>NC_062283.1:29131378-29463397 GCF_902655055.1 Lutra lutra | reverse complement strand
ACACAAACACACACAGAGACATACACATACATGCACACAGATACACACGCATTCCCCACACGTGCATCTCTAGGCCCTCACTCAGTAAATCCCGGAGCCTCCTCTGAATCCCCTGTTTCCTCCCTCAGGACAGCGCTCTCTGCATTATTCCCTTTCAGCGGGGTTGGAGCTGCTCCAGGAGGCCCTGCATGTCCTGCCTTGGGCTCCACAGACCAGCCACCTTCCTCTACCAGGACCCTGAGGGGAGGGAGACAGAATCTGGAGTCCAGTGGTGCACGCAGGAGCCAAGTTCTTTAGACGACAAGACCAAGATCTGCACGAGCCAGATGAAGAGTAGCCCCTGAAACCTGAGGAATGTGCAGCGATCCTACCGCCAAACCCCATGACAGCCAGAAGCTTGGGGCCTGGGAGAAAGCAGAGAGAATCGAGCACACCTCTCACCCCAGGGACATGCGACCCTCTTGTCAGGCGTCCCCCCACCCCATGTCAGGCTGGGGCAGGCAGGTGCGCACAAGCCGTCACATGAGAGTGAAGCGGGGGACAGTCTGCTCAGGGGGTGGGTCTTTGTGTCATTAAGTAGTTAACTAACCGAACTCAGTGGGTCATGGGCACAGTTTAGGTTCCTGTAGGTGGGAAACCAGAAGGTATAAGCTAGTGTTTGTCCTTACAGAGCCTACAGTGAAGATGGGGAGGCACCCACCCTTCTGAGAGCACGTGACTGAGCGTGTGAGGCAGACTGAGAGCTCCTGAAGACAGACTCCTCCTTAGATGTCACACGAGAAGCAGAGACACGGTTTACAGGGTTCATAGGCCAGACCACCAGTGGTTGGGGGAAGGTTCATGAATGAGCTGGAACTCTGTGTATACCTTGATGTGTGTGTACGATCTGGGTTGATGGGAGGTGAGGTCCCAAGCAGTCAGCAGTTAGGCTGGCAAGGTGTGGGTGACATTGGACACAGGGAGGTCAGGACATAGGTGTAGTTAATCATTTCTTGTTAATGTCTGGAGGTTTTAGCATATGAAACAGTTAGTAGAGGCCCTTGCATGTGAGATCCAGGCATAAACCAGTGAGAGGCACAATTAGGGCTCAGACTTTCCTATACAGGAGCATGAATTCCACAGTTTACCAGATGGTTCTGTTTCAGGCCCTGACTTCTGTTTCAGTCCTGCCTTCTCAGGGCTCACAGCATCAGAGGAGAGAGACGGTATGCAGTGAGGTTTGGTACAGTGTGTAAGGATGGGGCCAGGATCTTCCCAGAACTTTTTAAGGATCTGGGAACAAAATCTAGGAAGAGGTGCTCCTATGACTCCCATCACTCAGGCCGTTACAGAGGTGTTAAGAGCTGTGCAAGCGGAGGAAGACCAAATTCTTACTGTGTCACACTAGCACAGTCTACACAGTGAATGTTCCCTACGGAGAAGCTGGTGGGGGGGCGCAAGGACAGATGCTGGGGGGCTCTGGAGGTGTGCTGTGCCCTGACTGATACTGACTGGTCCTGGGGAGGAGGTGGGCAGGCCCTCCACCCTGCAGGTCACCATGGCTGGGAGCTCCAGGAGGACAGTGGGACCCTGGGGTGGTGACAGGATGACTAGGACAATGACAGTGACTGAGTTTCAACATGGAGCCTCTGCCATCCTTGGTTGTCTCATCATTGCTGCTATCCCAGCAGAGACGGGAGGCCAGTGGGCAGGGGGCCATGGAGGGACGAGATGGACTCGAGAAGCTGCGTTTCCTGTCGCTGCAGAGACGCTTGGGGTTTGGGGCAAGAACATCAGCCACACTGGTAAGGACTCCCCACAGCCCAGCCCTGCAACTCTTCCTGGCCCAGCCTGGGGCTACCCTCTCTCCAGAGCTACTCACACACAGGGATGGAGGACATCTAGTGTGGGATGGGGGGCCATGCGCTGAGGACAGCAGCCCATCCTGAGTCCCCTGGGCAGTGGCATGGCACACATTTCCTAGGCTCACGCTGGGGAACATTCTCTCGGGAGAGCATGGCAGTAGCTCTGAGGCTCATGGAGGTTTCTCATTCTTCAGGCTCTTTCTCACCAGAGACACAGTAGCTGTGAGGACCTATCAATACTGAGCTAGAGATACTGAGTTAGAGGCTTCAAAAGCAGGTGGAGAGTCTCTGAAAAGGCTCTTCCCTTGGAGGAAAATGTCAGAGGCGGTTCCCATCTTCTTGCCTTGGGCCCGGGCCTGGCTAGTGCTGGTGCCTTCTGCCTCCTGAAAGGGAACACTCCCTGCCGTGCCCTGGCAGGCAGCCAGACCCTCAGCAGGTTCACATCTTGGTCTGTGGAGCCGACGCTTTTCTAGAAGGCCTTGCCTTCCTCTCTCTCTGCCTGCCTCTCTGCCTACTTGTGATCTTTGTCTGTCAAATAAATAAATAAAATCTTTAAAAAAAAAAAAAAAAAAAAAGAAGGCCTTGCCTTAGCGCTCCCTGTTTGCTCTACCACAGAGCCTCCTAGAGCACACGTGACCCACCCCCAACCCCCTGACTGTGGGGTCACCCTGAGGGGCTGTGTGCCCTGGGCTCCTGACCTGCGGAGATGACCGTGACCTGGCGGTGGACCAGGGAGCACCATGTCTAGTGCAAGGAGCTTATGGAGACCAGGCGGAAGGGAATGGAACTATCCAGATGTGGGCAGCGATTGTGCTGCCTTCTGGAGATGAAGAGAGATAGATACATGTGCTGTGTGTAGGATGAGGGGCTGCCTGAGCCCATCACCGTGAGACGGGGGGTGGGGGATGAGGAGTTGAGCCCCATATCAGGGATCCAGGAGCCTTCTAGAGACTTCCAGCAGAGTCAGGGCACAGGGGCACCACTCAGTTTTCCTTTTCACCTCTGATCCTTTTGCCCAGCTCACCATGCTCACCAAGGAGGCATCTGCTGCCCAGGTTCCTCCTGACAGTCTCATCATTGGGGTTGTTTTGGCAGAGGTTTAGATGGTTGGAACTGTAGTTGCTAGAGTTGTGTTCTAGAACAACAAGAACTCAGGGGGTGAGGAGATCTAGTTTCCTCATTCTGACCTGCCTGTCTCACCCCAAGGGTTCAACTGAAACTCTTATTCCTGTTTATTCTGAAAGAGATATGGAGGCATCTTGCTGTGCAGCAAGCCTGGGGCAGTGGGGTGGGGGGCACGGGGGTTTCCCTAGCTGGTGGGAGGGCAGGCTAGGAGAAGGTGGGAGGCTCGAGACCTGCTGGACCCCAGAGCCCCAACACCACCTGGGGCAATGCACAGTTGCCTCTGGATTCCAGGATCTCAATCTAAGGTCGCATGTCCCGCTCCTGTAGGAGGGTTCCAGGAATAGGCATGCACGAGATCCAGAGTGTACCAGAGTTCTGGGGAGGGGGTCACTTTTTGGTGGTAAAAAAATTCTCGGGTCCTTCTCCCTCAAGATCCTAAATTTTAAAAATTGTTTTGTATTTAAATCAATTTAGCTAATATATACTTTATTATTAGGTTTTGGAGTAGAATTTAGTGATTAATCAGTTGCATGTAACACCCAGTTCTCCTAACATCATGTACCCTCCTGTCTATCACCCAATTATCCCTTCCCCCCACTCACCTCCCTTCCAGCAACCCTCATTAAGATTCTCTTATGGTTTACCTCCATCTCTGTTTTTATTTTATTTTTTCTTCCCTTCCCCTATGTTCATCTGTTTTGTTTCTTAAACTCCACATATGAATGAAATCAAATGGTATCTATCTTTCTCTGACTGACTTATTTCACTTTGCCTAATACCTTCTGGTTCCATCTAGGTCATTGCAAATGGCAGGGTTTCTTTCTTTTTGATGGTTGAGTAATATTCCATTCTATCTCTCTGTCTATCTATCTATCTATTCACCGCCTCTTCTTTACCAATTCATCAGTCGATGCACAACTGCCATCAAGATCCTAGATTTCTTAGAAAGAGGAAGTAAGAGTAAGCCAGACCCCAAATAAAGTAAGAAATGTGATGCTAGTGTGTCATGTACACATGTCTGTCTGGGGGCAGGTTCACAATCCTGTAGAAATGTGTGCAGGTATTTGTGTGGGGGTTTGTATATATGTGTGTGAGTGAGCACGTGCAAGCATGTATGGGTCTTCGTGTGTATACGCATGCCTGTGTGTGTGTGCATGCACCCTGCTCTGAGAATTCCTCATCCTTATGTTCATGGTTGCCCCACCCCCACCCCCACCACATGGATGACAAATTCCATCTGCAGCAAGTGAGAAAGTCAGCGGGGCTCCGGGTGATGAGTGAGGGGTGAACTGGTACATGTCATGGTAGGAAGAAGAGAACAGGAGCTACATTGGTGGGACTCACTTCCTCCCTAGGGTTCTGCTTAAGAAAAGCATCAGACGTAGTTTTAAGGGATTTACATGAATTAAATCATTTAAAACCTCCTAATAACCCTGTGAGATAGGGAAAGGTACTAACTACAATTTATAGGGAAGGAAACCAAGGTCACTATGAGGTTAACTGAGTCAATTGGCTGAGCCATGATTCTAACAAAATGGTCAGGTGCTGAACCCAAGTGCCCACCATTTTTTTTTTTTTTTTTTTGGACTCCTGGACACTATTCACCTGCCTCAGTAAGGGTCACCACCTTCGGTGGCTCTGACAGCTTCTCCTTCTCCAGCACTGAGTCTTGTCAGGCGTATGCATTTTTCACTATCCCTGTAGGGCAGTCCATGGGGTTTGAGGGGACAGGAGAGCTGGTTGTACGTTGGCAGATGGAGTGTGTTTGCTGGAGGTGGAGGGGAGGGAGGGCACATCTGGGCTCTAGTGAATCAGTGGAGTCTGCATTTGGGGTGTGAGGTGGGTTGTCCAGCATGCAGAAGTGGGGAGACCAGCAGTGGGTGGGCAGAGTTCACTTACTGTTTTGTTCACAGCCTGAAAGCACAGCCTAAGTGAGCCTGAGAGACATGGGGGTGAGCACTCATGACCTACCAATCCTGCTGTCTCTGACTTGTTTTCTTCCAGCTGACTTCCTGGTGATGCCTGCTCTCCAAGGTGAGAAGTGATTTGAAAATAGCCCCTCCTGATACCCTCATGGGCCTTTCCAGATAGAGTGAGAGGAAAGCAAGTACTTGACATTTATGTTGGAAAGAGAAAATGGGATGTCTGTCTTCAAGAAAGGGGAGGGCTGCCTTCTGGGGAGGACTGAGTAGTTCCTTGTGGGCTGGTGGACTGGGGGCCTCAGCATCTTGCTGGATGTAGGCAGCAGGCTGACCTCAGTTTCTGGTCTTTCCAACATAGCTGCTTGCTTCAGCAAAGCTTGCAAGAGGAGAAGATGGTAGAAACTCACCAGGCAAAATGGAATTCATGATTATATATATTCCAAGGTCACCACTGCCACATTTTACTCATTAGAAGATATTCTAGGTCCCCCCCCCCATACTTAGTAGGAGGAGTTTCCACAAGGCCATGTGAACCAGGAGGTGGGGACCATTGGGCCTTATTATAGAATTTGCAGATGTTCCAGGTGACAGATGGAAGGAATGGAGGGTAGCAAGGTCTCTGCACTGGATGTGTTCATAAATCTGCACTTACCAGGCTGTACCCTGCATAGTCACTGAGCAACATAATTTTCACTCTGGGTCCCCTGCTGGAGATGACCTGCAGGCTGAGTTGTGTTATCCAAGCAGGGTCTTAGCTATAAGGATCACACTCATTTGGAAAGGTCTGTCTCAACTTTGTGGAACTTGAGAGGTCGTCCTCTCTGAATATTTCCCCCCTCACTTGTCAGACCTTTTAAATCTCTAGGAAAGCACCATCACTACACTCAACCATTTTGTTTCTTTCTTGTATCGTGCAGCCTGGCTAATCCTGGTCTCCCACTACTTCTGCCAGTCTGCCTCAGACCGGATTCCACCAAGACATTTCTTGTGATTCCACTCCTCACCTTTTCTGGAACACAGGACATTTCCTGCCCTAGTGAGTGTGCACTGGAGGTTCCCTGCCTGGAAAGAACTCCCCCCAGACCTCCTCTTACACAATTCCTCCATGTACTTCAATTCTCCTAGAGCTCACGTTCTCAGTGAGGCTTACACTTACCACCCCAGTAAAGTAGCCATCTTCCCTGTCCCCACACAGGTCTCCCCTGGGTCCCCTTCCTCACTGCACTTCCCAACCTTTAACACACACACTTCCCTTAGTTTCTAGCACAGTCTGCCCTTCACTACAAGCACATACGCCCCACCAGGTGGGCCCATTTGGTCTGTTTCTACTTCACTGAGGTGTCCTAGATGCTACAGTAGTGTTCCTGTGTCTGACGCTCAATTATCATACTTGGAGAAATGATCCACAAAGAGCACTTCTCTCTTCTAGATGAGTCTCAGGCCACAGCTGTTTGTGTCAGCTGCCACTTTTCTCACCAGTGGCGGTGTCCTCCATCTCCCCATGTCCTCCTTCCCACACCATTCCTTCTGCACAGCACAGGAAACAATGACAGTTCTTCCTTCAGAAAAGTTGTGCATAGTCTTACAGGTCATATATTCCAGACAAATGTGGATTCAGATTAGACACTGCTTCATCACTCTATGAATCAGGAGCTGAACCAGAGAAAGGATCACCAGAGCCAAGGGCAGGGGGGCAGGTAGGTGAGCAGAGAAGACAGAAACTAAGCAAAGTTTAGTAAGGATGAGATAATACCAGATCCTGTCTCTAACTTCAGAATCTGCTTTCTAGAAGCTATGGGGGAAAGACGGAAATAATGATCCAGGACAGTCCTAGAATGAGAAGGGATGGGATGGGTCTGAAAACTCATCTTTCAATTTCACAGAGACTCCTGTGTACAGGAGCTCACTGGGCCTTGTGGGGACAATGAGAGGCCAAAGGAGCCCTGGGGCTGTCACAGACTTAGGGACACCAGAGGAACATGAGACCAGAACTCTTACAGGAGAAGAACTGGCCTAAGTCACCAAAGGGGGAAAAAAAAAAAAAACCCTGAGGGGAACTAGGAGGAAGATGGGGAGAGGGGAGGGGGAGGATAAAAGACACACAAAACTTGGGGTCTGAGTCCTGACCCAGTTCTGAGTCTAGGCTGTCCTGCTCACGGGAAGCTCTTGCTTCACAAGGTCCTGGAGACAGGAAAGATCCAAATCCCTGTGACCCCAGGGCCAGGTGGGACAAAGTTCCACTGAAGGGACAGGGTCAAGGGAGCAGCGATGATGACCCAGCAGAGGAGTGACCATGTCAAAGCCCAGGATGCACCTAGCACAGGCTGGGCACAGTCCCTCCATGCTGGCTCCTCACAGCCTCTCCTGTCCCCATCCCCAGAGGAAGCCCAGCAAGCTTGGGGAACCTGGAAGGCTCTCAGTGCTTTTATTTCCTCTCTCAAACATCAGGAATCCTCTGTTTTTTAAGTAACCCATCAACCCCTCCAGGCAAGCACTGAAGAAAACAAACTGCATCCGGAGTTCTAATTTCAACCAGAGATTAAGAGCGGCAGCTCCCTGGGAAGAGAAGCACAGACAGGGATGGAGAGGGCCCCTCTGCTGGAACAGGGGAGTAGATGAGGGAGGAGAATGCAGGGCAGTGGGGGGTGGGAGGAAGGAGGGCAGTGGGGGACAGAGAGGGGCTCCCCGGGTCTGGCGGGACACCGCGGTGGAAATACCTTACGGAGCCGGAGCCTGCGGGCGGGGAGGGGCTGTGGCCCCGCTAGACCCTCCTCTGGGCGCGAGGCCACGGGTGGAGGGAGCCTGGAGGGTAGAGGGAGCCGGCACCGAGTGCGGGAGAGCACGGCGGAGACGGGGAGGGACGGGGGAGCACGGACCCGAGCGGGGCCTGGGGCGGCTGGGGGTCTGGAGCGGGGGCGGCGGTGCGACGTCTTCCCCGGGGGTCCCTCGTCCCCGCCGGGAGGTCCCCCGTTCCCGCCCCGCAGCTGCCTTTTCCTACCGCCCCCGCACTCACCCGCCCCTGTCTCGGTCACCGCCAGGGCACAAGCCAGAAGCAGGTCTACGTTTCGGGACCCCATGACCCAGACCTTCAGGGTCCGAGAAGTAGCTGCGTCCCTGCTTCAGGGTGAGGACTTTAGAACGCGGAACCGCGGTGCCGCTGATTGGCTTCTCCAGAAACCTGACAGGCAATGGGAGTGCGAAGTGTTTTCGCGTCATAGGTATCCAGGCAGGAGGACCAGACACAGGCTGTGAAAGGGAGAAGTGAAACCCCGGGACATGGGGACTCCCTGGCGCTAGGCTTCCCTATATCGCCGCTGCTCTTGCTCCTGAGACTCTGAAGACCAGACCCTCCTGGAGATCTGAGACTTTTCCCTGACCCCTCTCCTCCTGCAGGGTGATCAGGTAATCACTTTGTCACCCTGTCTTCTGAGAAGAGCCCAGGGGCTCTGAGGAAACCAGGCAGAGCCCCTCAGGCTGGACTCCTCCCCTTTTCTCCACAGTCCTTTCCGGAATATCTGCTGAACTGGACTTTCTTACCTCTCACCCCTCACTTCTGTATATCTCTCTGGACTCTTCTAGAGGAAACTCACCCCCAGGGCATTTGCTACCAGAAAGACAGCAGCCCTGGGAACAGAGCTGGAGGGACAGGGCTTTGTCTTTACACCTGAAGAAGCTGGGTCTGGTGCACCAGCTGCAGATTCTCACTGAACCCACTTTCTTTTTGTGGATCCACTGTAGTGGTAGCACAGTCTTGATACCCCCTGAACATCAGCAGTCTAGTCTGGGAAAGTGATTTTGGCCCCTTCCCACAGAAATGTGACCATACAGCACAGCAGTCAGACTCACAAAGCTCTTCAGTTTCCCCAAACAATAGATCAGTGACTGCTGTGTTCTGAAATTATCTCCATTCCCTAGCCTTGAGATTGTCTGTGAGAATCCTGGACATACCCTCACTGCAGGGATGCACAATTGTTACTGTGTATTTCAGCTGGAAGCCTGTCCAAGCTTGGATCACCTGGAAGTGGCAAGTGTTCAGTGCAGTAGAAATGCCCTTCCCGGGTGTCCAGGCATTGCCTGTGTTTGAGTGCAGACCTAAGGCATGGGCATAGTTATTGGGGCTCTAGGTATTTGATTATCATAAGGAGGTAACTTTTTCAGGCAGCCCCACAGAGTGCAGTTAATACCAGATGCACAGAATATCTTGCTAAGCCCTTTACATATATATGAATTAAAAATCTACATGCCAACATATTTAAGTCTGAGCATTCCGCCATTTTAAAATTTGTTCCCCCCTGCTTCTCTGTCTCAGTCTGTGTCTGCAGCCCTTTTCTCTCTCTCTCATCCCTCAGGCCCTCTCCTCCCCTTAGTCTCCACCATCTCTCACTCCTGAGCTGGGGCCCTGGTGCCTCCCTATCACCTGCCACCCAGGGCCCTTGTCCCCACAGGGGACGTCCAAGGGGACGTCCTGCTGACGTGAGTCAGCTCATGTCATGTCTTCATTGAAAATGCTCCAATGGCTCCATCTCACTCCTAGGAAGCCTTTAGCATGTATAGGACATTTGCACAGGTACTTTGGAAACTGTATCTACAGCATAGAAAGCTATTCCTGGTACATAGTAGGCACTAAATTAATTGTTGTTGAATGAATGAATGAATGAAATATGACTGTATTAGAACTTAATTCATTCCATAAAAATCACAAAGGGGAATATAGTAAAAAAATCGAAAAAGGTTTTGTTGTATGCAATTAGTGTGCACAATAGTTCATAAATTCACTTCAGGGGAAGAAGTGCTATGTGTTTATTTGTTGCAGAGTGAGCCTGGGGATTCATTTTCAATTACTGCATGGCTAATTACCAAGGCTTCATGGCTCAAAACAATACCAGTTTTTTCACTTATTGTTTTTTAGTCAGAAATCCAGGCATGGGGGGGCTCCTGGCTGGCTCCGTTGGTAGAGTGTGTGACTCTTGGTCCCAGGGTCATTAGTTTGAGCCCCAAGTTGGCTATGGACCCTACTTTAAAAAAAGAAAAAGAAAAAGAAAAAGAAATTCAGGCATGGTGTAGATGGGTTCTCTGTTTAGGATTTCACAAAGCTGTATTCTCATCTTGAGGTGGGCTGCTCCTTCAAGTTCATACAGAACTGTTGGCAGAATTCTGTTTCCTACAGTTAAAAGGCTGAGGTCCCCATTACCTTGGCAGCTGGAATGGTCCCCATGCCCACAAGCATCTTTGCCATTTTGCCCTCCCTTTTCAAAGCCAACAATAGAGAAAACCCGTCACATTGAATCCTTTTCACACTAGATCTTTTCTGCTCAGGAAGAGCCCAGCCCTTTAAAGACTCACCTGATCAGGACAGTCTAACCTATGGGAATCTCCCTGTCTTAAAGTCAGCTGATTTGAGACCTTACTTATATCAACAAGGTCCCTGTCCAGCAGCACCTACTTGAGTTTTTTATTAAAACTGGGGGGAAGGGGAATAACCAGGGGTACTTACTGGATGTCCTTCATCCAATCTGCCGGTCATGGAGCTCCCACTGGTCTCTTCAGGGCCCTTTCATTCCCACTGATATTAATGAGCTAACTCTAGGACATTCGTCCCTGACATGATCCCTGCCCTGTAGAGGAAAATACCCTCAAATTTCTTAGTGATGCAGTTTCTTCTTGCCAGCACCTTGGCTTTGGGAAAGGTGAGTCTTCTGGATCTTCTTGAGGAACATAATCCTCTGGTGGGTGTTCTGGCCTCATATCATGCCTGCATTCCGCATGTCCACTTCCTTCAGCTTCTTTATCCCATCCTTTACAGTCTGTCTACTGGGGAAACGACCAGGTCTGCCTGTGGAGAGTTGGACACTTTTTCCAGTCTACATAGAGCCACCCCAACAGTGAGATTACCCCATGTCCTAGGTTCTGGATAAACCCACATCCTGAAAAGTGCCCCCAGTTGATGCATTTTTCCTTCGCCAGCCTGACATTCCGGTCCCTTGATCAAGCACCCACAGAATCCAGTCCCAGAGCTGCTTCTCATGCTCCTACACATGAATACTGGGTAGTTCTTGCAAAACTCCTTGGTGGATACCACATGCACCTAGGAGTGAGACTTCTGCACCATATTCCAGCACAGGAAGTGTTAACCATTACTAGAGAAGGGCGCACCTCCTTCATGTGTCCAGAGAGTGCTGAAGGACATCCACTGGGAGGAAATTGATCAAGTCTGCAGAAACTTAGGTTTTCCCCACAGGGCACTGACTGTTACATCACAGGTCTGCCGTGGCTGAGTGTCCAAACCTCTCTGGAGTTCTTCCACTCTCCCATTATGATTCAACTGCCATTCAGCTCTACTTTAAAAAAAGTAGAGCCTTCCTCTACAGGACATGGCTGCCTCTGTAAGATACTGCAGAGGCTCTCTTGTCTAGCCGCTCACTGCTTGTTAATAGCCCTCAGATTCCCATGATCTTTCTATGATGCATCATTAGAGATCACCAGTAACCTGGATGTCCACTGATTCTGCAGCACCGCCCCCCCTCCGCATTACTTTCCACCAGCTTCTGTCATTCCACCTGCCATAGCTTTCCCCCAGACCAGGACAGTTTCTCAGCTCACCTCCAGTAACACCTGAGGTGGTTCAGCTTGCCCTTTGTGTCCCACCTTCCAGCCTGGTCAGTGGACTCCTGATTTGCCAGGCAGCTCGTCCCCAATCCCCATCTTCCTGCCTGAATTCTTGGGCCATTCCTAATGCCACTTGTGTTTCAGTGTTTGTGGGGAGCAGACCCCAGTACAGGATGATAATGCTAGGAATGTGTTAGGAGAAAGCCTTGTGAGAAGACATGGCGAAGGAGCCAGAAAGGCTGGGAGAACAGCAAATCTTGATGCAAGTCTGAATCTGAGGGAAGGAGACAGAGAAGGAAGGTTGGCTGGAAGCATCCTAGACCCAGTGCAGAGTCAGGCAAGTTCATCAGGGTGTCGGGGAGCCCTGGAGCCTCAGTCAGCCTGCAGAAGAGGAAGAATCTTGTCTCAGTTTCCTTGCTGTTCTCAAGCACTGGCTGGAGGAATTCCATAGGAAGTGTCATCTCAGAGCGCACATGGCATCAGAGTTGAGAGCACACAGCTGGGAATCAGTTGCACTCCTTCAAGCTGTTGGTCAGGGATGTGTCTTCTTATAACCAGCACCATAATCTAGTTGAGAAGAAACACTGATGATGAAAAAGAGAACAGGGAAGAATTGCCAGACCAGTACCTGTAAGTAGACAAGAAGGGATGCTGTCTAGGGCAGCAGCAGAGGGAGCAGCTTTGCTGGCACTAGCATGGATGGGTTACCTGTCCTAAAGAACTATCACATGGGGACTGATGGTAGGACATGAGTAGATGGTGGGAGAAATCTGTACATTTGTCCTCTAATGTGTTCGGTGTGCTCCTTGACATAGAAACAAGATCATTAGCAGAAAGAAGAACAGGAAAGGGGATGCCTGGGTGGCTCAGTTGGTTAAGGAGCTGCCTTCAACTCAGGTCATGATCTCAGGGTCCTGGGATCGAGTCCCAAATGAGTCTCCCTGCTCAGCGGAGAGCTTGCTTCTCCCTCTCCCTCTGCCTGTTGCTCCGCCTGCTTGTTTTCTCTCTGTATCTCTCTGTCAAATAAATAAATAAATCTTTAAAAAATGAAGAAATGAAGAACAGTGAGGAGAGTTTAGGTGAACTGAGAGCCCACACACCTCCAGGGCAGGGGTGCCAGGTCCATGGAACATGAGACACCCTGTGGGAGAGGACTGTGCAGGGAGTCAGGTCCTCAGGGGGACCTGGTTTCTGTTGGAGCTGCGAGGTGAAGAGTACATCCTGAAAGGATGTGGACATTTGCCAGTCATGGGCTGAGCATTCCAAGGGGCACAGTGGAAGGTTCAGGAGCAGGGAGGGGGCATGGAAGGTGGCAGGATAGGGCTGTGCAGAGCCTCATGGAGTGAGAGTGCAGGATATCTGGGGGACCGGGGGTGACCAACAGAGATGAAGAAAGGGACATAATGACATTAGTCCTGGTGGACTCCAGGCAGAGGGTGGTGGTGAGTGTTTGAGAGGTGATGGGGAGGAACAAGGGTTGGGGCTCTCCTTTGGGTTCTGTCATTGGACAAGGAGGTTTGGGGTGACTGGGTCTTAGTTCTACCTATGGACCTTTTCTCAACCCCCAATTATGGGAGACAATCCCTGGGGCAAGAGAGGTGTTAAATAAGTCCGTGGGTTCAATCTTGACCCCTGTGGGGCGGGAGTGCACTCACACAGGATGTCAGCTCTGCCTGACAGCTGCATTGGGAGAGAGACTTCTGTGACACTGGCTGTGAATCCAGCACAGGGACCCCTCTTATATCTTCCCCAGGGAGCAGGAGGCCTAGGGAGCTGGGATCTTTGTCCTCTAACCCCAGTGCACACGTCCACACTGTGGAGTAGGATGTAGGTATTGAGATGCTTTTCCCAAATAAGAAATTATTTTTGTTTAACTGAGTTTTGAAAAATTCAGAAAGAAGAAGTCAAAAATAGAGTTTCTACTTTGTGGTTTTCCCTCGGACTACCATCTATGGGCTGGAGAGAGGAGTTGCAGAGGGATACAGAATCTACAGAAGGGGCACCAGGGCTCCTGAGCTTTCCTCTACTGCAACCCATGCTGCACACTTGAGCCTGATCCCTGTGGAGTCCAGGGCTGTCTGGAAGGTTGTTCATTGTCCCGCTGATGCCCAGGCCTCTGCTCAGACATCGCTACCTGACAATCAGTGCAAACCCCATTCAGGCTTCTCCTTCAGAATCCATTTGAGAGCAGAGCAGTGGTGGGGACAGCTTTACCCTTCTCCCTTTTTGGGGCCTCAGGACCAAGGAGAGAAGACCCAGGGGTCCTCTCTCCTCTTTAGTCAGCCCCCCCGCAGGGTCTCCCTCAGCTCCCTGAACCTGAACAGGGCCCCAGACATCAGGGGGCACCCTCATCCCAGATGATGTTCAGAATGTGAAGTCTTTTTCACATTTCACATTTTACACTGATGCACCCTGTGTCCACCCAGAGTCACATGGACAAGGAGAATGTGATACACACACACATACACACACACACACACACACACACACAATAACACACTCACTCACTCACATACCCCCACACAAACCATAGAATATTATGCAGCCATAATTGAGGATGAGGTCTTGTTATTTTGACAATAGAAGGAACTACAGGGTGGCATGTCTGCTAAACAAAGGAACCCAGACTGAGAAAGACAATACCATACAATTTCACTCATACGTGGAATCTAAACAACAAAATAAATGGATAAAGAAACACAGAAAAAGCAAAATCACACCTGTAAATATAGGGAACCAACTAATGGCTGCAAGAGGGAAGGGGGTGGGGGATGAGCACAATGGGAGAAGAGGAACAGGAGACACAACTCCAGTTCTGGAATGAAGAGTGATAGGAATGAAAGGCACAGCACAGGGAATCACTGTCACATCATGTGTGGTGACAGATGGCAGCTACACTGTGATGAGCATGGTGTGATGTAACCAAAGTGATCATTGTGTTTTATACTTGAAGCTAATTTAACGTTGTGTGTCCACTATGTTCAAATAAAAATTTAAAGATATTAATTAGAAAGAATAAACTATAAAATGTATCAGCTTTTATTTATGGGTCATGGATGTTTAAGGAATCCTACATTCTTTGAAAAACTTCTCCTAATTTCACAACTTCTAGGTACTCTATATTTTGTGAAGTAAAAGAGTTTAACAATTAAAAACAGCAATTAATGAACAGGGAAAAGCCATACTGAAATAACAAGAATACATGAAAACATTGGAAACTCTAGATGAAATGGACAAATTCGTAGAAACAGACAACTGATGAACTAATCATGAAGAAACAGCCAACCTGACAAGACCCATAACTAGTAAGGAGATTGAATCAGTAATCAAATCACAGAGACGTCCTGGATCAGGTGGCTTCACTGGTGAATTCTACCAAACATTGGAGGAAGAATCAACACCAGTCCTTCTCAATGTCTTCCAACAATGAAAAGGAGAGAACTCTTCCTGACTCATCCATAGTGCCGGTGGGTCCAACATCCCAAAGCAGACAGAGGCACTGCAAGAAAAGGAAAGCACCTGACTGGCCTGTCAACTGGGCTCTGCAGCATGGTACATGAGTCCCAAGCCCTTACAGACATCCATCATGAATCCTACCGTAAAAGACCCTCACCCCAGACTCTGATACTTACCGATACCATAGATGTGTGTACATTTCATTTTAATGTTGTTTGAAAAATTCTGACAAATGAGGGAATGGGGGTTCAGGAGGGGTGGTGATGCAGAAGGGGGAAGTCATAGGGTAGAGTGGGGGTGCAGGTGGGAGTAGTGTCCCCCCACCCTCATGCCTGCTGTCGTCTGCTGAACAGAGTGTCACATTCCAGAAGGGATGTGACAAGCCCTTGCCTGTGGCCATACACCTGCTGGGAAAAGATGGCAGTTACGATAAGTGTGGAGAGGCCATGTGGGGTTGGCAGAAACTCAGACGCCTATACATGCAAGTGTTTGTGTGGGTGTGGGATCAGAGGGTAGACTGGGGATGCATAAAGAGAAATAATTGGAAGAGAGAGGAGAGGGACCCCACACAGAAATAAACAAATATCCTAACACGGAAACAAGGTCGGGGGGCATAAAAGTGTCATGCAGCCATCATGCACTGGGCACCCGCTTCATGCACTCTATGGTTCAGGACACATACACTAAGGAACAAGGAGACTGAAGAATTGGAGGAGCCATTTCCTGAGATCCAGACTCGCTGTAGGAGATGTGCATCTCATTGTCATCTCACTGCTACTGAACTCAAAGCGACCCTGCACATCAGCAAGGATCTTGGCATCATTTTCATCTGGCACAAATGTGATGGCCATGCCCTTGAGGCCAAGCTGGCCTGCTCAGTCCACCTGGAAGGAGGCAGAGGTTAGCCCTGGGAAGAGCCCATGGTAGGAAGACACCCAAAAGGAGGGATGAGGATGTAAGGTGAGAAGACATATGAAATCAGGGGGTGGGAGGGGCACTTGGTTGCTCTGTGGGTGTGGAGCTGACCCCATGCATGTAGATGTGGGAAGCCTCAGGCACGTGGTAGTTGGTGACAATGTTCACTGGCCCAGTGTCCATGCTTGGGCGAAATAGGTTGGTAGGTGCAAGAATTCCTTTGTTGAAGATCTTTAAATGGCTGATACCAAGAAAGTCCTTATGAGAAAGGAAATTAGAAAAATGTTGACAGTCCCTTCTCTCAACAGTCTGATTTCCTCCCAAGGACAGAAAACATCCTTCATCTCTGATTCATCACTCCTCCTGGGGCATCCCTCGGTGGATAAGGGCTGGGGAGTTCTCCACCAGGAGCTGGGCCACCACAGTGCAATGCTGCCCAGACTTCACAGAGGTCTCTGCCTGTGTGTGGAGAGAAGGGGGATGTGGGTCCATGTGTGTAGGGGAGAGAGAATATGCACTAGAGCGGGAGGGTTCAGTAAGTACACTCCTCTCCATGAATCCCTCTAAGCCTCTCTTATTCCCTGATACATGCTTTCTTTTCTGCTCTCCATGTAACTTACTCTTTCCTCCTTTCCTTTGGTTCTGATTTTCTTGAGCAGATTGGCCTCTGAGAAAATACAGTACCGAAATTTGGCAGGCATATTAGGAAGCAGGAATGAGGTACTCCATGAAAAAGGACTACATATTAGAAGTGGGGTCTGGAAAGTCCACGACCAATATTCCTGCTTATGAAACCAACCTAAGACCTACCCTAATTTTGGGAAGTAGTTTTACTTGATCTATAGTCTACACAATCAATAAGCTGACAGAATGCTTTTCCTCAGGGAGTGATACAAGAAGAAATAAACTCAAGAATGCTAGCAGGGTCGATGTAGATTGGGATTGTCAAGAATTAAAAACCCTTCACGGTTTTTATATTTTAGGTTTGTTTTGTTTATTGGGATTTACATTTACTGACTATCTGACCGTGAGAGCCATGGAACATAAGAGCAGCCCCCACCTTGCTCATGCTCAGCCCCTTGACATCCATCAGACACATCCCTAGTTTGGCCAAAAATTACATTTTTAGTCAATCCTCATCGTTCCCAGATTCTGTATTTGCAAATTCTCCTAGTTGCTAAAAATTGTTTTAACCCCACAATCAATACTCATGGGACTTTCACTGTCATTCAGGGACACGCACAGAGCAACAAACACATTTAGTCACCTGACATGCATGTTCCCAGGTGAGGTGAAACATTTTTGTAGAACTTGGAAATGTGCTTCTCGAACTTAAAAAGTTGCAAAGACACTGTGGTGTCTTTATGGTCTTACTGTATCTAATGCAACAGAAAGTATAATGCTAGGATAATCAGAAGAAAATTGTCAAAGAGATGAAAAAGGAGATCAGTGTACGAAATGAGGAGTTTAGGAATAATCCCAACTATATGTGAATCCTGGATCGTTGGTAGAAGTAGGACTCTAGGAGAGAGGAGAAAGGATGGAGTTTTCAATAAAAAGTGAATCGACTACTAGCTATTCATGAAGGAAAACCCTAGAAAAGAACCTTTTCTTCACACCATACACATGCAAAAACAAACCAATTAGAATCCATAAAATTTCAGAAAAGTTTACAAAAAACCTTTATGATTCTGATTTAAGAAAGAACTTGTTATGAAGAACATAGATGACATTTGCAATAGAGAAAAAAAATTGTGTATGTTATTAGCTTAAAGCTGAAAACTGCTGTTCACAAACGACATCTTTAAGAAAGTGAAAAGACAGAAGGTATGTGCTATGGTGAGTGATGTGAAGTGTAAACCAGGCGACTGACAGACCTGTACCCCTGGGGATAATAATACATTATATGTTAATTTAAAAAATTTAATTAAAAAAAAAAGAAAGTGAAAAGACAAGGCACATATGAGGAGAAATTCTTTGCCACACATGTTAGCAACCAAACACCAGTTCACAGGATATATAAACTCTGCTTGGGTCAGTGACCATCAGACAGACTACTTATAGAGTAAATGCCCTAAAGCTTCCCATTTGCCAAACTCGAGTGGCAGTGAGAAGGCATGGGAACATTTGGAGATACAGGAGTCCCGTCCATAAGTAGTCGATGGAGGATGGTCTCCCAGGGGACAGAGCATGGGGAGCTCTGGGAAAGGGGATAAATGGGAAAGGAACAAAGAAGAAATCTAAAAGATAAACATGCACATGGAAATATGCTTTCTCTCCTTCACTGAGGGAAATGCAAATTAACACCCTAATGCCATCATGTATGCGTCTGACAACACTATGTGTAAGAGCCCATCACAAAGGACCATGTGTTGCATGATTCCAGTTTTAACAAATGTCCATAAAAGGTAAATCTACAGAGACAGAAGGCAGATGAATAGTTGCCCAGGGCTGGGGAGAGGCTATGGGAGAAAAGAGGGAGTGACACAAGGTTTCTTTTAGGGCTGATGAAAATGTTCTGAATTTGTTATAGTGATGGTTGCACAACTCTGTGAATGTACTGAAAACAACTGAACTGTACCCTTAAATCAGTGAATGATATGTGAAAAAGATCTCAGTAAAGCTGTAATAAAAAAAACCCATAATGAGAGAGTGTGTTGAATCCAATGGAAGCTCTAAGTTGTGCTGACTGGCTGAGAAGAGCTGTCAGGGCAGATGGAGAAGCAGGAAGCATCTGTGATCTGTCTCCTCCTGGACAGCAGGTGCACTGGGGATCTGTCTGATGTGACTGTCCTGGAAAGCTGGAGTCTACTGAAGGCTTGCAGCTTGCAGGGGGAAGGCTTGGAGGGTAAACTGCCTTTCATTTCAGTCATTTTCAGCCTGGCCCCAGACATGAGGCTACCTACCATCTCCCTGCTCCCAGTCTGTTGCGGAGAGCCAGTGGAAGTCCCTACAGCAGTTTGAACACAGCTTGTGGAAGCGAAGGTGAGCTATTAGGACGCTGTCTTCCAAAGATCAGAAATGAGTGTTCTGATGGCTGCTCGCAGGTTTTGGTCAAGGGGGTGCAGCGAAGATGCAGGCCAGCACGCTTGCAAGCCCACCGCCTATAGGACAAGCCCTTACTCCTATGGCTGAAGCACTTCAAGAGTATTTAAAACATCTGGGGGCTTCACTCCCCTTCATTTTCCCCTTTTTCCATTTTGGGAGGCAAGCTTATAAGCAGTAGAACATGGAAAAGCAACTGCAGGTACGGGGACATTTAGAAAGCTACCCTCACCCAGGGAACGGTGCAGACTCATAAATGACCTGAGAGGTTCTTAAGTTAGCATCTTAAGTGGATTCCTGGGACAGAGACTCTGTACACAACAGAATGACCAAAAACCAAGAATGAAAAGTAGCAACCAACAAAGCTCTGTAGACTCCAGGGGAGGGGAGGACCTAACTTCCAGGATTATCAATTATTACCAAGTATTATCACCAGCTATTACCAAGATTGAAATGTCCAGTTTTAAGAAAAATTCACAAGCCTACAAAGAATCAGTAAAATATGACTATTGAAAAGAAAAATAAAAATCAATGGTAGAACCATCTGAGAAAGAAGAGAAGGCAAACCTGCTAGAAAAAGACATTAAGGCAACAGTCTTACAGATGTTCCAGATGAAGTCAGGTGATTAGGATCTCCCTATCTGGTCTCTCCTGATAAACAACAAGTGCAAATAATCAAAAGGTAAGGATAGATGATAGATAGATAGATAGATAGATAGATAGATAGATAGATAGATGGATGATAGATAAAATAAGAGGGTACGACCCTGGCTTCTGTAAAAACATCAACAAAAACAATAAATAAACAACACAAGTTGATGACAGTGGCTCTGGGAAAGTCGTGTACTATCCTGAGGAAACAGCAGAACCATCTGGAGGAGGAAAACCAAGGATGGTTGCACAGAAAAACACAGGAAGCCTTTTACCTGGGTCATCCATCAGTCTGGAGCAGCTCAGAGCAAGGAAGATGCCCTCAGAGGGATTTCACCCGCAGGGAAAAGAGAACAGGAGGACTCCAGCCATCCTGCTCAGCTGTGCAATCTGCATCTGTGCAACCAAGGACCCTCACAGTCTCCACTAATGCTGAACCCCCTGATGGAGCTGGGGGAGCAGGAGCCCCCAGGGTCCTTCTGCGTCATCTCCTTCCCAGCACTGGAGCTCTCCCTGTGGTGAGACCTGCACCCAGCGGTCCAATTCCCTGCTGTGCTCCACTCTCCAGGATTAGGATCCCACAGAACCTCACTATCTACAAGGGCTGGAAATGCAGCTGCACTGTGCTCCGCCCCTTGTTCCACATTTGGAGATTTGAGCAAATGATACTAGGGCGATGCAACTGCGGTTCTACACTCCTCTCCCTGAGTCCTGATGGGGGCTTTGACCCAACATCATACAGGCAGTCCTGATGTTCTGAGCACATCTCATGTGTACTCAACTGGGGCTTTGACCCGTCATCCTGGGGCCATGTTGCTGCTGTTCTTGTCCTACTCACTGGGTCTTGAGTCACAGCTTTGACCCATCATCAACAGGGCCAGACTACTAATGCCCTGTGCCCCATCATAGGCACCTAAGTTGGGGCTTTGCTCCACCATCACTGAGGCATGCTGCTTCTGTGCCATGCCCCTGGGTCCCAGCCACTGCTGTCCCCTGTCATCCTTGGGCCCCTGCCATAGCTGGAGTCACTACTGTAAGCCATAAGGAATCTGGTTCTATGAGTGATCTGCACAGGCCCAGACCTCAGGCACTGGTGCCATTGCCACAGAAATTGCTCCTGTGTCCAGGCCTCAAGTGCTCAGTTAGATCTGTGCACCTCTAAGACTGGGACCCCAGCTCCACTGCCAATGTGAGGTCCAGCACACCAGACCTGATACTAAAAGGAATCCCTTTGACTACAAATTCTCCCCACAAGCAAGAAGAGGACCCTAGCAGCCTTTGCTACTGAGGACCCCCAACAGCCCCAGCCTCCACTGCCATCATAGATAGGTGACAACTTGGCAACAAAGGAGCCCCCAGGGACTTTGCAGATCTTGACCTCAGCTGATGGAGGTGCACAGAGACAAACCATTGCTCCTTTCCCAGAACTGGACATGCTGCACCCACCCAGACAGTGTTCCTGTACCACCTTCACATGAAAGTCTTTCCTCACATTCCTTTCAGAGGGCAGTCTGAGAAGGCTGGGAGAGATGACTAACCCTGCAATGCATAGACATCAACACGAAGCCAGGAAACAGTAAGCACCGAGCAGGTATGACACTCCCAAAGGAACATAATCATTTTCTGGCACTGACCATAAGGAAATGGAGATCTGTGCTTCCTGAAAAGGAATTCAAAATGATTATTTTAATGAGGCTAGCAAGATTGAAGAGATTAACACATGGAGGTTAACACATAGAGGCCACCAGAGTGGGGTTGACACATTTGAAGTTTTCATAGAAAAACCTGCTAACCAAGAATATTTGCCCAGCAAAGCTGTCTTTAAGAAATGAAAGAGAGATAAAGATTCTCCCAACAAAATCTGAGGGAGTTGATTTCCACTAGACCTGCCTTATAAAAAAATGCTAAATGGAGTTCTTCAAATGGAAATGGAAACACACTAATTAATGATGTGAAAACATAAGTGCTGCTTCCTAATGGTGCACAGGAGAAGAATGAGGCACAAACAAGTGAGTTGCAAGAGAAAGGGAGTAGGGGATGACAGCTGAAAGGACTGTGACCCTGAAAAATTCCTCAGTCCTGTATCTATTAGATACAAGAAAACAGCCACCAAAGGAGAAGAAAGTTATACATTAGTAAAGGTCTTGTAGGTAAACAAGAAGGAATGTGAGTCAAACATTGACCATAAGTCTTTTTTTTAATTTAAACTTTATTTTTATTATTTTTAAAGATTTTATTTATTTGTCAGAGAGAGAGGGAGAGAGAGCGAGCGCAGGCAGACAGAAAGGCAGGCAGAGGCAGAGGGAGAAGCAGGCTCTCCGCCGAGCAAGGAGCCCGATGTGGGACTCAATCCCAGGACTCTGGGATCATGACCTGAGCCAAACAAAGGCAGCTGCTTAACCAACTGAGCCACCCAGGCGTCCCTAAACTTTTTTTTTTTAGGGTTCCAAGATTCATTGTTTATGCATCACACCCAGTGCTCCATGCGATATGTGCCCTTCTTAATACCCACCATCAGGCTCAGCCAACCCTCCACGTCCCTCCCCTCCAAAACCCTCAGTTTGTTTCTCAGAGTCCAGTCTCTCATGGTTCCTCTCCCCCTCCGATTTCCCCCAACTCACTTCTCTCCATTTCCCATGTCCTTTGTGTTATCTCTTATGCTCCACAAGTAAGTGAAACCATATGATAACTGATTTTCTCTGATTGACTTATTTCACTCAACAAAATCTCCTCTAGTCCTGTCCATGTTGATACAAAAGTTGGGTATTCATCCTTTCTGATAGAGCCATAATACTCTATGGTATATATAGACCATATCTTCTTTATTCTTTGTCTGTTGAAGGGCATCTTGACTCTTTCCACAGTTTGGCAACTGTGGCCTTTGCTGTTATGAAGATTGGTGTATGGATGGCCCTTCTTTTCACTACATCTGTATCTTTGGGGTAAATACCCAGTAGTGCAATTGCAGGGTCATTGGGTAGCTCTATTTTTAATTTCCTAAGGAATCTTCAAGCTGTTTTCCAAAGTGGCTGCACCAACTTGCATTCCCACCAACAGTAGAAGAGGGTTCCCCTCTCTTCACATCCTCTCCAAACACTTCTTGTTTCCCGTCTTGTTGATTTTGGTCATTCTAACTGGTGTAAGGTGGTATCTCACCGTGGTTTTGTTTTGAATCTCCCTGATGGATAGTGATGATGGACATTTTTTCACGTGTCTATTAGCCATTTGTATGTCTTCTTTGGAGAAGTGTCTGTACATGTCTTCTGCCCATTTTTTGACGTGATTATCTGGTTTTTGGGTGTTGAGTTTGAGGAGTTCTTTCTAGATCTTGGATATCAGCTCTTTGTCTGTAGTGTCACTTGAGAGTATCTTCTCCCATTCCCTGGGTTGCCTCTTTGTTTTGTTGACTGTTTCCTTTGCTGTGCAGAAGGTTTTGATCTTGATGAAGTCCGCATAGGTCATTTTTACTTTTGTTTCCTTTGCCTTTGGAGACATGTCTTGAAAGTAGTTGCTGTGGCCAATGTCGAAGAGGTTACTGCCTATGTTCTCCTGTGGGATTTTGGTAGATTCCTGCTTCATGTTGAGATCTTTTCTCCATTTTGAGTTTATCTTTGTGTAAGAGAATGGTGTAAGAGAATGGTTCAGTTTCATTCCTCTATACATAGCTGTCCAATTTTCCCAGCACCATTTATTGAAGAGACTTTTTTCCCACTGGATATTTTTTCCTGCTTTTTTGAAGATTAGTTGACCATAGAGTTGCAGGTCCGTATGGGGGCTCTGTACTCTGTTCCACTGGCCTATGTGTCTGTTTTTGTGCCAGTACCATGCTGTCTTTGTGATCACAGCTTTGTAGGAAAGCTTGAAATCAGGCAAGATGGTGTCCCCAGTTTTTTTCTTTTTCAATGTTTATTAGCAGTTCGGGTTCTTTTCTGGATCCATACAAATTTTAGGATTGTGTGTTCCAGCTCTTTGAAGAATTGCTGGTGGAATTTTGATCGGCATGAAAGTATAGATTGCTCTAGGCAGCATAGACATTTTAACAATGTTTATTTTTCTGATCCATGAGCACGGAATGCTTTTCCATCTTTTTGTGCCTTCTTCAATTTCTTTCATGAATGTTCTGTAGTTCCTTGAGTACAGATCCTTTACCTCTTTGGTTAGGTTTATTCCCAAGTATCTTATGTTGTTCAACATAGTACCAGAAGTCCTAGCAACAGCAATCAGACAATAAAAAGAAACAAAATGTATTCAAATTGGCAAAGAAGAAGTCAAACTCTCTCTCTTCGCAGATGACATGATCCTTTATGTGGAAAACCCAAAAGACTCCACCTCCAAACTGCTAGAGCTCATAGAGCAATTCTGTAATATGGCAGGATACAAAATCAAAGTACAGGAATCAGTTGCTTTATTATATACTAGCAATGAAAATATAGAAAGGGAAATTAGAGAATCAATTCCATTTACTATAGCACCAAGAACCATAATAGGAACTTTAAAGGAGGAATCATTTTTAATGCTTTTATTTGCTTTATTTTCAGTGGTTATGTCCTTACTTACAATGATATGCTTATACTATTGTATTCTTATTAATCAAGTTGAGAGAATCCTTATTGACTTCCTGTTTTGACTGGTGGGGATTTATTGATTTTGGGACACTCACCTCATCTCTTCCACTCTTCCCACTACAGATATATTGCTAAGTTAAGTGCTCAGAACCCAGCACTTCTATGAATACACTCATTATTGTATACTCTAAAATTTTGCTAGGTGCTCTTTTTTTTTTTTTTTTGCCCAAATTCCATCCACATAACATTAATTCCTCTAAATGTTCTACCATATTTTGTGTTCTAGTTGTCTTCCTCCCCTTTATTCCTTGAGGGCCTTGGAATTGACTTGAGTTCCTGTATTCTTTTGCTCTTGACTGCTGACCTGACTCTTCCCCAGACCTGTTATTTAGCTGCATTTTTTTTTTTAGGTTGAGACTACCAAATCAGGTTACCTTAACTTTCTTTTTCATGGTTAGCTTATTATTTTGTTGGAGCATATTGTCAAGCAGAATTCTTAGAAAAGATGGATCTGAGGAGAACTTATTTGAATTCATGCATTTACAAAATATCTTTATTTTACCTCATACTTGCCAGGTAATCTTGCAGAGTAGAGAAGTAATTGCTGAACATCATTTTCTCTCATATTTTTGAAGGTTTTGGTCTACTGTCCTCTAGTGTACAGGGTTACCAAGAGAAACTTGATGTTATTCTTATTCTTTGGTTGATAACCAGCATTTTCTCATTTGTGTTATTCAAATTTTGTCATACAGAATTTCTAATAATATTCCCTACATCTTTTTGTTTTGTTTTGTCTTTCTTTCTGTTTGTTGGACATTCATTGGGGATTTTCAATATAAAAATTTGTGTTTTGGGATGCCTGGGTAGCTCAGTTGGTTAAGCATCTGCCTTCAGGTCAGGTCATTATTGCAGGGTCCTGGGATGGAGTCCCATATGGGACTCCTTGCTTAGCAAGGAGTCTGCTTCTCCCTCTCCCTTTGCCTCTCCCCCTGCTTGTGAGAGTGCTCTCTGTCTCTCTGACAAACAAACAAACCAAAAAATAAATAAGTAAACTTGTGTTTCAATTTCTGGAAAATTCTCTATTATTATTTCTCTGACAATTTTCATCTTCTGTTTCTTCTTTTTCACTTCTGAAACTCCTATTAGCATGGAAAACAAGTGTCTAATTCTTGTTTTACAGATGCTAGACCTCTCAGCTATCTCTGAGGATTTATCTATGGTCTCAGAGATCATCTCTTCTCTGAAACCCCTCAGTTTTCCTAGAGAAGAGACCTTCTGGAGAATTGGCATGTATGTTTCTAGGATTTTACATCTAGGGTGTGGAAGGCAATGGAGGACATACGTATTTTACATCACACTTTAAACCAAAGCCTTGTGTCAGGCCTGTCTTTCAACTCTACTCTATTCTAAATCTGATATCTTCAGGATTGAGCATCTTCAGGATTTGATGGAGGAAATTGTCACTCTTCTTTTTTGTATTCCTTCTATGAGTGATGGGATCTATGTTTGTTTCCATCTTCATTAATCAACTGCCAGAATCTTCCAACTGCCTTCCTTTTACTGGACTTCTTTTTGGGGGTTGCTGCTTATGTCCACTCTCTTTTTCAGCCATTTCTTTTATTCCTTTAGTAAAATTTTAGTATAATCTCATATTATATTATATTCTAAGGTATAATCCCATACTATATTATTTATTTTGTTGCTCAAATTGTTCCAGCTCTGGTTACAGAAAGCTCTTTTATGTTTCTTTGTGGGTCCAAGACCAGGAACTGAATGTGCTGACTGCTACTGGGGTATCATTGTTTCTGGGCCCTCCCTGCAGACCAAGCTAGGTAATGCATGTCACATAAAAACCCATGTACATGTCTGTACTTGTTTTTGTATCTACTTGTATTTATATGAAGTTAAATTTAAGTTCACACTGATGTTTCTGATTCTAATGTGGTAGTACAGGTTCATTCAAGGTGAGGCAATTTTAATATTTTATTTTATCTTTTAAAGATTTATTTATTTTAGAGAGAGACAGAGAACACGAAGTGGGGAAGGGCAGCGGGAGAGGGAGAGAGAATATCTCAGGGAGACTCCCTGCTGGGCTTGGAGCTGATTGTGGAGCTTGATCTTATGACCCTGAGATGATGACCTGAGCTGAAATCAAGAGTCAGATACTTAGCCAAATGAGCCACCCAGGCACTCCTATTTTTAAAATTACAATTTTTTAAAATTTTGAAATGTTTTGAGTCCATTAATCCATTCTACTCAAAGTTCCTCTAAATTCTAAGTAAACACCAAAATTAGTACTAATTAGCATTTTAAATTTAGTCCTAAATCTATTTTATTACATAGTAGACTTATTAACATGTTTCCTTTGTTATGAGCATTTGTTATGAGTATTTGAGCACAAAAATAAATGCCCATTTGGGGACTTAGAGCATGTTGACTTTTTTAGAATTATCACAGAAGTTTATTGTCTACAGTTGCTTGCATTGAGTGAAACGCATATTCTTAGCCTCTTCATTTGAGCAAGAAATATTGCAACGACAGGTTTCAAATCTTCCTGCTTGAGGAAGAATTACATGCCAATAATATTTTTCTGACTTTATGAAGAAAAGCTTGCATTTGTACCTTCTAGAACACAGAAATATTGATTACATTGGCCAACCATCTGGGTTTGCCTGGAACTGAGAGTTTTCCTGGGATGTGGGACTTTCAGTGCTAAAACTGGAAAATTCCTGGGTAAACAGGGAAGAGTTTGTTTAAATATTAATATCTAGAAAGCAATTCTTAGACAAGCAAGTACAGTTACAGATTTTTTGGATGTTAGAGGTTACTTTTATAGGGCATAGCGATGATCTTTGAAGGCCAGGTGTTTTAGGAGATGTATTTGTCAGAAATTACATTTTTAAATTCAATTTTGTGTCACAAAACTAAATCTGCTTTTCTGCAACTGTAGGGGAAGAGAGAATATTTTCTTATTTTCTTCTTTTATCATTTGAAAATCTTTCTTAGTGGGAATTCAAAGGACCTAAAGTTTCAAGGCCAAGTGCTGGATTTGCATTAATAAACATTAAGGGAAAAAAGGCTGGCCTGGGAGTGTCAGTCAGGCAATAGAGAAAGAAAAGGGGGCAGGCAAAACTTTGTATCAACATTACCCCTCACTTACATCCAGTTGGTGTTGTATGTGATTGATTCAATGGAATTCCTTGACAAACACAGAACGACTAATTATTATTTTGTTTCTTTTTTTTTAATTTTTTTTTTTATTTTATTTTGACAGAGAGATATCACAAGTAGACGGAGAGGCAGGCAGAGAGAGAGAGAGGGAAGCAGGCTTCCTGCTGAGCAGAGAGCCCTATGCGGGACTCGATCCCAGGACCCTGAGATCATGACCTGAGCCGAAGGCAGCGGCTTAACCCACTGAGCCACCCAGGCACCCCTATTATTTTGTTTCTGAGATTACAACTTCTTTTTTGAGCTGGCTTAATAATGCCTTTTCCGTGATCACAGCATAGCAATAGTTGCAAATACTGCTATAGAGCATGTTACAATCACTCTTCAAATTGTATTTTAATTAAAAATCATTGATTTAGGGCGCCTGGGTGGCTCAGTGGGTTAAGCCGCTGCCTTCGGCTCGGGTCATGATCTCAGGGTCCTGGGATCGAGTCCCGCATCGGGCTCTCTGCTCAGCAGGGAGCCTGCTTCCTCCTCTCTCTCTCTCTGCCTGCCTCTCTGTCTGCTTGTGATCTCTGTCTGTCAAATAAATAAATAAAATCTTTAAAAAAAAAAATCATTGATTTGCATCCATCCTAGACACAATAGTGAGGAAATTCTCTCATGATGAAATGATTGCATCTCAGAAGTTTGAAGGAAAAAGAAAAACCAAGTATGAGAGAGAGGTGAAGGAAGTAAACATGGGAACAGTAGTTCCATCGTCTATCTAGAAGTACATGGGGATGGCAATGCCTCAGCGTCCTGATGAGCTGTTATTTAGTTAGTTTTATGTGACATTATGTGTTTTTAAAAAAGATTCATTTGTTTGAGGGAGAGAAAAAGAAGGTGAGCAGGGGGAGGGACAGAGGGAGAGAATCTCCAAATAGACTCCCTGCTGAGTGTGAAGCCCGAAGAGGTGCTCCGTCTCATAACGCATGAGATCACGACTTGAGACAAAATCAGCAGTTGGACACTCAACAATCTGACCCATCCAGGCATCTCATGGGGTACTGTGTTTACTTCCTTGTTATTCTAGCCTTTAATAAAGCCTTGGCAAATTTTCAGGTTTTTTTTTCTTTTTGTTTCTGTGCTTTTGGTCATTAATGGTGGTCAATACTTGAAGCCAATAAGGTGGTAGCAGGAATGCTCAAGGGGAATTTTGAGGTAAGAGCCGGGGCTCCCCTCCCAAGAGGAGATTGTTTTCTCTTTTTATAAATTATTTTTAAAATGATTTTTGTTATGTTATGTTAGTCACCATACAGTGCATTATTAGGTTTTGAGGTAGTGTTCCATGATTCACTGTTTGTGTATAACACCCAGGGCTCCATGCAGTACGTGCCCTCCTTAATACCCACCACCAGGCTAACATACCCCAACCCCACCTCTCTAAAACGCTCAGTTTGATTTCTGGAGTCCTTAGTCTCTCGTGGTTCATCTCCCATTCCGATTCCTGCCCCCCTTCGTTTATCCCTTCCTTCTCCTAATGTCCTCCATGCTATTCTTTATGTTCCATTTATGAGTGAAATCATATGATAACTGTCTTTCTCTGTTGATTTATTTTACTTAGAATAATCTCCTCCAGTTCCATCCATGTTGGTGCAAATGATGGGTATTCATCCTTTCTGATGTCTGAGTAATAGTCCATTGTATGTATAGACCACTTATTTTTCGAGTTATTTTATTTTATTTTATTCAGTGTTCCAAGATTCATTGTTTATGTACCACACTCAATGTTCCATGCAATAAATGCCCTCTTTGATACCTACCACCAGGCTCACCCATCCCTCCACACCCCGCCCTTCCAAAACTATCAGTTTGTTTCTCAGAGTCCACAGTCTCTCATGGTTCATCTCCCCCTCCATTTTCCCCCAATTACTTCTCCTTTACTTCTCCTAATGTCCTCCGTGTTATTCCTTATGCTCCACAAGTAAGTGAAACCATATGATAACTGACTTTCTCTGCTTGGCTTATTTCACTGAGCATAATCTCCTCCAGTCCTGTCCGTGTTGATACAAAAGGTGGGTATGCATCCTTTCTGATGGAGGCATAATATTCCATTGTATATATGAACCATGTCTTTCCTTTTTAAGATTATTTATTTATTTATTTGACAGAGAGAGACACACAGCGAGTGTCTGTTCATGTCTTTTGTCCCTTTTAACATGATTATCTGTTTTTTTGGTGTTGAGTTTGAGGAGTTCTTTCAAGACAAATCTCTAAAGACAAAAGGAACAGTCAATGATACTAAAAGACAATCCACGGAATGGGAGAAGATATTCGCAAATGACACTACAGACAAAGGGCTGGTATCCAAGACCTAGAAAGAACTTCTCAAACTCAAAACTCAAAAAACAGATAATCATGTCAAAAAATGGGCAGAAGATGAACAGACAATTCTCCAGAGAAGACATACAAATGGTTAACAGACACATGAAAAAATGTTCGTCATCATTATCCATCAGGGAGATTCAAATCAAAACCTCAGTGAGAAATCACATTACACCAGTTAGAATAGCCAAAATCAATAAGACAGGAAGAAAGAGGTGTTGGAGAGGATGTGGAGAAGGGGGAACCCTCTTACAGCATTGGTGGGAATGCAAGTTGGTGCAGTCGCTTTGGAAAACAGAGTGGAGATTCCTTAAGAAATTAAGAATAGAGCTACCCTATGACCCTGCAATTGCACTACTGGGTATTTATCCCAAAGATACAGATGTAGTGAAAAGAAGGGCCATCCATACACCAATGTTCATAGCAGAAATGGCCACAGTCGTCAAACTGTGGAAAGAACCAAGATGCCCTTCAACGGATGAATGGATAAAGAAGATATGGTCCATATATATCCAATGGAGTATTATGCATGCATCAGAAAGCATGAATATCCAACTTTTGTATCAACATGGATGGGACTGGAGGAGATTATGCTGAGTGAAATAAGTGAAGCAGAGAGAGTCAATTACATGGTTTCACTTACTTGGGGAGCATTAGGAATAACACGGAGGACATTGAGAGAAGGAGAGGAGAAGGGAGTTGGGGGAAATCGGAAGGGGAGATGAACCAGGAGAGCCTGTGGACTCTGAGAAACAAACTGAGGGTTTTGATGGGGAGGGGGTGGAGGATTGGGAAAGCCTGGCAGTGGGTATTAAGGAGGGCACGTATTGCATGGAACACTGGGTAGTGATTCCTAAAAAATGAATCTTGGAACATTGAACAAATAAAATTAAATTAGAAAAGAAACCTCAATATCACTTGGCATCAGGGAAATACAAATCAAAACCACAATGAGATACCACACCAATCAGAATGGCTAAAATGAAGAAGTCTGGAAATGAGCGATGTTGGCGAGGATGCAGAGAAAGTGGAACCCTCCTACACTTTGGTGGGAATGCAAGCAGGTGCAGTCACTCTGGAAAACAATATGGAGGTTCCTGAAAAAGTTGAAAATAGAGCTGCTCTACAATCCAACAATTGCACTACTAGGTATTTACTGTAAAGATACAAATACAGTGACCCGAAGGAGCATGTGCAGCCCAATGTTTATAGCAACAATGTCCACAATAGCCAAACTATGGGAAAAGCCCAGATGTCTATCAGCAGATGAATGGATAAAGAATATGTAAAAAAAAAAAAAAAAAAGTCACTGATAGCAGGAAAATGTAAAACTCAATTAAAAAAAAAGTATCTCCTGCCAGGAAAAAAAAAAAAAAAGAATATGTGGTATATATAGATATATATCATGGATGTAACAAGAGAGGATTATGCTAAGTGAAATAATTCAATCAGAGAAAGACAATTATCATATGATCTCACTCATAGGTGGAACTTAAGAAACAAGACAGATTGGAAACATCTGTAGTGCCCTTGTCTATAACATGCATCTGTCTAAAACCAGATGCCAGATTTTTCAGGACCTCACATCCTAAGCCACCAGCTCCAATGACTAGAAGTTTACATGTATCTAACAAAAAACTGGATGATCCAGTGCTCGGTTCAAAATCAAGGTGTGTGAAGGGTTCAGATCGCTCGAGGAACATATTTATGTGGTTCCAGCGACTTTCCCAGTCTCCAGTGTCCCCACACCCACCATCAACAGCCATTTTTTCAGCCAGAAGCTCCTCTATTCTCCTTCTCACCTTCTGCCATATTGTTCTCTCCACATGTGGGTTTTCTCTGAACCTGGTTACATAGCCCCCTATGTGAGCTTAGTCACATCACCCCATACCCATCTCCCTCCCTAGCCTTGCTTGTCCTTTATTCAGTCTCATGTGTTACTAACACCAGTGAATTTCTCTTAGAGATTTTGTCAATGTTTAGGAATGCATCAAAAGAATAGGTCTTCTGGTGTCAGGAAGAGTGACTGGCATTCCCGAGGTCAAAGGAGAATGAAGAGTAACAGCAGCACTCTCAAACCGAGCAGCAAGATCTACAAACGGAGCTGTACATCTACTCTGGCCATATATGATCACATTTTCAGGGTGAATGTCATATCTTGCCCTAAGAGCAAGCTAAGCAGCTCCTATACCTGCCTAGAGATTCTTCTCTGTCAGTTTCCCAGAACTTGATCCATACCCAGAATAAGCATATGAGGATATACTACAATTAATCCATGATCCCAGTGGTATGTAAAAGCTGATCATCTGATCAAAATCAACAGCCTTTCCATGTGAGAAGAGTAAAGCATACAAGGCATTGGGTGAACAACACACAAAATACAGGCAATTCTGTTGCCTTGACAGGTTCTAGTCATGGAAACACTCTCAATAACATCCTTTACTCTAGAAGAGTACTGTTGGTCTGCTCCTTCTGACTGGTGTGAAGACCAGCAGTTTTCAAATTCATCACACGTTAGCATGTAAGTTGGATCAGGTGGCAAAAAGGGTAATTTCAAAACCTGTTTTCCAGCCAAAGGTGGACAGAAGAAGAGGGTATATGGGTCCCTATAGGAGAGATTATTCGTCTTCTGCACCTGAGGGGCCTCAGCCCAGGTGTCTGGGCGATAGTGCAGGGAGAGAGCCCCAGCCCCCCCCTTCCCCCCACTCCGTCCTGCACACTGTCCTCCACAGAGTGAAACCCACACTGCCACCACAGCTGCTACCTCCCCTGCTAGCACTGCAGACACCATCAGATGTAGCCAGGTCTTCCTTCTCTTGGTCCTCCTTTCTCTCTTCCTCCTTAGCCTGTCACCACACAGCCAGCTCTTCTGGAGGGAAGAAGGCAGGGTAAGAAGAGGACAAGCAGAACCCTCATGGAGGGTATGGTCACTGACTTAAATATTTTGTAAGTATTTTACTTGTGATTTCCTTCGGCCCATTTGTTAAGAATGTTTAATTTCTACCAATTTGTGAATTTTCCAGTTTTCCTTTTGTTGTCGATTTCTAACTGCATCCCATTGTGGTTGGATAGTTTGTGTGGTATCTCTCTTTTTGATCCTGTTGAGTCTTAATTTGTGGTCTGACATGTGGTGCATCCTGGGAATGGTCTCATGTACCCTGGAGAAGAACATGTATTCTGTTATTTGTGGGTAGAGTGTTCTCTATATGGGAGTCAGATCTAGTTGGTTTTTATGTTGCTCAAGCCCTCTGTTTCCTTAATTTTCTTCTGTTTAGTTGCTCTATCCAATTTTGAGAATGGGATAGTGAATTCTCCAACTATTATTGTGGGTCTCTCTACTTCTGCATTTCATTTTATGAAGCTTAGCTTCATAGATTTTGTTTATCTGCTATTAAATGCTACTTATTTATAATTGTTACATCTTCATGTTCTATTGAAACTTGTGTTCAACTTATACTGTTCTTTTCATCTCTTCTAAATTTTTTTTTATTTTAAGTCTATTTTGACTGATATTAGTAGAAATACTCCAGCTTTCTTTGGGTTATTTTGTGCACAGAATACCTTTTCCCATCCTTTCACTGTCAAAATATTTGTGTTTTTTGATAAAGTGAGTCTCTTTTAACTAACATATAGTTGGATCATTCTGCCAAGCTCAATGGTTTGATTGGAGTATGTTTATGTCTCTCTTGAATTTGGGTGAGTTTTCAGCCATTATTTCTTCAAACAATCTCTCTTACCTTTTTCTTCCTTTTCTGTCTGCAACTCTGAAAATGCTCATGTTGGTTCCATTTACGGTATGTCCGTGCTCCAGTAGGCTCTCTTCCTTTTCTTCAGTTGTGTTCATTTTGTTCCTCAGACTTGATCATTTCAATGGTCCTCCCTTCAAGTTGAGTGATTCTTTCTTCTACTTGCTGAAATCTGCTCTTGAATACCTCTAGTAAAACTTTCATTTGCGTTATTGTACATATCAGCACTGGAATTTCCTTTTAGTTTCTTTTTGTGTTTTTGTAAATCTCTTTGTAAATACTTTATTTTTCCCATCTAATTTTTTTGACTTCTTTAATTCTCAGAGCATCATACAGACAGTTGATTTAAAGTACTTGTCTAGCAAGTCCACCATCTCATCTTCCATAGGAACACTTTCTGCTTTTTCTCTTTTTTAAACTTGGAACGTGTCATGTTGTCCTGTTTCTTTGTACACTTTGTGTTTTGTTATTTTTAAAAATAGGTTATCTCAATCTTATGATGTGGTAACTCTGAAAATCAGATTCTCCCATCAACATATTTGTTGTTTGTATTAATTTCCTTATTGTTCTAGGCTGTGTGCCAGAAATCAGCCTTAGGTATACACATCAGCTCTCCTCATGTCCTCATTTTGAGCCTACACTTTTTCCTGAACATGTGTGTACTTTCTACTTCCCCATTCCTTCCAGCCCCTCCCCCACCCGTTCCCACCTCAGTGCTGTTCAGTGAGAATCTGAGAGCAGAGTGGCAATACCTCTCTGTGGTCACAGGGCTGAGGACAGAAGACCTGAGCTCCTTTATTCCTGCTCACTCATTACCTTCCCAGTGTGTCCCTGATGACACTAGCACAGGGCCCTACATAAAGGGGCAATGAATGTCTGGTCAGGTTTGGCTTGTGAAGTGTTTCCAAACAATCTACACTGATATGGATGTTTCCTCACCACTGAGTGCCCAGGGACTCTGGCTTTAGGGAATAGAGAGGGTCTCCACGCCAGAACTGTTGATTTCCAGATCTGTAGCCAGCCCAACAAATATGCCGGATGCTCCAATAAACACACTGCCACTTTCCATGGAGATGACTTTGGAGACGAGTTCCTGTCACTCGTTCCTACTGCTTTCTCAATGCTAGAGGCTGGGATACTGACTCTTTCCTCAGTCATGTCAAGTGATGTGAATGCCAGAATCTTCAGTCCTGACCACTTCAGGTCCCACTGTCTGCTACCCTTAACAACTAGACAGGAGCTCTGCTACTCCACTTCAAATCTCATTTCTAGCCTGAGGGCTGATCTGGGGATTTGAGGGTGGCTCACCACATGCTCCAAAGCGTCTCAAGCCTTGCAGCTGAGTCAATGACCTAGAACATAACTAAAGCCCCTTCCTGAGCCCAAGACATCTCAGAGGCATCTGGTGGTTAGGTGCTACCTGTCTATACTACCTATGTGTTTGGAATGAGTGTAGGAGGGACTCTTTATATTCCTGGTTCTTTCTTCAGGCAACCAAGACCAATACGTACATACTAAACTCACATAGGAACTCGGGCAGGTGCATGCACACACGCACACACACACACACACACACCATAAAGAACTCCCCATGTGAAACGCCTATAAACTTTCCTCTTACCAGCTCCAAGCCCAACTTGAAGGAATTCTGATCACAGATTCATTCATTCACTCACTCATTCATTCATTCATTCCTCTAGGTATATTCCATGAATGCCTCTGGGCCAATCTCTGTGTTAGGCCTGGTAATCATTTAATGCCAGACACACAGCACATATTGTCAGAATGCTTCCCATCTCACAGGAAAGACAGACAATAAATAAAACGTAATAATAGTAGTACATTAGACATTACTGTTACCTATTACTAGATAACAAAAAATCTCCAAATAATACAACCACCTTTTATTCTCCCTCATTGTGTGAGTCAGCTAGGCCCAACAGCAGCTCTTCTGCTCTGTGTGACATGGGCTGGGACTACAGTCATCTGGAGACGTGAATGGTTTAGAATATTCTACAGTATGTTGCCTCTCAATGGAGAGTGTACTGAGGCTGTTAAATGCTGCTTGCTTCCATTACAGCCCGTTGGTGCCATCTGGTGTTAATCCTGGTCTTGAAGGTTAACAAGCTCAGGGAGGAAAGAGAAACAAATAGAAGCCCATCTGGTGCCAAATATTGCTTTGTGTGCTCTCAGGACCTCTTCAGTTGTCCAAACTCAGCTTTGCCTTTTTCTGAAGGAGGATAACACCTTCACTATATTCTCTCTCTCATTTCTTTTCTCATCCTCTGATTTTCCCTGCCCCACATGATCCCTCAGCATCGTCACCTGGGCCTGCTTCCACCAACCATAAGAGAGGAGCAGGAAAGGGCTCTGGGAAAGAACAACACTCTGGAGCAGAAACTCAAAGCCTTCCCTCCTCTCAAGCCCCAACCTGTCCACCCAAGGAACAGAGGGCATCCCTGAAGGACAGGTCCTATTACCTCTTCCTCGAGGCCAGGCAGTGGTCACAAACACAGCACCTTCTCTCCCTAGGTATCTTGATCCCCACTTGCATAACCACCTGTGCACCAGGGCTGTTGTCTGCTTGTTGGCTACAGGCACAGACCACACCAGCAGCTGAGCCTCCTCCCTCCCCTCCCCTGAGCCAACAGCTCCTAACTGGAAGGCACATCAGAAAGCTCAGATGACTGGCAGGCAGTCTAGAAAAAGAGGCTTCAGTGGGGTCTGTACATGACCTGACTCAGAAAAACCCCATGCTCACAGCCCTCCACCCTCATCCCTGGCCCAGCTTTCAGGTGCACTAGGCCTTCATTGCTCCTTCTTGGCCCACTCTCACCTGGAATCACAGGTCCTACCCTAATGCTCCTTGCCTGAGGCTGCCAGAGCCTTCCTGCCCCTTTCCTAGCAGGGACTCCCCAGGCAATTCAGGCAGTGCCTCTTACAACCTTCTTGTAAATGAGGTGTAGGAGATTCTTGAGACTCCATCTCCGAGGCTATCTATCCACCCTCTGCATCCTGAAACTGCCACTGTCACCCCTCTCCTCCACCTCCCATCTGGAAATGCCCCTGGACCAACCTTGCTGAGCCTGAGGGTAGAGAGAAGTAGGGACCAGCTCAGCAGGAAGCTCAGTCCCCAGTACCCAATCCTCACCCAGAGCAAGGAGAGGTCATGTTCACCATTCATGGGCCCCAGGGAACTGGGCTTTGTGTAGGGCTAAAGGTATATATGCACATGTGCCTCCCACTCCCTCTCAAAACTCTGACTTCCAGCTCCTGTTACAGAGGCTTGTTGTTCCCTCCAATCTGTGCAGAGGGAGATATGAGGAACCCCCATATCCCAGAGAGCCCCTCCCATCCCACCCACTGCTCAGATTTCTCACTTGGGCTCCCGCTGCTCTTGTTGACTTCTGGTTCTTAGAGAGAGGACTCATGCAAGAATGACAATAAGGAAACCAGCAGCAATAAGAAAAGCAGACAGTTGTCCCTCCATTCTGATGCACCAGGGCCTTTCTTGGAAAAGGGTCTTATATTGACCCGGCTACCCTAGGACCACAGGACTGCTGTCTTCTCCCCACCCTGCCACCTGTCCTAGCCAGGCCCACAATGTGAGGGCACAGGGTGTGCACTGCAATTCCCTGTGGCTTCCATGTAGCAAGTGAACTTCTTATCCTCTCTCTAAGGAATCCTTATGGCCACACACATCCAGTAGGTCCCACTCCCACTAGGCAGGACTCCATAAACCACTGGGCATACTGGTCAGGGAGATATTCCTGGGAGAGAAACAGAACACCCAGCCTGTTGGGCTGGCCTTGCCCACCAAGGTCTGGCTGCAGGTCATGTTCAGTGTTGGGAGCACTGGAGAAGAAAGCACAGAGCCAGGGAGGTACAGGGTTAGCCCTGCTCCCCTCTAAGGGAGAGAGAGAGATCAGGGCTGTTTCTCTCACCTTTGCACCTCTGGCTGAAGCTCTCATTCTCCAAGTCTGTTCTGCTTCATAGGACCCAGTTCCTTTGGGCAGGCATGTTGTTGGATCTAAGATCCAGGCCTCACTCTGTTGGATCCCTGTGTTGATGCTTGGGTTGGGGCATGAGGGTGGGTTCTTGGGCTGAGGGCACTATAAGTGAACAACTCTTTGTAACAGTGAGGTTAGGGCTTCCTCTCCTGCCTGACGCTCATCTTCCCTGGTTCAGTTTTCTGCAGGAGGACCACTGCCTCCTGGACTACTGACACTGGGAGGAATCACTACTACTTCCTGTCCTTCTCCTTATTCTTTTCCTCCTCATTCTCCTCTTCCTTCTCATTCTCCCCCTTCTTCCTCTTCTTTTGCATTTTATTTATATTTATTAATTAATTGATTGGTTGATTTATAGAACAAGAGATTGCATGAGGATGCAGAGGGGCAGAGAGAGAGGGAGAAAGAGAATCCCACAGACTCTGCACTGAGCATGGAGCCCCACACTGGGCTCGATCTCACAACCTTGAGATCATGGGCTGAGCTGAAATCAAGAGTTGGATTCACCCAGCTGAGCCTCCCAGACACCCCTGGGAGGATTCACTTCTATCTCCACATGATTGGTATCTCTATCCTTTATTCAGAAGCTTTATTAGGACAAGTAGATCACAGTACAATGCACCAGCAGAACCTATGTGGATTCCATCAGACAAAGAGGCTTCCTTGGACAGGGTTATTGGAGGGAGGCATAATTGGTCCAGCAGAAAGGAAACTCTCTGCCCCTGGGCTGAAGCATTTCTGCCAAAGAAACTCATCCAGGACTCCAGATATTTCTGCTGCTTCTACAAAGCTCTCCCTGTATATAGGCTGAGAAATCCTAGTTTTGACAGCCATCTGCATCCAAGGACTTCTTGATTTCCATAACCAAGGTTTGAGCAGAGGACCAGGGAAGTGTCCATCCATTGATCTTCAGATCATAAGAGAGGACGAACTCCCCATTATAGTAGAAATGCCTGAATACCTTTGGTGCTGTTGTCTTCTCAGCTTTTCCAGTCCCGGATTTCTTAGATGGAATGCAAACTGGCCACTATCCTGCAGTGACTTCCCTCATCCTGTGTCCCTCTGCCTTCCTTGCCCAGTGACAACTCCAGCCAGAGGGGCTCCTCTCTGTTCTCCTCCATGTCTTTCCTGTGCCGGCTGAATAATGGTCCCTGTAGGCTAAAATCCATAGACAGTTAATCCACACCCCACTCCCAGGCAAATCCAGGAAAAGAGACAGGTCTCTGCTGTCTGCCCTGAACTTCCTGGAAAGATCTCCCATTCCCACCCACCCCCGCTCCAATCCCTTCTCACCTCCTTTCTGTGCCTGCAGGGCTAGATGTCTGCCAGAGTCATTCTGAGGCTCCTCTGTTACCTTCCAAGTCCTTGGACTCTATGTGCCACGTCTCAGGTCCCAGGACTTCTTCTCCCCACAGTCCCTGTGGCTTTGACATGTCTTTCTCACTGTCATGGTGCAAGAAGGCCTGACCATCCAAGCGTCTCTCCTGAAAATTCTCTGATGCACAGATCCATCCTGGGACACCATCATGAGGTTATAATGAAGACCATGGGACTCTGGGCAGGAAACAGAACATGAATGAAACTGTATCCTGCAAGTAACTGCATGTCAAATGTTTCTCTGAAAAGTTCTGCTGTCCTGAGCTGCTTGAAGTCTTAAGGATACAGGAAATGCACCTGTAGAAGGGACAGAAAGGAGGCTTTCCAATGCAGGTAGAGAGGAAAGGGGGTAGGAAGGAGAAGGAAGAAGGAATGGCCGAGGAGGGTGGAGATGGTAGACATTCAGGACAGGAGCCAGGAGAAGGAGACACAGGCTCCTGTAGGTAGGTGTAGGTTGGAGGTGAAGGGGAGTGGCTGACCTTCAGGGACCAAGAGAGGAGCAAGAAGGCCATGGTGAAGGAGAGGTCTTATCAGCATGGAGGGAGGGGCAGTGGGGGGGGTGGCTAAGTTTGAATGATCTATGACCAGGGGTGACATGGTGCCCAGGGGGGTTATGGTGGAGAACCAGGGACCGTGCTGCCTGTGGTAAAGTTTCATCAGGGCCAAGTGAGGGAGGATTAGCAAGGCAGGGGGGCTGTGGAGGGGATTGTGACCACAAGGGTGTTTAAGGTAGGCCAGTACTTCTGGGGGAGGGAAAGTGTGGGCCTTGGCCCAGACTGGAAGAGTGGCCTGATGATGCCTCTGGTGGGGAATAGGATGGACCTACCATTGTTCGCTGGGGAGAAAGAGTAAAATGTTAATAAAGATAGACAGGATCATTTTATAATGATAAAAGAGTTAAATTATCAGGAAGGTGAAGTGGAAATGCCTGAAGACCTTGGTGCTGTTGTATTCTCAGCCTTTCCAGTCCCAGATCTCCTAGACAGAATGCAAACTGGCCACTATACTGCAGTGACTTCCTCATCCTGTGTCCCTATGCTTTCCTTGCCCCAATGACAACTCCAGCCAGAGGGCCCCCTCCCTGTTCTCCTCCATGTCTTCCCTGTGCTGGCTGAGTAATGGTCCCTGTATCAAAACCACAATGATACATCAACTCTCACCTGTCAACATGGCTAAAATAAAAAACACAAGAAAAAGCAAGTGTTGGTGAGGATGTGGAGAAAAAGGAACCCTCTGGCACTGTTAATGGGCATGTAAACTGGTATAGCCACTTCGGAAAACAGTATGGAGGTTCTGTAGGAAATTAAAAATTGAATTACCATATGATCCAGAATTTCACTACTGGGTATTCACCCTAAGAATATGAAGACATTAATTCAAAAATCTATGTGCATCCCTAGTTCATTGCAGCACTATTTACAATAGTCCCATTATGAAAATGGCCCACATATCCATCGATAGATGAATGTATTAAGAAGATGTGGTATATTTATACAATGAAATGTTACTCAGCCATAAAAAAAGAATGAAATCTTGCCATTTGCAGCAAAATGGATGGATCAAGAAAGTATCATGCAGGCAGAATAGTCAGAGAAAGACAAAGACCGTATGATTTTACTCATATGTGGAATTTGAGAAACAAGAGAAAAAGACAGAAATCAAAAAATGGAATATAAACATATAGATAGATAGATAGATAGAAAGATGATAGATAGTAATAAACATAACCATAGAGAACAAACAGATGGTTACTAGAGAGGGGGTGGGTAGAGGCCTGGGGTTTGGGTAAAACAGGTGGAGGGGAGTAAGAGTACACTTACCTTGACAAGCAGTGAGTAATGTATGTGGCTACCCTCCCCCTTCTAATGGTGGCTCCCTCCCCCTTCTGTTTCTCCTCCGATATCTGTCTGCACAATCCCAACTCCATGTTTTGTACATCTTGACTGATGATCCTCTGCCCCCGTAGAGACCCAGGTGCATAATCTTACATTTCAGGCTGATGTCATGGGTGTTCAGAGTGCTCTGATGGCTGTCCAGCTCAATTCAGGGGACTGGTTGAAATAGGGTCCCTACTCCTCTGCCATCTTGCCCCTACCCTGATCTGTTCATTCTTGTAACTCCACGTTTCACTCAGAGAAAACTCAAAACCCTTCTCACACCCTCAGGCCTGCATGATGTGATTGGTATCTGACCTCATGTCACCTGCTCTCTGCTGCAGCCACAGTGGCCTCCTCACCCTTCCTTGAACACAGATCGGGTCCTGCTCTAGTGTGCACTGGAGGCTCCCTGCCTGGAAAGAACTCTCCCCAGACCTCTTCTTACACAGTTTTTTCATGTTCTTCTAATCTCTCAGAGGTCAGCTTCTCAGTGAGGCTCACACTCACCACTGTAGTAAAGTAGCCATCTTCCCTGTCCCCACACAGGTCTCCTCTGCGTCCCCTTCCTCACTGCACTTCCCAGCCTCTAACACACACACTTCCCTTAGTTACTACCAAACAGTCTGCCCCTCACTACCAGCACATACGCCCCACCAGGTGGGCCCATTTGGTCTGTTTCTACTTCACTGAGGTGTCCTAGATGCTACAAAGGAGTTTCTGTGTCTGACAGTTATCACTTGGAGAAATGATCTGCACAGAGAACCTCTGTCTTCTAGATGAGCCTTAGGCCACAGCTGTTCCTGGAACCTATCACTTTTCTCACCAGTGGTGGTCTCCTCCACATTCTCATGTCCTCCTCCCTGCATCATCTCTCCTGCATGCACAGGAAACAATGACAGTTCTCCCTTTAGGAAAGGTGTATCTAGGCTTATGGGTCATGTATTCCAGAGAATTGTGAATTTAAATTAGACACTGTTTCATCACTGTATGAATCAGGAGTGGAACCAGAACTGGAATTACTAGTGTCAAGAACAGGGGGTCTTGCGGGTGAGCTAAGAAAATAGAAACTAACTGAAATACAATAAGGATGAGAAATTATCAGTTTCTGCCTCTAACCCCATAACCTGCTTTTTTGAAAAAGCTGAGGGAAAGATGGAAAGAATGATCCAGAACATCCCTAGAAGGAGGAGAGATGGATGGGTCTGAAAAGTCACCTTTCAACCCCACAGATACTCCTGTGTGCAGGGGCTCCCTGGGCCTTGAAGGGACAATGAGAGACCAGATGACCCCTGGGGCTGTCCCAGACTGGGAACACCAGAGAACATGAGACCAGAACTTGTACCCAAGAACAACAACAGGCCTAATTCTCCATAGAAACAAAGAGGGAGAGGGAGGAGGAGGAGGAGGAGAAAAAAAGACAGCAAAAACGTGGGGGCTGAGTCCTGACCCAGGCCTAAGCCTTGGCAACCCTGCCACAGGAAGATCTTGCTGCATAAAGTTCTAGAGAGAAGAGAGATCGGAGTCGTTGTGATCCCTGGGCCTGGTGGGACAAGTTTCTACTGATGGGACAAGGGACAAAGGAGCAACAAATATGACCAGCAGAGCAGTGACCGTGTCAAAGCCCAGGATGCTCTGAGCACAGGCTGGGCACAGTCCCCTCCATGCTGGCTCCTCACACGCTCTTGCATCCCCACACCCAGAGGAAGCCCAGCCAACCTGTGGAACCTGGAAGGCCCTACTGCTTCTGTTTATTTCCTCTCTCAAACTTTAGGAGTCCTCTTTTTATCTTTTTATTTTTATCTTTTAATTTTTTCAACACTTTAAAATTTAAATTCAATTAATTAATATTCAATGTTTCATTGGTTTCAGAGTACAGGACTGTGGTTCATCAGTCTCATATAACACGCAGTGCTCATTACAAAATGTGCCCACCCTGATGTCCATCACCCAGTGACGCCATCCCTCCACCCGTGTCTCCTCCAGCAACCCTCAGTTTGTTTCCTATGATTAAGAGTCTTTTACAGACTGTCTCTGTCACTCGTTTCATCTTGTTTTATTTTTCCTCTCTTCCCCTGTGATCCTCTGTTTCATTTCTCAAATTCCACATATGAGTGAGATCATATGATAATTGTCTTTCTCTGGTTGACTCACTTTGCTTAGCATAATACCTTCTGATTCCATTCATGTCATTGTAAATAGCAAAGTTTCATTTTCTTGTTGGCTGAGTAATATACGATTGTGTGTGTATAATATCTTTATCCATTCATTATCGATGGAAATACAGGCGCTTTCCATAGTTTTACTATTGTGGACATTGTTGCCATAAACATTGGGGTGTACACGACCCTTCAGATAACTACATTGGTATCTTTAGGGTAAATACCCAGGGGTGAAATTGCTGGGTTGTAGGGTAGCTCTATTTTCAATTTTTTGAGGAACCTTCACAGTATTTTCCAGAGTAGCTGCATCAGCTTGCATTCCCACCAACAGCGTAGGAGGGTTCTCCTTTCTCCACATGCTTGCCAACATTTGTTGTTTCCTGACTTATTAATTTTAGCCATTCTGACTGCTGAGAGGTGGTATCTCAATGTGATTTTGTTTTTGATTTCCCTGGTGGCTAGTGATGATGAACATTTTTCATGTGTCTGTTAGATATTTGTAGGTTTTCCTCAGAGAAGTGTCTGCTCATGTTCTCTTCCCTTTTTTGACTTATTTGTTTTTTGGGTGTTGAGTTTGAGAAGTTTTTTATAAATCTTTGATATTAACCCTTTGTCTGTAGTGCTATTGGCAAATATATTCTCCCATTGTTTTGTTTGGTGTTTCCTTTGCTGTGCAGAAGCTTTTTATCTTGATGAAGTCCCAAGAGTTCATTTTTGCTTTTGTTTCCCTTGCCTTTGGAGACTGTCTTAAAAGTCGCTGTGGCTGATGTTGAAGAGGTTACTGCCTATGTTCTCCTCTAGATTATGATGGATTCTGGTCTCAAATTGAGGTCTTTCATCCATTTTGAGTTTATCTTTGTGTATGGTGTAGGAGAAGGGTCCAGTTTCATTCTTCTGTATATAGCGGTCCAATTTTCCCAGCATCTTTTATTGAAGAGACTGTCTTTCTTCCATTGGATATTTTTTCCTGCTTTGTTGAAGATTAGTCGACCATAAAGCTGAGAGTCCATTTCTGGGCTCTCTATTCTGTCCCATTGGTCTATGTGTCTGTTTTTGTGCCAGTGCCATGCTGTCTTGGTGATCACAGCTTTGTAGCATAGCTTGAAATCAGGCAACGTGATTACCCCAACTTTGTTTTTCTTTTCAACTTTTTTTTTTTTTTTTTTTTTTGGTGACTTGCAGTCTTTTCTGGTTCCATACAAATTTTAGGATTGTTTGTTCTGGCACTTTGAAAAATCCCATTGGTATTTTGATTGCGATGGTGTTGAAAGTATGGATTGCTCTGGGCAGCACAGTCATTTTAACAATGTTTATTCTTTTGATCCATGAGCATGGAATGTTTTTCCAGCTTGTTGTGTCTTCAATTTCTTTCATGGGTGTTTTGTAGTTCCTAGAATATAGATCCTTTACTTCCTTGGTTAGATTTATTCCAAGGTATCCAAGGTTTTTTGGTACTATTGTAAATGGAATTGATTCTCTAATTTCTCTTTCTACAGTTTCATTGTTAGTGTATCAGAAAGCAACCAGTGTCTGTGCACTGATTTTGTACCTGGCCACATTACTGAATTACTGTATCAGTTCTAGTAGTTTGAAGGTACAGACTTTTGGGTTTTCCACATAGCGTACATGTCATCTGCAAAGAGAGAGAGTTTGAATTCTTCTTTGCTGATTTGAATATCTGTTAGTTCCTTTTGTGGTCTGACTGCTGTTGCTAGGACTTCTGGTACTATGTTGAACAATAGTGGCAAGAGTGGGCATCCTTGTCATGTTCCTGATCTCCATGGGAAGGCTGTCAGCTTTTCCCTATTGAGAATGATATTCACTGTGGGTTCTTCATAGATGGATTTTATGGACTTGAGGAATGTTCCCTCTATCCCTATACTCTGAAGAGTTTTACTCAGGAAGGGATGCTGTATTTTGTCAAATGCTTTCTGTGCATCAATTGAGAGGATGATGTGGTTCTTGTCTCTTCTCTTATTTATGTGTTCTATCGCATTGATTGATTAGGAATGTTGAACCACCTTGAATCCCAGGGATAGATCCCACCTGGTGGTGATGGCTAATCCTTTTAATGTACCGTTGGATTTTATTAGCCAGGATCTTATTGAGAATTTTGACATCCAATTCATCAGGGATATTGGCCTGAAATTCTCCTTTTTGATACGGTTGTTGCCTGGTTTGGGGCTCAAGGAAATGCTGGCCTCATAGAAAAAGTATGAAAGTTTTCCTTCTGTTTCTATTTTTGAAACAGTTTCAGAAGAATAGGTATTATTTCTTCTTTGAATGTTTGTTAGAATTCCCCAGAGAATCCATCAGACCCCAGACACTTTTTTGGGGGTTGGGGGAGGCTTTGATTACTGCTTCAATCTCTGGATTCCGCTAGGTGACACTGTTATGGTCCCTGAGCCTTTCAGCTCTGGTCAGTGGGGTGAATATGCTTGCACCTTGCTCTCTAGACCTGGATCTGAAAATTCACACTCCCCATTCTTTAGTGAGCCTACACAGAAAAGCAATTGATCAGCCTGGTCTCCCTGGTTTCCCTATGAACTCTGTGTTCACCCAGCCTGTGACCAAACGTTTTTATGTCAGGAACATGACTGAGTCTTAAAACTCCAAACTTGATGGGCTCCTGCAGCAGGGACAGGTGCAGTTTCACCCAGAGGAGGTGGGGGCCTGCTGGGCTTCTGCTGCTTACTGGGCTCCTGCTCAGAGAGGGGTTCACTGAATAGTGCAGCGGTTCCCTGCTTATGGCAACACGGAGCAGAAAGCCAGCACCTAGACTCGCCATGCAGCCGGCTTCCCCGCTCCGATGCCTGGGAACTTTCCACACTCAGGCACCCCTGTTCTTTCTGTGACCCTGGGATCCTGAGACTGTGCTGTCCCACTTCGGATTCTGCCCCACTCCAACACCTGAGTACCTTTAAGCCAGAGACCTCCTGCACTGGAGCAGATTTCCTAAAGTCCTGATTTTGTGCTCTGCTGTTTATAATACTTGGCAGCTGCCTCCTGAAGCAACTGTCTCCGCTCTGCCTTATCCTCCGATATTTCACCTTGGATTCGTGTCTCCGCACCTCCTACCTCCCAAACAGTGGTCGCTTTCCTACTTGTAGACTTGCAGCACTTCTTTCTTCACAGCTCCCATTGATTCCTATGTGTTCGGAAAGGTTTGATAACCATCTAGTTGATTCCAGGGACCAGATGAAATTTGGGTCTCCTACTCCTCCATCATCTTAACTCCTCCCTAAATTCCAGAATTTTCTGACCCTTCTCTTCAGATACCCCAAGGACACATGTCACCCACCATCCCGTCTCTGATCATGAGGTCACGTTGAGGTGCTGGACCCTGGGCTTCTACACTGCGGAGATCACCCTGACCTGGCAGCGTGATGAGGAGGACCTGACCCAGGACACAGAGCTTGTGTCTGACCAGTCATATCATAACATTAGAAATAGATTGGAAATAGATATGAAAGACATAAGCTTGTGTCTGACCATGTGGCTTGGCTGTTGGCCATTGGCCATGAACTGGTAATTCCAAAACACGGGTCTTTCCCATTGTTCCATTTTTTTCACTGCTATGCATCAACATAAACAGCTTGGTCAGGTGACCTGTGGGCAGTAATCTAACAGTTCTCCTGTAGTAAAGCTGGACTTTTAAAAAGCTAGGATTGGAATCCTCAATACAATGATTTTAATCATCAGTGGCTTCACTTTCAGCTGGACCCCTAGTGAGTTTTTTAATTCCTCATTTTGCTGCAGGACCTTTCAATTTTGCAAAACTTTGCTATGTGCCTACTGCTTTGGGTGTCCTTCTTCATAAAGGAAGTCTGCTGTCAACTCATCCCCATTTTCTCTCTTGATCTTTCTCTCTCTCTCTCTCTCTTTTTTTTTTAATTTTATTTTTTATAAACATATATTTTTATCCCCAGGGGTATAGGTCTGCGAATCGCCAGGTTTACACACTTCACAGCACTCACCATAGCACATACCCTCCCCAGTATCCATAACCCCACCCCCCCTCTCCCAACCCCCCCTTCCCCCATCAACCCTCAGTTTGTTTTGTGAGATTAAGAGTCACTTATGGTTTGTCTCCCTCCAAATCCCATCTTGTTTCATTTACTCTTCTCCTACCCCCTTAACCCCCCATGTTGCATCTCCTCTCCCTCATATCAGGGAGATCATATGATAGTTGTCTTTCTCTGATTGACTTATTTCGCTAAGCATGATACCCTCGAGTTCCATCCATGTCGTAGCAAATGGCAAGATTTCATTTCTTTTGATGGCTGCATAGTATTCCATTGTGTATATATACCACTTCTTCTTTATCCATTCGTCTGTAGATGGACATCTAGGTTCTTTCCATAGTTTGGCTATTGTAGACATTGCTGCTATAAACATTCGGGTGCATGTGCCCCTTCGGATCACTACGTTTGTATCTTTAGGGTAAATACCCAGCAGTGCAATTGCTGGGTCATAGGGTAGTTCTATTTTCAACATTTTGAGGAACCTCCATGCTGTTTTCCAGAGTGGTTGCACCAACTTGCATTCCCACCAACAGTGTAGGAGGGTTCCCCTTTCTCCGCATCCTCGCCAGCATCTGCCATTTCCTGACTTGTTAATTTTAGCCCTTCTGACTGGTGTGAGGTGATATCTCATGGTGGTTTTGATTTGTATTTCCCTGATGCCGAGTGATATGGGGCACTTTTTCATGTGTCTGTTGGCCATCTGGATGTCTTCTTTGCAGAAATGTCTGTTCATGTCCTCTGCCCATTTCTTGATTGGATTATTTGTTCTTTGGGTGTTGAGTTTGCTAAGTTCTTTATAGATTTTGGACACTAGCCCTTTATCTGATATGTCATTTGCAAATATCTTCTCCCATTCTGTCAGTTGTCTTTTGGTTTTGTTAACTGTTTCCTTTGCTGTGCAAAAGCTTTTGATCTTGATAAAATCCCAATAGTTCATTTTTGCCCTTGCTTCCCTTGCCTTTGGTGATGTTCCTAGGAAGATGTTGCTGCGGCTGAGGTCGAAGAGGTTGCTGCCTGTGTTCTCCTCAAGGATTTGGATGGATTCCTTTCTCACGTTGAGATCCTTCATCCATTTTGAGTCTATTTTCGTGTGTGGTGTAAGGAAATGATCCAATTTCATTTTTCTGCATGTGGCTGTCCAATTTTCCCAACACCATTTATTGAAGAGGCTGTCTTTTTTCCATTGGACATTCTTTCCTGCTTTGTCGAAGATGAGTTGACCATAGAGTTGAGGGTCCATTTCTGGGCTCTCTATTCTGTTCCATTGATCTATGTGTCTGTTTTTGTGCCAGTACCATGCTGTCTTGATGATACAGCTTTGTAATAGAGCTTGAAGTCCAGAATTGTGATGCCACCAACTTTGGCTTTCTTTTTCAATATTCCTTTGGCTATTCGAGGTCTCTTCTGGTTCCATATAAATTTTAGGATTATTTGTTCCATTTCTTTGAAAAAAATGGATGGTACTTTGATAGGAATTGCATTAAATGTGTAGATTGCTTTAGGTAGCATAGACATTTTCACAATATTTATTCTTCCAATCCAGGAGCATGGAACATTTTTCCATTTCTTTGTGTCTTCCTCAATTTCTTTCATGAGTACTTTATAGTTTTCTGTGTATAGATTCTTAGTCTTTTTGGTTAGGTTTATTCCCAGGTATCTTATAGTTTTGGGTGCAATTGTAAATGGGATGGATTCCTTAATTTCTCTTTCTTCTGTCTTGTTGTTGGTGTAGAGAAATGCAACTGATTTCTGTGCATTGATTTTATATCCTGACACTTTACTGAATTCCTGTACAAGTTCTAGCAGTTTTGGAGTGGAGTCTTTTGGGTTTTCCACATATAGTATCATATCATCTGCAAAGAGTGATAGTTTGACTTCTTCTTTGCCGATTTGGATGCCTTTAATTTCCTTTTGTTGTCTGATTGCTGAGGCTAGGACTTCTAGTACTATGTTGAATAGCAGTGGTGATAACGGACATCCCTGCCCTGTTCATGACCTTAGCGGAAAAGCTTTCATTTTTTCTCCATTGAGAATGATATTTGCGGTGGGTTTTTCACAGATGGCTTTGATAATATTGAGGTATGTGCCGTCTATCCCTACACTTTGAAGAGTTTTGATCAGGAAGGGATGCTGTACTTTGTCAAATGCTTTTTCAGCATCTATGGAGAGTATCATATGATTCTTGTTCTTTCTTTTATTAATGTGTTGTATCACATTGATTGATTTGCGGATGTTGAACCAACCTTGCAGCCCTGGAATAAATCCCACTTGGTCGTGGTGAATAATCCTTTTAATGTACTGTTGAATCCTATTGGCTAGTATTTTGGCGAGAATTTTTGCATCTGTGTTCATCAAGGTTATTGGTCTGTAGTTCTCTTTTTTGATGGGATCCTTGTCTGGTTTTGGGATTTCTCTATTTCATTAACTTCTGCTCTAATCTTTATTTTTTCCTTCCTTTTGCCTGCTTTTGGTTTAGTTTGGTCCTCTTTCTCCTTTGACTTAAAGTGGAAGTTCAGTAATTGTTTGGAGAGGTTTCTTTTTCATATAGGCAGTTCCAACTATATATTTCCTCTTGGCACTGCTTTAGTCGGACCCCCTTGGTGTTGGTATGCTCTGTCTTCATTTCTATTAATCTCAAAGTATCTTCTGATTCCATTTTGATATCTTTGACCCTTTGATTATGTAGGAATGTGTTAATTCTGCATATTGTGAGTTTCCCAAATTCATTCCAGTTATTTATTTCTGGTGTCATGCCACTGTGATATTTGCATTATTTTTACCCCTTTAAATGCATTGAGTTTTTTTTTTTTTGTTTATGGCCTAGCATATGGCTTATCTTCTAGAAAGCTCCATGTGCATTTGAAATGAATGTATATTCTGTTCATTGCTGGAATGTTCTTTACATGTCAGACTTACACTGTTGTTTTATAGTATGGTTCAATTCTTCATCTTCATTATCTCTGCATAGTTGTCCTATCCATTATTGAAAGTGATATATTGAGTTATAGTATTATCGTCTTATTGTCTGTTTCTCAGTTTCTGTCAGTTTTGCTACAAGCAGTTGTGTGTTATTAGGTGAATATATGTTTAGAGTTGTTTCGCTTTCTGATGACTTGACCATTTTATTATTACAAAATGATCCTGTTTATCTAACTAGCATTTTTATTTTTTATAAAAAGATTTTATTTATTAGACAGATAGAGACACAGTGAGAGAGTGAACATAAGCAGGGGGAGAGGGAGAAGCAGGCTTCCTACTGATCTGGGAGCCTAATGCAGGGGCTCAATGGACCATGACTGAGCCGAAGGCAGACTTTTTTTTTTTTTTTTTTTTTTTTTTTTTTTTGGTCAGAGAGAGAGGGAGAGAGGGCAAGCACAGGCAGACAGAATGGCAGGCAGAGGCAGAGGGAGAAGCAGGCTCCCCGCCAAGCAAGGAGCCCGATGTGGGACTCGATCCCAGGACGCTGGGATCATGACCTGAGCCGAAGGCAGCTGCTTAACCAACTGAGCCACCCAGGCGTCCCGAAGGCAGACTCTTAACAACTGAGTCACCCAGGTGCCCCCTTAACTATAATGTCCCTTTTGGCACATGAGTGTATCCACTCCAGCTTTCTTATGGTTGTTTGCCTGAGATAACTTTTTCCATCCCTTTTGAGTTTAATCTGTTTGTAACTGAGATCAAGTGCGTCTGCTGTAGACAGCATAGGTGGATCTTGTTTTGTGTTCAGGTGAACAATCTGCACTTTGACTTATTTAAGCCACTCACTTGCAATGTTAATATTGACACTGTTGGTTTATGTCACTGTCCTTTTGCTTTTTGTTTTCCATGCCTCACTCATTTCTCTCTCTCTCTTTTTTTAAAGATTTTATTTCTATAGGAGAGAGAGAGAGAGAGTGCCCAGGAGCAGGGAAGCAGCAGAGGGATGGGGAAGAGAAGCAAGGCTTCCCGGCTGAATAGGGAGCCAGGAGCTGGGCTTGATCCCATGACCCTGGGATCATGACATGAGCAGAAGGCAGGTGTTTAACAAGCTGAGCCACCTGGGTGCCCCTCCACTCATTTCTTTTTTACTGACAGCTTCTTATGTGAATAAACTGTAATATTTTCATTCTTTAATCATTGATCACTTTATTTTGTAGTTAATTTCTTAAGATGTTCTTTTGCTTTTGCCAAATTTTCTACATTTTAAATTTTGTGATTTTTTTTCCGTGGGTCTTGCCCCCTGGTGACCTCATCTCTGCTGAAGGCTCTAAACATCATGTATATGCTATCACCTCCCAAATCTATTTCTCTAATCCAGATATTTCTCCTCCCCTGTGCTCTGTATCCAACTGCTAACCTCACTGCATTTCTAATAGTTGTCTCAGATTCCACATGCCCAAACTAGATGCCTGTGATGCTGCTTCCCCAGTGTCCTGCTTCCAGAATCTTCCCCATATCCAAGGAAGGCACTCCCCATTTCTACTTGCAGTCTGAAATAGTGGATGCCCCCCTTGATTCCTCTTACTCGCCACCCAGAATTGAATCCATTAGGAAATGCTGCAAAGTCCATCTGTGAATATCCAGCACCCAACCACTTCCTATATCTTCCCTCCTCACACCCCAGACGTACAACCCACATCCCCCTCCTGGGACACAGCACTGGTTTCCTACAGTTTGCCTACTGGTGGCTCACCCCCACTTCTCTCGATTCTCACAGCAGCAAACAGGTGCTGCTTAGAAAGTCAATCCCATTCATCTGTTCATTCTTGTAACTCCACACCTCACTCAGAGAAAACTCAAAAGCCTTCTAATACCCTCAGACCTGATGAGGTCACCTTCTCAGTGAGGCTCCCCTGATCCCTGGAGTAAAGGAGCCATTGTCCCCATCTCAGCACAGGTGCTCTCTGGGTCTCCTTCCTCACAGCTCCTGCCAACTTCCAACTTAAACACTTCCCTTACTATACACAGTTCATGTCTGAATGACACTGGTGCACGGTGCATGGTAACCTGTGTGCGAACTTCTTTACAGTAGGTACTATCCACGCATTTTCTCTTCTTTGTGATTTCTGACTAATTTTTGCAGCTTCATTCATTGTTAGAAGACTGTTTTCTACATGTAACATAAACAAGTGTTAAGTGACTCTTCACATTATCCATGAGGCTTCCAGCAACAGTAGGCTATTAGTTATGCTTTGAGGGACTCAAAAGCTATATTTGCATTCCTGACTTCATGGGGTAGGGGTCACTGCCCCAGTCCCCACATTGTTTGACAGTCATGTGCAATCTGCCCCTTACACTAGAACATACTCTCCATAAGACCAGCACATTTTCTTTCTTCTTAGTCTCACTCAGGTGCCCAGATGTAAACATAGCATGTCCTGTATGTGGCACACAATTATCAGTTGAATGAATGAGCAGCTAGAGGACTCCCTCTTCTAGATGCCCCTGAGGCACAGCTGTTCTGTGGCAGCTCCCATCCCCATATGTCCACCTCCCCATCAGTGCTGCCTCTCTCTTCTCACAGGGCTCCCCTCCCCTCCCTCTCTCTGCTCAGCCCCTCCTCCCACACCATCTCTCCTGCACAGCACAGCACACAGAATTCTCTCTCCAGAAACACTGTACTCAGGCTTTTGGGTCCTTTTCTCCAACCACAAAGAGATCTACATTAGACTCTGCTTTAGAAATCCATGAACTTGGATCGAAGCCAGCACTAGGATCATTGAACTAAGGGTAGGGGAGAGGGGGCAGAGCAGCTGGAGAGAGAAACTAACTGATGTTTATTAAGGCTGAGAAACATTCAGATTCCTCCTCCATCTCCAGAATCCAAAGAATAATCTAGAAAACAAGTCTAGAGTGAGGGGAAGAGATGGATGAATCTGAAAGTCTCTGTTACAGAGACTCCTGTGTGTCAGGGACAACCTAGGCCTGTGGGAACATATACCAAAGGCCACCCACTGCTCTAACTGATGGGGTCACCCAAGGGAGAATGGACAAGAACTCGTACACAAGAGCAAGAACAGGCCTGATGCTCTAGAGAAACAGTGAAAAAAACCCTTCCCCAAATGGAGGCTATGACCCAACCCAGGCCTGATGCGAGGCTGATGCAGTCACAGGAAGCTCTTGTTGCACAAAGTGGCAGGTGACCTCCATGTTCCTATGATCACAGGTCCTAGTAGATAAGCTTCCACAGAAGGGGCAAGAACATGGAGCAGAGAGATGACCCAGCTGAGGGGTGAGCATGTCACGCCTATGATGCACTGACCACACACTGGGCACCGACCCCATCGCTGCTCAGCTTCTCACAGCCTACTCCTACCCCTACCTGCAAACAGACTCAGCACAGCAAACACAGATTCTGGAAGGTTCTCAGAGTTTCCATTTATTTGCTATCTCAATTTTAGAAATCTCCTTTTATTACCTTATCAACCCCACATGCGAAGAATTAGGAAACACAACTTTTATCTGGATTCTCATTTTCAATAGGGAAGTTAGTCATTTGTACTCAGCCCAACATGAAATAAGGACATGGATGGAGATGGTCCAACCCTGCCTCTGCTGGTACAGGAAAGCACATCAGAGAAGAGAATGCAGATCAGAATAGGGAGGGGTCTGGTGGGCAGGATGGGCAAATCTCTTCACATCCTCATGTTATGTTCATAAGAACACAGACACATTCTGACACCTTCTGCACAAAGTCAGGGGTTGTTGGTGTCACAAGTGAGGGTGTGAAGAGATCTTCCATCTCTTAGTCCCCACAAGGCAGCTGGTCTCACACTGTGAAAAAAAATCATGTACAAATTGAGATCAGTCCCGTAAGTGGGGACATTCTCAACAGACCCCTCATGCTCAAAGTGTCCCTAGTGCCCCAACCTTTCCCCACATCAGGAACTCTGGAGTCTCACCTTTAGGAGCCGTGAGAGACACATCAGAGCCCTGGGCACTGTCATCACCTAGGGGAGAACAAACAGGACGTGGTCAGAGCCCACAGGAGAGGAGATTAAAGGAGGAGCGATGGGGTGTGTGAGCTCCCCATGGGGTCCTGTCTACACTATCCCAGGGGCTCAGGGATCACCCCCTCCACACTTACCTGCAGCATGAGAGTAGCTTGGTCCTTTTCCTCCTGAGGGAAAAAAATATCATGTCAAAGGCTGGAGGCATGGCTGGGCCCTAAGATCCTAGAGGAAGCTCCCAATCCTGGTTCTAAATGAAGTTTGCATAGTTCTGGCTGAACACCCAGGACATGATCAGGAAACAGGACGAATAAGGTGTGGTGTCCCTGGACCACCTAACTTGCTGGAGGTCTGTTCTCAGCAGGGACCGTCCTCTCTGCTGGGAATCAGGTCTCCATCACCAGAATTACCAAGATGAAAACGTGTCCTTCATTTTCACAAACGTGTCCTTCATTTTCATTTTTGCTACTGAGTGAGCGTAGTGATCAGCTCCAGAGTGGACACATCCATGTGCAAGGATGGTACTTTCCAGTATAAGACAGGACATTCTCCTACCTAGGAAACCCCCCAGAGGGACAAGAGAACTCAGATCCCCCCACTCCATGCCATACCTGAACGCTTCTTCCTCCAGATGACAGCTCCAATCACCACAGTGACCACCAGGAGAGCCAGGCCAGCAATGATCCACGTGATGGGGATGGTGGGAGGAGGTGGCTCTGGAAAGGGAAGGGAAGGTGAGGAGTCCAGGCCTCTGGTTTGAATTCTGAACCTGCTGAAGTTCTTGAGAAGGATTTTACTTTGCCTGAGAAGAGGCTCTACCCGAAAACCCTCCTTACTCCATCTTAAGGTGATGGGCTCAGGCAGCCCCTCATGCTGCACAAAGCATGTGTATCTCGGCTCCTCTCCAGAGGGCACCACCACAGCCGCCCACTTCTGGAAGGTTCCATTCCCTGTTGGCCTGGTCTCCACAAGTTCTGTGTCCTGGGTCAGGTCCTCCCCATCATGGTGCCAGGTCAGGGTGATCTCCGCAGGGTAGAAGTCCAGGGCCCAGCACCTCAGCGTGACAGCACGGTCAGAGATGGGGTGGTGGGTCACGCGTGTGTTGGGCGGTTCTGAGGAAGAGAATCAGAAAAACCACACTTGGGCTTATCTTTATGGGCCACTGAAGGAACATTCATGTGACCACCCTGAGGTGGACCAGGTATTGGTTCGGATGGAAGAAGCACAAGACCCAGTCAGCAATCTAGCTTTTGGGAATTTCTAATCCTGGAAAGTTCTAGAATCAGGGAGAGAGCCCAGGGTAAGAGGCTGCAGGTCTAAGGGGAGTGCGCACTAGTGGTCCTGACTGCGGTGGAGAGTGAATGACTCAAAAAAACCCACTCAGACCTCCAAAGATGTTTGTATTGGAGAAAAAGGCCTTGAGAGGTTAAGTCATGGTTCCCAAGGTGGCTGCCAAAGGGAACCGGGTTATTGCAGGGATGGTCTCCACCTGCCTCCTGGGAGAGACTGGATTCCTCCATTGTCTTTTAGAGAAAAGCGGCCCTCTGGCTGAGTCACTCTCTAGTAGGAACCTGAACACCCAGGCGGACCTCCCTCTCCCCACCCGTGGGAGGGCGGTTTCTGCCACTGAGTCCATTTTCCCTTCCTGGTGGGAAGCCAGCCCCAGGGGAGGGGAGATCAGGGAGGCCCCGCGGCCCCTAGTACCTGCGCGCAGCAGCGTCTCCTTCCCCATCTCCAGGTACCTTTGGAGCCACTCCACGCACCTGCCCTCCAGGTAGCTCCTCCAGCGCTCTGCATCACCCGCCGCCTCTAACTTGCGCCGGGAGATCTGCGCTGCCGTGTCCGCCGCGGTCCAGGAGCGCAGGTCCTCGTTCAGGGCGAGGTAATCCGCGCCTTCGTAGGAGTATTGACGGTACCCGCGGAGGAGGCGCCCGTCGGGCCCCATGTCACAGCCGTACATGTTCTGGATGGTGTGAGACCCTGGCCCCGCCCGCCAGGGAGGGGGTTAAACAGAAAGTAAAACCGCCTAAAAGTTCCCGCGGTTCTTCCGGCTTAAGGATGGGGGGCGGGGGTGGGGGGGGGCGGGAGGGTCCCTCAGACTCCGGTGACGCTGAGACCCGGATATCGGAGAATGAGGGTCGTGACCTGGACCCGGGCCCTGTCACTCACCGGCCTCGCTCTGGTTGTAGTAGCCCCGCAGGTTGTTCAGGCTCAGTCGGTAAGTCTGTGCGGCGTCCTTGAGGTTCCGGGTCTGCCGGTCCCAATACTCCCGCCCCTCCTGCTCCACCCACCGCGCCCGGGGCTCCAGCCTCTGACTGGCAGAGTCGCTGTCGAACCGCACGAACTGCGTGTCGTCCACGTAGCCGACGGCGATGAAGCGGGGCTCCCCGCGGCCGGGCCGGGACACCGCGGTGTAGAAATACCTCATGGAGTGGGAGCCTGCGGGCGCGTAGGGGTTGAGACCCCGCCCGACCCTCCTCCCGGCGCGGGGCCCGGGACCCAGGTGGAGGCGGCCGGGAGGGCAGGAGGAGGGGGCACCGAGTGGGGGAGAGCAGGGCGCTGGTGGGGAGGGACGGGGAGCACAGGCCGGGGCGGGCAGGGGCGGCTGGGGGTCTGGGGCGGGGGGGCGGAGAGGCGCCTTCCCCGGGGGGTCCCCTCGTTCCTGCCTCGCAGAGGCCCTTTCCTCCCGCCCTGCACTCACCCGCCCAGGTCTCGGCCACAGCCAGGGCCCCGGACAGCAGCAGGAGGAGGGTTCGGGGCATCACAACCTGATTGTTCAGTGTCTGCTGAGTCGGTGAGCCGCAGCTAAACTCGGAGACTGGTTAGAAGACTTCATAATCTGGGACCGTGGTGCCGCTGATTGGCTTCTCCAGAAACCTGTCACCCAATGGGAGTGGGAACCGGTATCGCGTCAGGAGTATCCAGGCAGGAGAACCTCACACAGGTTGGGAGAGGCTGACGTGAACCCCACAGAGATCCGGACTCCCCAACACTGAGCTTCCCCACCCCGGACAGGGTCCTGAGGCCTGAGAGGCGACCCAGGGACCTGGGCCTTTGCCCGAATCCCTCACCTACTGCACAGAGCGCTCTTTGTCACCCTGTCCCCCTGAGACGTCGCCCAGGAGCTGTGTGAGTCAGTGATTCTCAAACATTCTGTTCACAGGGTATCTACACAGTCTCACAGGATCATTTTGTGTCTGTGGGTTATCTCTATCAGTATTTACCGTAGTAGGAATAAAACAGGTTCAAAAATTCATCAGTTCATTTAGAATCATATTAATAATCTATGGCATGAAAACAAAAATATTGTTTTTATGCAAAATAACTATTTCTACAAATAAAAACCATAGCGAGAAAAGAGATGTTCTAGCATTTTACATTTTTGCAAGTCTCTGTTGCATTAATATCCACAGGCCATCTGGCACAGGAAACAGACCTTGTACTAATGCATGATTTTTTAAAAAGTAATGTGCTGAATGGCCAAAATTAACAAGACAGTAAACAACATGTGTTGGAGGGGATGTGGAGAAAGAGGAACCTTCTGACACTGTTGGTGGGAATGCAAGTTGGTGCAGCCACTTTGGAAAACAGTGTGGAGATTCCTTAAGAAATTAAAAATAGAGCTTCCCAATGACCCTGCAATTGCACTACTGGGTATTTACCCCAAAGATACAGATGTCGTGAAAAGAAGGGCCATCTGTACCCTAATGTTCATAGCAGCAATGGCCACAGTCTCCAAGCTGTCGAAAGAACCAAGATGCCCTTCAACGGACGAATGGATAAGGAAGATGTGGTCCATGTATACAATGGACTATTATGCCTCCATCAGAAAGAATGAATACCCAACTTTTGTATCAACATGGATGGGACTGGAAGAGTATGCTGAGGGAAATTAGTCAGGCAGAGAGAGTCAATTATCATATGGTTTCGCTTATCTGTAGAGCATAAGGAGCAACACGGAGGACATGGGGAGATGGAGAGGAGAAATGAGTTGGGGGAAATTGGAGGGAGAGACTGTGGACTCTGAGAAACAAACTGAGGGTTTTGGAGGGGAGAGGAGTGGGAGGTTGGGTGAGCCTGGTGATGTGTGCTATGGAGGGCACGTATTGCATGGAGCACTGGGTGTGGTACATAAACAATGAATTCTGGAACACTGAAAAGAAATTAAAAAAAAATAAAAAATTTTAAAAAGTGGGGCACCTGGGTGGCTCAGTGGGTTAGGCCTCTGCCTTCAGCTCGGGTCATGATCTCAGGGTCCTGGGATCGAGCCCAGCATCGGACTCTCTGCTCGGCGGGGAGCCTACTTCCCCCACTCTCTCTGCCTGACTCTCTGCCTAAAAAAAAAATTTTTTTTAAAAGTAATGTGTTGTTTAACTAAGTTATGTACATGTACCAGTGTTGATGAGATTGATATTGAATTATCAAAAAGTCATATTTTGGGGGCTCCTGGTGACTCAGTGGGTTAAACTTCTGCCTTAGGCTCAGGTCATGATGTCAGGGTCTTGGGATGGAGCCCTGCATTAGGCTCTCTACTCAGCAGGGAGCCTGCTTCCCACCCCCCCACCCCCCACCTGCTTCTCTGCCTACTTGTGATCCTTCTCTCTCTGTCAAATTAATAAATAAAATCTTAAAAAACAATATGCCTTTTTAAAGAGATTTTATTTATTTATTTGACAGAGAGATAGCACAAGTAGGCATAGCAGCAGGCAGAGGAAGAGGGAGAAGCTCTCTGGTGAGCAGAGAATCTGATGTGGGGCTCTATCCCGGGACACTGGGATCATGACCTGAGCCAAAGGCAGATACTTAACTGACTGAGCCGCCCAGGCACCCCCATATTTGTTTTAATATTACCACAGATCCCAATAGAAAAGTTTGTCAGTAATGGGAGGCTGTCAAGTTTATTGGTACATCACAAGTTTCTGATTTTCTCTTGAGAGCTTACATTTGATCAAGGCAACAAGTACTCTCAACTGTCCTATGTGAGTTGATTTTCATGAAAGCTTATGTTCATGTTCATTTTCCAGAAACTGGATATGTACTGTCTGAATAGTAACTATGAGCCACCTATGGCAACTTCCGGAAACTGTCTTGCCAAATGTCCTAGTCTAAATAATCCAAGTTTCTGTGTCACTCATTCCTTCAGGTAAAAAAGGAATTCTGTTGAAAAAAAAAGGGGGGGGCAGCCAGTTAATTTTACACAAATTATTTTCCTTGGGGTTTATGCATGCAGAAGGGCTGTAGACCCCACATCATCGTATATGACATGTTTGAATGTGGATTTGAGAATGATTAATAAAGATAATTTTTAATCCTTCAATGAGAGTGTTTTAATGTGATTCTAGTTTTGTTTTGTCCTACTTTTGTTTTGAGGTATTTTCCTTGCTCATAGGCATTACCTCCCTAGAGAAAGAATCCCAGGATTTCCCCTTGTGTGGGTTTTCGTCTTGCTTCTTCATGGTGCCAGCTGAGGTTCTCAGGACAATGAAACCACCCTGGAGGGATGGGTGTGGATTCTTCTGCCATTTTTCTAGATCTTTCTAGAGTTGTACATTAAATCTGCAGCTTCTCAATCCACTGGAGTTTAAGCTGCCCGTGAGGTTCCCAGCAATGTTCCCAGCTTGGTGGTCATCAGTGATTTCAAATTCCCAATGTAACCATGCTTCATTATCACAGTTAGAAACGGGACGATGACTTTGGAGCATGGCCTAATAAGATCTGCCTTTGCTTCTCTTCTAGGCATTAATACTCTTGAGAGCATCTGCTGGGACATTCATGGGACCATTATGGTGGCTTGGAAAGATGATGGAAAGAGTGTTTTTGTTTTTTTATGGAAGTGAGTAGTGGTGAAGAATAACAATTGCCCTGTGGACCCATCACCTCCATTCTTGCTGTTTTACCTCAGTGCGAATGTCAATGATGTGAAAAGGCAAATAATGTCTAAGTGATTTTATGAAAATAGTGTTAACTTCATGGATTCTGTGCAAGGGCCTCAGTGACTTCAGGTGTTCCCCAGACCACACTTTGAGAACGGCTGCTCTGAAAACCCTGCGAGAATCTCCTGCTGGTCCTGCCCTGGCCTCCTCCTCACTCAGCAGAATCCCTCTCCCTGAGCTACACTTCCTGCTCTGAAAACTCAGCTCTGACTCTAGCCCCTGAGTGCATCTAGAAGAGACCTCACCTCCTGGAAATGAGATGGCAGAGACGGTCCCCAGTCTGGAAAGGAAGGTGGAGGGACAGGGATTTCCCTTTTGTAACTGGGGACAGTTTGTACCTGTAGGCACGAGATTCATGCATAACCGACTTTAATTTTGTACACATCGGCTTCATATGTATTCACATCCCAGACACAAATCTGATGTTGTCTGTAAGAGAAATCATGTTGGTCTTTTCACTCTACATGTGTCTGATATGTTTGACTCAAGACCCACAAAGCATGAAGCACAGCAGCTACCAATACAACAGTCTGTGCGGAAGGAATTGTTCTGTATCTGCGCTGTCCAGTATGGTGGCCACAAGATGCGTGTGGCTCTTGAGATGCAGGTGGCACTTGAAATAGGGCTGGTGTGCTTAGCAGTTGCATTTTTAATTGTTTTAAATGAATAGGAGTTTAAGTAGCCATGGGTGGCTCATAGCTACTATTCAGACAGTACATATCTAGAATGCTCTTAGTTGTCAGGATCCTCCTCAAAGAAGAGACTGTGTGACTCATGGGTGTATGTGTATTAAATTTACCTTTAAATGGAAGTCGTAGATTTGTCTATGTGGATCTGAAACATATGCCTAAAATATAGCATGAAAGTGTAATTACCATGCATTGAGACAGCTGAAGTGTACAGACATGAACCAAAACGTGATTATCACATCTAGGTCATGAGTGTTCAAGATGCTCATCCCTGGAGCACACTGTTGTCTCTATTACTTTGGATGTCGTGGTGTTGGTTGAGTTCACCTAGTGAACATAGGAGGCTCATAAGTCCTCACTGAGCCCAGGTGAGAGGGTATATTGGCTACAGCATGTACCTTGTAGGCTCTGTACATACTTGTAAACGTCATAAGGCAGAAGACATCTTAGATTCCACCACCTTATCATCCTTTACCTCTTGCTCCTGCCCACACTTTTGCCCAAGTTCAGACAATTCTCCGTGTTTCCCTTCAACCTTGTGAAATCCTCTGCTCCTCATTTCTACCGAGGTGAAAATATACATGAAATGTTTACAACTGTAGGATGAAGAAATTCTCTAAGCACAGTCTAGTGTCGAAAACCTATAGGAAAAGTATGAAATATCTGCATGTCAATCACACTCTCACAAAGATACAAACTCATGTCCATGAGCAAATTAAAAGACACAAAAACAATTGTGACAGACAAAAGGGTAACATGGTTCAATGCTCTTCAGCCCAAGACCACCAGGAGCACCTGTGGGGCATTCAAATTGGATCTATTACCTGTTGCAGTGAGAGAGAACGCACATCTTTGGGGGCCACAGGGCAACTTAATATGAAGGTGTTGGAACCTATGGGACATGGACTTTGAATGGGAGTTTTTGAGAGGACCCATGGAAGTTGGGGCCCACTTGAGACTGCGTGTTGTCAGGACATGTGGGCAATCCCATGGTTGAGCATCTCAGTGAGTCTGCTCTCCAGCAGGCCAGACCAGAGCAAGGAGAGAGCAGTCATGGTGAAGAAGCAGTGATTGCTTACATTTAATGACACAGGGAGATGTGTGTTATTCTGTGGGTTGTGTAGTGCCTTGTTTTGTCTGTAATGACACAGAGTGATGTTGTGGTTTCAGAATGTCCTTGTCTGATGCTGATGTTCTGTGAGGCTCATGTCCCACAGGAGAGGAATATGGCCAAGTGGTGGACATTTGGCAGCTTCTGACCACACTGAGCCCAACTATCAGTGTCAGAGCAGCTCCCGATGTTGGGGGCTGCTGGCTCTTCTCTGTTAAATTTCATATTTTAAAATAGCTGCACCCCATTCAAAACATAATCATAGAACTGGTGTTTTCATTTCCTTTGGGTAAACACCCAAAAGTGGAATTGTTGGATTATATGGTGAAATACTATGTTGTACGTCTGAAACGAAAGGAACCCTGTGTATCAAGTGTGCTCAAATATTAAAAAAAGAAAGAGAAGGAAAAAGAGAAATAAAAAATGTTAGAAAAGAATTTGGAAAGGAGGAAGTGAAATATCAAACAAATTTGTACAAATTTGTAAACAAATTTATAAAAACAAAATGTATTTGTAATAAATAAAAAACAAACATGAGAGTGTGGAATAAGTAATGTGAATAAAACTTAAAATCAATGAACTTGGCAAAGATGAAAGTAAGGGATAAGAGCATCCATCAGAAGGTCGGGAAAACACTGTCATAAAGGTTGATGAGAGTGAACACTGGGGTACAATTTTTTATAGGTGCTTTAGAAAAATGTCTCCATAAAAGAACCTAGATGTCCATCAACAGACGAATGGATAAAGAAGATGTGGTATATATACACAATGGAATACTATGCAGCCATCAAAAGAAATGAAATCTTGCCATTTGCGACGACATGGATGGAACTAGAGGGTATCATGCTTAGCGAAATAAGTCAATCGGAAAGACAACTATCATATGATCTCCCTGATATGAGGGATAGGAGATGCAACATGGGGGGTTAAGGGGGTAGGAGAAGAGTAAATGAAACAAGATGGAATTGGGAGGGAGACAAACCATAAGTGACTCTTAATCTCACAAAGCAAACTGAGGGTTGATGGGGGGAGGGGGGTTGGGAGGGGGTGGGATTATGGACACTGGGGAGGGTGTATGCTATGGTGAGTGCTGTGAAGTGTGTAAACCTGGTGATTCACAGATCTGTACCCCTGGGGATAAAAATATATGTTTATAAAAAATAAAATTAATTAAAAAAAATGTCTCCATAAATGCTATGTACTTATGTTGTGACACAGATATTTTCTTCGAGGAGTTTGTCCTAAGTAGAAAATCACACATGTTCTCAAGTATGTTTCTTGACTTGTGGTTTATAAAAACAAAGGAACTTATCTAAGCACTATAATCAATATGATGAAGGTAAGTATAAAGAATGGGACAATTAACATGTCTCAGGGATTATCATCATGTGATTTACACAGAGGGTCACAGTTCATCATGAAAACAAACCCAGGAGGCACCACCTAGGGAATCCCTTTGTACAGACAGGGAAAGGGAGACTCAGAGAGAAGGAGGTGGTGGAGTCAGGGGTCAGCCTAGAAGGTTTGCTCCCAGAGACCTTGTTGACTTTTTCATTGTTCCCTGTCCATCAGGGGGTGGGTATTATGTGCACTCCATGCAAGTGAGCTGTTACAATGTTCCAGAATGTTCTGTGATGGGAGGCTGCTGGGCTCGGAGCCTAGGAGGACATTAAGGAGCAATGTAACTCACCTGCTCAAATCACACTAAAGTCCATCATCCAGTGGACATCTCAAGGCTTCCAGGGGCTCAGGATCAGCTGGCCTCTGGAGCTATAGTGCAGAGCAAGGGTGACACTCTGGTGACAGGACATAGGCAGTGTCATATGGGAGATGGGCATGGAGCAGAAATGACAGAGGAAAACATTAAGTCGCTTCTGAGATGAGTGCTGTGTGGAGAAAGGTCATGATATCATGAAAGCAGAAACCAGGAGACCTAGCAAGGCCCTTACCACTAGGACCAGTCACATCTACAGGATGCAACAGGCATATAGATGTGAAACAAAAACACAACTCCGCACAGTGCTGTACGATCATAGAACAGGATAGAGTTCTGGGAAACTAACAATATGACAACAGAAACGAATAATTGAGGGGATACACTGGATGATTATAGTTGTCCTTCCCCAAAGTAATACAATCAGGAGGGTGATGGCAGCAGGAGAGAAGACCTGTTTGTTTCTTAATCAAGTGATTCCAAAAAGTTAATAATAATTGTTTTAAAAAGGAGGGTGAATAGGAAACGATGGAAAACAATTTCAGGAAGGTTTCTCTGAGTTCACAGGGATAAGCACAGATGTTGAGAGACCCACCCAAATTCTCACCTAGAGCAGAGGAGAGGAGACCCACACCAGGACACGTCACCATGAAATGTCAGAAAGAGGGTGAGAGGGCAGACACGCTGAAGACTCCAAGAGGCAACAACACAGGCCTGGGGACTGGAAGACATAATGAAAGACCCCGAAATCCCGAGGACATCTCTGTCTGGCACAGAATCTCTGTCACATCACCATGTGCCTCAGGGCGAGGGCAGCCTAAAATCTCAGATGTGAGAGTTTCTGTTCTACTTTCCGTGACAACTTCCACAGGACACCAGGTGACAGGGTGGGACAAATGATGGAGAAAACAACAAGGGGAGCACATGGGATTCCTGGCCACAGGGAACCAGAAGGAGAGAGGCCAAGGGCCCCCAGGAGGAGCTGCAGAGATTCCGGGTGTCAGCCCTGCCCCAGGGGCACAGGCATCCTGTCCCTGCAGGGCACGACTGAGGGCTGCAGGCCAGGCAGCTGCACAGACATGAAGAGGGGAGAAGATTGGGTGGGCTTGAATATGTTCATGAAGGTTTACCCAGGGGGATCTAGGGGAGGATTTAAAGGAGCACAACAGAAAAAATAAATGAAGGGATAAGACATTTATTTACTCCAGGGAAAATAAAGTTGATTCAGGAAAGGGCACAATCATAGTCTACAAAATATTCAGTTGTGACTAATGTGTCCTAATAATGCCAGCACTGCACACTGAGCTCATCAAAATCATCAAATAATTATTTGGGGCAGATGGGAGAGTGTGAAAGAGGAGCCAGTTCAGTAAAGTTGCATAAACTGGAAGACCAGAGAAGGAGTCTGAGAAGCAATAATCAGAGAATCAGCTAGAAGAACTAATGCAGGTGGTCTCTGAGATACAGGAAATGGGGACATGGAAGGTTGAGGACATCTCCCTTGATATCAAGTATTGCAGAAGGACTTGAATTTTAAATCTCTGTGTCTATCCATTTGCTGCAAAGACAACATCGGGGGTGAGATGATGGGTCAGGACGAGTTCTGCATGGAGGCCATAGAGATGGGACAGTAGTTGGAGGAGTCATGGGATCAAGTGTTTTGTTTTGTTTTGTTTTGTTTTTTTGTCAGAGAGAGGGGGAGAGAGAGCAAGCACAGGCAGACAGAATGGCAGGCAGAGGCAGAGGGAGAAGCAGGCTCCTCGCCAAGCAAGGAGCCCGATGTGGGACTCGATCCCAGGACGCCGGGATCATGACCCGAGCCGAAGGCAGCTGCTTAACCAACTGAGCCACCCAGGCGTCCCTCAAGTGTTTTTATGGGATGATTTTATTTTGGTTTATTTAGTTTTGCTTTATGTGGCTCCATGGGAGTCATCCCTGCATGTTTGTAGCAGGAACAGCTGAGCCAGGAGGGAGGGGGAAGTGCCTGATGCAAGCGAGTGAGGGGCCAGGTGTGCCCACATGGGGGGACAGCCTGAGACAGGAGGGCCCCTCCCCCACCACTGCTTAGAAGCTGAGGACACAGGTGCAGACCTGGGATGGGGTAGAAGGGAGTGTGCAGTATTCTGTGAGTCCTTCTTTTATGAGTAAGGGAAAAATGAGCTCATCACTTCAGAGAGGGGAGCAGGGAGGGAGTGCAGGAGGAAATGAGAGGCAGCCCTCTCAGGAGGGTGACAGGGAGCTGAGTGGGGAAATGGCATCTGAAGAGAGCAGGGCTGGGGCCCCTGAGCTCTGTGCTCTTCACCTTAGAGAGAGAGAGAGAGAGAGAGAGAGAGACTTCCAGCAGCAAGAGGATAGATAAGGGAACAGAAGCAAATGCAACAGAACAGCTCAGGAGTGAGAATCACATTATGTTTACTTTGTCTTTTTATCACTTTTCCCATTTTATAATTTTTCTGCAGTGAATATAGATGACATCATATATATTGTACATCATACATACACATCAAAACCAGAATGTGAAGGCTTTATTTACACTTCCAAAGGGAAGGAGATAGTAGGAAAGTCAGCCTCTCAGGGCACAGAGCTCGAACGGCTGGGCCTGCCTCTCTGTGCTCTGGGCAGGGGACTCACAGAGCCTTTGCTCCATGTCTCAGGACCTTGCTCTGTGGGGGGCCAGGCAGGGCCTTTCCCTTCTTTTTAGAGTGTGCTCATTGTTTTATTTAATAGTAGCATGCCAGTTTTAATGCTTTCAATCTGGTGGGTTTTCTACTTTACATGGCATTTCAAGCTATTTCAGTGGGAGGATTTGCCCATACAATGTAACCCCCCTGTTTCAGAAATAGAAGTTCAAAGGCAAAATAGCTCAGTGAAAAAATGATTGGTCCCAAAGTAGAAGATCAAAACCTGAGTCTTCAGTCATGGTCTGAGGATGATCTATCAGGTGTTAGGGATTTTAAAGAAGTGTATTTTTTGAAAACCTTTTTCACTTGAGAATTCCAGAGATACTCACAGATACACAAAAGTAAAGAAGTCACATGGTAACCCCTCATCCATCCCTCACCCAAGTTCTTTACCCCTAACCCGGCACAGTCAGCCATTTGTCATGTCTCTTACCAGAAAAATACACCTGTGTCCTGATGTGCACTGTTATATCAGGAAACAAGCTCAGGCCACAGCCTGGGAGAAAATATTTGCAAATCACATATCTGATGAAGGACTTGCTGTAGACCACTCATAAAACCCTTAAAAAGGGGACCAATAAGAAAAGCACTTGTTAAAAAAGTGAGCAAAACTGGGGATCTGGCTGGCAGGTGGGAGGGGCCCTAGAACCTCGGGGGAGGAGCTTGAGCATTAGCCCCTAGCCTGGTTCTGCCAACATCCGTGCCCATCTCTGGGCTCTGGTTATTGTCATCCAGCCGGCGGTTCCCTACACCACCCCGGTGACCCGCGCTCGCGGGCGGGGCAGGAGCAGCCGTCCCTGGAGCGGCAGCGGGGAATGGAAGCGGAGAACGCGCACAGCTCTTCCCTTCAGCACGCTTAAGCTGTTATACATTCCGGTGTCCACGAATTATGGCTGGAGCTCCTGATAGGGCCGCGGGGAAGGAACAGCAAATGCAGCATAAGTTCCACTCCCCGCTCCTGCTGGAGCCCGATGGAGCCATGATGGGTCTCAAGAGGTAACTTGGATGAGATCTTGGGAGAGAAACAAACAAACAAACAAACAAAAACCGTGAAAGCAAATCTCGTGTGAAGATCAGTAGTAATGTGTGAATATTGTGTCATTAGCTGTGACAAATGCACGACGGTGAGATTGGGGTTAACGACAGAACAACTGAGTGTGGGGTCCACAGGCACTCCGCACCAACGTTGTCACTTCTCTGTAAATCCCCAACTATTCTAAGATAAAAGAGTGTCGTTTGTAAAATAGCCCTCAGAGAGGGAATAAGTCCAGGAGGATCAAGGATCTACTTTTCAGTTTTCCTGGGCTTGTCATCCAGGGTCTAGAGAGAGGGTTGTGGGGAGGACAGATGTAAACTCAGACATGGGACAGGACTTCCCAGCGCTCCTCTCCTCGGATCCCTGCCCCACCCCTGCACCTGGCCCCAGGGCTGCTCAGAAGGCACCTCCTCCCCTCTTGACACTTAGCCGGCCTGTCCTCCCTCTGGACCTGACTCAGCTCGGCCTCGTGCGCCCCCTGGTGGTGCAGCATGGGAGCGCGGCAGCACCTCCCTGTGGCCACAGGGCTGAAGACAGAAGACCTGAGCACCCTTTGGGTTTCTCTCCAGGTCCCGCCCCCACCCAGGAACTCCTTGGGCTCCCAGCAGGGCACAGGGCTGTGCCCACAAGGACAAGAGCCCATACAGTGCCAATTCCTCAGTCTGAATTGTCTCCCAAAATACACGCTGGCACAGGTACTTTGCCTTCGTTGAATGAACATGGACTCTGGCCTCATGGAGGACAGATCTTCAGGCATAACAGCTGGCTCCCAGGTCTGCAGTGGAGCCCATACACATACTGGGTGCCCTCAGTCTCCTCCAGGGACGTCGACCTCGGAGTCCCTGTCACTTGTTCCTGCTGCTGCTTTTTCAAAAATGGGTCGTCCTCCAAGGAACCAGCTCTGGAGTCTCAGTCCCTAAGAGCAGGAGAAGGAGGGGAGGAGGAGGGGATGAGCTCCCTGGGTGATGGCCTGGATCCTGGGGATGCTCCTGGAGGAGTGAGCACAGGGAGTAAGTAGTGACATTAGGGGGTGGAGGCCAACAAGAGTGCAGGAGGAGGAACCAAGGATGAGAGGGTCAGAGGAAGAGTTCATCTTAGGGCACTGTTATGGGAGGAGGATGAGTGCTGTCTGGAAGAGGCACAGGGGTTTCTGGCTGGGGCTCTGGGGCATCAGGGGCCTGAGAGGAGGGGAGAGCAAGGCCCATGCATCCTGAAGGGCCAGCCCTGGTTTCTGATTCTGGAGTTTCCAGATTCCCACTCCCCCGACTACAGTTTTACAGATGCCTACCATCCACCCATTTCACAGCCTCTGCCACTGGGGAACATTCTCTGCTTGTGAAGACAGTGGAAACCCTGCTCCAGGAAGAGCAGCCCCAGGGCCTCCAACAGGGAAGGGCCAGCAGCTGGAGCCATGGAGATGCGATCCTGGAGCGTGGGGCAGCACATGGGATGGAGGCTGGACAGGGCCATGGTACAGGACTCAGGGCCCAGGCTTCTGTCTCACATTTCCCCTGGGGATCCAGATGTGTCCCCTCCTATCTCCCCAGGCCTGCAGGATCCAGGCGTCTGAGAACCATGCCCAAGATGGCCAAGGGGGAAAGCTCCTGTGCAGGGTCAGACCCCGCCTTTTGGAACCTGGTAGGTGGCCCCCTTCCCCTGCCTGGAGAGCCCAGGACCCTGGTGTGTGGCCTCTTCTACTCCTTGCTGCCCCTTGGACACAGGGACCTGCTGTCTGCCTCCCTCAGGTCTGGCTTCCTGCCCCTGCAAACTGCAAAATGACAACCTCTGCTCTTGTTGCTTCTGCAGATCCCCCATTCTCATTTCTGTACGTGGTCACTCAGGTGAAGAGAATCTGACGTCCCTCGTGATCACTTCACTCAGCCATGATGACACGTACTTTTGAAGTGTGCAACGAATCTCCACATATTTAGGGATTTTCCAGATATCTTCATGTTATGGATTTATTTACAGTCACAGAGTATGTCTGTAATTTTGCTGCCTTTCCATTTATAGAGAGTTATTTTATGGTCAGTCTGTGGTCTATTTTGGCTCATGGTATGGCTTAATTCCTCTAATCCTTATTTGTTCCATTAATGAGAGAGGAGCATGGGTGTCTAAATATGATAATTTGTCTCTTATACCACATGTGTTAGAAATCCTAATTAGATTCTTCTCCATTCATTACCTTGGTCTTGCTGTGATGCTGACCTGTTATCTTCACAGGAAGTCCTTCTGTGTCTCTAGTGATGCTCCTGGTGTGAAAGCCTATTTTGCTTCAGAATAATGCAACATTCTAGATCCCTTATGCTTTTTATTCCCATGGGATATTCTTTAACCCTTTAACTTCTGACTTATTTTGGTTTCTTATTTCAAGTTTTCTACTCTGCATTGCGTTGGTTTATCTTCACCAACCCGATAATCCAAACTTTTTTCTTGGAATTTTAGTTGGTTTTTATTTAATATGATTTCCTGACATGGTTGGATTTGCATCTATCATTTTATTTGTTTCTGAACTGTCCCTTCTATTTTCTATTCTCTTGCCTCTTTTTGTACCCCTGTTGGTTTCAAGCAATTTTTTGTTTGTTTGTTTATGGTCTGATTCTTCTAGTGGCTCTTTAGCTATATTTATTTCCATTAATTTTTATTTAAGATGTAGGAATTGAAATCTGAATCTTTGGGGTGCCTGGATGGCTCAGCTGATTAAGCAGATTGTTGATTCCAGAGCCCGATGCGGGGCCTGATCCCAGGACCCTGAGATCATGATCTGAGCAGAAGGCAGAGGCTTAAACCACTAAAGGACCCAGGTGCCCCTCTTTTACTTCTGGTGTTAATAGAGCCGCTCAGCTCCTCAGGGGACAGTTTGCCTGGCAGAGCTGTTCTGTCAGGTCATGGTCCACCTGTGTCTCCATACTAAAAGCGCACGTGGTGTACAGAGCACCTCGTCCGGCGTATTTCTTGGCCTCTCTGTGCAGGTGCTGACACATCTTTCCAGGACACCGAGCTGTGTTTGCAGTGACTAAGTCTTCAGCTGCTTGTCCCCAGGAGAACTGTAGGGCTCTGGAGGCCTCTTTTCCTTTCCTACTGTCTCTGCCCCTCTCCTGGAAAATGTCAGGCAGTCCTGCTGATCTGTTTCTCCTAAACTCTGACCTCAAAGTCCTTCCAACTGCACCCCTGCCCCCGCTCCACAGCACCTGCTTGGTGCACAGTGAGTGTGCTGCCAGTACCCCGGGCCCGGGCTCTGGTGTCTGTGAGAGTTTCTGTTGCGGAGTAACCAAGTGTAACACGATTCAGCAGCTCCAAGTGACATCATCATGGCAATAAATTCCCGAGGGTCTGACATGTGACGGTAGGGGAGCCGGGCAGCTCCCGCCGAGGCTGCTCATTAGGTTGCAGTCAGTATGGGACTAGACTCCCTGGGATGCACAGAGGTGACGGTGGGGAGGGTCTGTGCTCCCGCTCCCACGTGTGGCTGTGGCAGGATCGTCAGTCCCTCGCTGGCTTTCAGGGGAAGCCTCAGCTCCTCCCTCTGTGGGGCCGTCCACAGTGAAGGTCTTTCTCACATGGCCCCGGCTTCTCCCAAACCCACGATCTGAGATAGGGAGAGACAAGAGGAGAGAGCAGAGCACCACCGTCCCTTTGAGACCTAATCTCTGATGTCACACAGCCTCAGGTCCCCCTTACTCTGTCCCTGAGAAGGGAGTCACTGAGCCCAGTCCACACACAAGAGGAGGAAAATTGGTTCTACTGCTTCATGGGAGGAGAGTCAGTGAATACATGAACATTTTCAAACGACCATGCCCTGTGCACAAGGTGTCCTGAACTCTTGTTGAAGATTGTCCTCTCCTTGATTCTCACGGGGACGCGGCTGAGCCTTGCTGTGTGCGCTCTTGCTGCTTTTCTGGGGTGAGTGACTCGGATCTGTATGCTCAAGGGTTTTGCACCAAATTGGAGGAATTTTGACACAAGATTTCCTGATTTAGCTGCTCTTTTTTTTCCCTTCTCATTTTTGGGCTCTATTTGTCTTTTTTAATTCTCCTGTGGATTTCTGAGGTTTTCTTAGTTTCTCTTTAATCTTTCTTCCATGTCTTTTGGATTGGGTAGTTTTTTTTTTAATTAATTTCTACTTCTATTCAACCTCATTGAGTCTTCATTCTGCCTTCCCAGGCATTCAATGCTGTTTACCTGTTGAACTTCACTATATACAGATATATATAAAGTAAGTATATAATATAATATATATATTTCTTAGTTTATTCTGCTTCTTTCTTCAGATTTCCTTTCTGTTCGCCATTTAATAACAAGATTTTCTCACATTCCTTCAACACGTATTTATTCAGTTCTTTGAACATAGATCCTGAAGCTGTCTGGGAGCCTGCGGTGCTGACCCCAAATCTGGGTGCTCTGAGAATACAGTTCTGTTGACTTTCTCATTAGAGTCACACATTTGTTTCTTTGAATGCCTGCTAATGTGTCCTTTTAAAGTGGATTGTGCATTTTATGGTTTAGCGAATCTGGAATCCATTTTATTTTTCTGAAGATTGTTCTTTTTTTAGAAGTGTTTAACCCGCAGGGACTCCACTAGGACCTGAGCCCCTACAGGACTTGCCAAGGGACCAGCCTTGACTGAATGGAGAAGCCTGAGTTGGGGGTGGGAATGAGAAAGAAAGAGACAGAAAGGATGGGATCCAGAAGGTCACAGCCAATGCTGCTAAGAGGACATTTGTTGGTTTAGAGCAGTTTCATAGGACTCAAGCACAATGCAGTCAGGTGGGAGGCACCCTGATCATTACATTTACAATTCAATAGAACAACCAGCGTAAGGGTCAATAAGTTTTCGTTCAGTGCCGTTACACTACACTATATCAGATCAGCTAGCTTAAGGGCAAATCTGCTTTTCTCCACCTGCTCCCTGCTGAGTGGCTTCCCTGCTTCTGCAAGCTGCAGTTCTGACAGCTCTTCAGGGCTGAACCCTGGGGGGTGGAGCTGGTCTCTGACCTGGCCCTAGGACCCCAAGGACCCTGTCAGCTTCCTGTCTGGTGACCACAGTTTCCCCCTTTTTCATTTTTTAAATGAAGCTCATGGAGGCCGGATTGGAGGGGCAGGAGGGATAGGGATCCCGCTCGGGTGCAGACTGGCGACAGACACGCAAACAAGTCAGGGTGGCAGCAATGGAATAAAGCAAGGAAGTAAGACCATTTGAGTTCAATAAATTTTGTGTATTATCAAACACTTGTTTGGCAAGTTCGCAGGGCTTGAGTAAGGGCCTGGTAAGTCTATCAGCATATGCAGTGGACACTTGACAGGCAACGAGCACTATCATGGCTAATAAAAGCGTTTTGGGTTCACTCTTAACTTTCTGACCCTCCAACACTTCCTGTGCCTGCATTGTGAGAGTCTTTAATTGCCCTCAAGTTGGAATCGTTTTTTGGCGGGTTGTTTTCCCACGAGGTGGCCATCGTGGAGGGGCAGGTATCAGGGGTGTAATCCTCAGACTCCAGAGTGGCATTGGGACAGATCCAGAAATTCCTCTCGAGTGTGATCCACTGCAGGTACATGGTATGCACTTGGGGAGCCAGATGGGCCCATCAGCGTTCCTAGAAAAAAACACACATGCCCTCATCCCCAAATTAAAACAGGATCAGGACCGGACCACTGATTTGTTAAAGGGTATGTTGGGTCCCCCCCAAATTGCGTACCGCAATAATGGGTCCGTGATTAAAGGAGTGAGACTGATATAAAGCGAAGGTCAAGCAAAGCTTTATTTTGCACCAAGCATCAGGAATCAGACCGACCGTCAAACAGACCGGTCGGGCCCGCCCCTCCAGAGAGGACGATGACTCCCTGCTTTCCAGACTAACTTTTATAGAGCAAAGGCCATGTGGTTGGGCCTGGCCACACACAGGTGGCCAATGAGATTGTAACACACACACAGGAAACTCCACAGTGATGCTAGGCAACAAATTGAATTACAATTTACCCTAGTAGACATTTGAACCAGCCTATCACACCTTGGTTAGGATTGGCGCCAAAAGGCTCCCAAAGGGCGGGCGGGGGCCCATACTCCTTGGTAGCTAGGAGATAGTATGTGCCCCCAATGATTGAATACCTCCACCTGGCCTGACCCACCCTTGTACTTGGACTTTGTTACCTGGGACTGGTTTCCTGGACTTGCTTTTAAATAAGTTCCCCTGGTGGGGGACAAGGTCAATTTAAGTTTTACAACAAAATGGCAGTTCAACTGGGGTGGGGCTGCTCTGGCTTAATAGGCCCTTACAGGTCATTCCATCGCACTGCAGAATAATGTTTTCCTGGGTGAAGACCACAGATGGTCAGCTGCGGAGGCACCATCGGCAGAAAGATGTAAAAAATTTTAAAGTATGTAAAGCTTGATTAAGGCAAGAATGTGGGGAGGTTAGGAATTCCCTTTTTGTTTTACGTAGTTGAGTTTTTAAAGTCTGATGTGTGCGTTTCACGATGCCTTGGCCCTGCGGATTACACGGAATACCTGCGCTGTGAGCAATACCATAGGCAACACATAAGTGAGGAAAGGCCTTACCAGTATGTGCAGGTCCTTTTTCAGCTTTCAGCAAACGTGGAATGCCTGAGACCCGGAAATGAGAGACAATGCGCTGTAACAGGTTTTCTTGTTTCACCAGTACGAGCAGTAGCTACAGGGAAACCAGAGTAAGAGTCAATAGTAACATGTACATAAGCCAATGTTCTGAACTCAGGAGCAAGGGATTAATATAAGATGGGTGATTCCTGTAAATATGTCCCCCGTGTCCCACCCAGGAGTGGGGGGGGGAGGTTGCCAGGTGTCAGCTTCTACTTTGTCCCTAGCTTGCCTCTGTTCCTGATAGGGAAAAACTGTACCCTGAGATGGCTGACCAAGCCAGGGAGGGAATTCCAGTCCCTGTCTCAAAGCCCTTCCGGGTTCTTCTTTCCTACCCCGTTTCCTGCTTGCGCCAAAAGTACCAAGTATGTGGAAGTAGAAGGGTACAAATCCCCCTCCCTGCTTGTGCTCGGGGCTCAGACTTTTGGAGAACAACCCTGTCTGAGCCCATGGTGTTAAATAAACCTCCGATCCTCTAAAGTCACCGAGTGCCGCTTGGTTCTTCCGCCAGGATCCGCCAACATTCCCTCATCATTCCCCGCTGAACATATTTGACCCTTAATTCTTTTTTTTTTAATTTCTTTTCAGCGTAACAGAATTCATTGTTTTTGCACCACACAGTGCTCCATGCAATACGTGCCCTCCTTAATACCCACCACCTGGCTCTGCCAACCTCCCACCCCTCACCCCTTCAAAACCCTCAGATTGTTTTTCAGAGTCCATAGTCTCTCATGGTTCATCTCCCCCTCCAATTTCCCTCAACTCCCTTCTCCTCTCCATTCTCCCATGACCTCCATGTTATCTGTTGACCCTTAATTCTTTTGTAAGGGCCTATTCAGCCAGAGTGGCCCCACCCCGGTTGAACTGCCATTTTGTTGTAAAACTTAAATTGACCTTGCCCCCCCACCCCGGGGGAACTTATTTAAAAGCCTCTCTGTAGGGGCGGCCCCAACCGGTCTGTTTGACAGTAGGTTTGATTCCTGATGCTTGGCGTGAAATAAAGCTTTGTTTGACCTTCCCTTTGTATCAGTCTCGCTCCTTTAATCACGGACCCATTATTGGGGTAACCCAATTTTGGGGGGACCCAACACTTTAAGGTTGTTGAAGGTGGAAGGTCTCATCTATTGTAACTTCTTCCTGCTGAATAGTGGTGTAGAGTTGTCCCTACCTACTTGAGTCAACATTGGGCAGTTGGGGAATGTGTAGGGGAGTTTAGGGGAGTTACAAAAGACAGAGCAGCAGAATCCAATGCTGTCAACATGTGAACCTCCCTGAGGAGAAAGGATCATCTGTTCACTGGAAGTCATGGCAGTGAGTCTTGGCACCAGGCAGGGAGACACCGGAAATGACAAAAAAAGGTTAATGCTGCAATGAGAAAGAGAAGTTTGAGCAAAAGACCTTTGATAGTCAGCCTCTAATATTTTTTCTCCAGTCGAGGAGTTTAAAGTGAGCACTAAAGGAAAGAGATCATTTAGAAACCCAGACATTTTGTGATAATCTGGAACACATGCATACTATTTTGTTTTTGTGATAGCGCAACTTCCAGCTTGTGTAGCAGTGAAAACATCTGCATCTTCGATTTTGTAAAGCTGCTTTACACGTCTGTATTACCATAGCATTGAGTAGAGAAATGCCACTTCCAGGGTCATTTAGGGCTGACCATGTATGTAGTAAGAGCTTCTATGTTCCAAACAACATTCTTTAGTCCTAAAGAGGGAACAAAGGTGGAAGCTAGGTGATTATAACAATGTAACACAAAATGTGTCCACCGTTCTTTTAATTAAATTTAGAAGGCCAGCTGGGTTGGTATATTGGCATTATTTATTTATTTATTTTAAGATTTTATTTACTTAACAGAGACACATCCAGAGAGGGAACACAGCAGGGGGAGTGGGAGAGGACAAGCAGGCTTCCCACCCAGCAGGCAGCCTGATGAGGGCCTCAATCCCAGGACCCTGGCATCATGAGTTGAGCCTAAGGCAGACACTTAATGACAGAGCCACCCAGGTGCCTGGTATATTGGCTTTAATAATGCTTCTCTGTATTTGGCAAACCAGAAGCCAGAGCCACTGGTCAGTTTCACATATCCAGTGGGTTCCGTTTGGAGCTGGCCATCTAATGCCAGGGAGCCTTACCCAATCAGTAGCAAACCGGTCAGTAGCCCATGGCACTATTATTTGGGAACATGTTTAAACTGTCATTTGTATTTTTAATAGGGGCATCTTATATCTGGTTGACTAGAGTAAGCAAGATCAATAACCTCTGAACAGTTATGCTCTATAGACAAGTACGAAGGTCAGGTTCAGGAATAAGGTAGATGGGTTTAAAGTCTGACAGATTTCAAGTATTATTTTAGGCATATCTATAAATATAGCCTGATATTTAATAAGTCAGTCTCCTATGATCTATTGATGGCCTGTGGTCTCTAAGATATTTTGGACCTGATGTGAAGTCATTACAGCTGGGGAATGTCTCATTGTGAGCTCTGAGGCTCCTTGTACCAGGAGGGCTCTTTTATGCTTAGGTAAAGCCTTTACTTGTAACTGTATCTCAACACAGGTGACTTCTAGGATGAATATGACCAAGGGGTGAAACCATTAAGAAGCCCTTTGAGTGGTCCAGCCCTAACAATATCCTAACTATAAAGGATCACGGGCAAGTGGGAGAAAACTTGTCTCGGGAGATAAGGGCATCTGGACATCCCCAAGTACATCATCCAATCCAATCATTAAGGAGGTGGGGCCATCCATCATCTCCACAAGTCTGCAGTTAACCCTATGGAGTGGGATACAAGGTGCTGGTTTAGTTATATAAGGTTGGGGGAATTAACCCCATTTTCCAGTTGTTTAATCCTGTGCCCATGAGGTTTTGTTATTGTCCCCACAGGATAAGGGAAGAAAATTGTCTAAATGAGGTATTGTGCACCTTCTCTGAGGTTATCTCAAGTTGTCTAGCTTAGGTAAACAATAAACATTTAAAGATAATCAAATCTAGAATTGAACATCCACAAAGGCAGGTTATTTAAACAATTATTCTCTCTAAAATAGCCTTCATTTCCAAAGAGACAAGTCAGGACTCATTTATTTGAAAAATGAGTCCACCTTTAACAAACTTGGCCTAATCATTTATGTAAGCTCAGCAAGAATAGTGAGTGATCATACAGATCTTTTAGAATCTGCTCTGCTAGAACTTTACAAAGCCTTGGTAAAATAACCCATGTTTCCAATGGTGTCCTGCTAGAAGGAGAAGAAATTCTTATTGAACATATGCAAATGATCAGGACTGGCATGGAAGAAGGAATACTTACTGAGACCTTTTGAGTTTCAGAGGGTTCAGATAAAGAGAAAAGTTGAATGCTTTGGTTTGTTTACAAATGGGTATTTTTACATTTCTGTAGGTCACAGGTTTCTTAAGAAAAAGTTTCCTTAGTCTGCAAGACCAAGCATTAGAGAACCAGCAATGTTTCAAACAAGTCATAACACTTCAATTTTTTAGTTTATTTAGTCTCATGTTACTAATTCTGTTTTAGTTTGATACAACTCTTAGTTCTGGAAGTTCTTACTCATTTCAATTCTGATCTTAAATATTGAATACCTGTGTTTGTCCTGAAAGTCCTTTATATGAATCTCCCTGAAGATGAAACTCATCTTACAAGACAATTAGAACAATTATAAGTGACAAAAACTCAAAAATAGGCATTATTAATGATCTGACGGGAGACTTCACTATGATACTATTAGACAAGGAAATTCTGTTATTCTGTGACACATAAACTTCAATAGCTAGAACCAGAAGGTAACATACCAAGCAAGCAAGCCTAATTAGCCAACTAGATTTTGTTCATGATTTAAATCTTGGGAAAGTTTGTTAAAACCTTAGGAAGTTGTGTTTTTTCTTTTGTTTTTAAGATTTTACTTATTTATCTGACCCAGAGAGAGCCATCACAAGTTGGCAGAGGGGCAGGCAGACAGAGAGGGGGAAGCAGGCTCTCCACTGAACAGAGAGCCCAACGCAAGGTTCCATCCCAGGACCCTGAGATCATGACTTGAACTGAAGGAAGAGGCTTAACCACACTGAGCCACCCAGGCGCCCCAAACCTTAGGAAGGTTTTTTTTTTTTAAGATTTTATTTTATTTATTTGACAGACAGAGAGATCACAAGTAGTCAGAGAGGCAGGCAGAGAGAGAGAGGGAAGCAGGCTCTCTGCCGAGCAGAGAGCCTGATGCGGGGCTCAATCCCAGGACCCTGAGCCTATGACCCAAGCCGAAGGCAGAGGCCTAACCCACTTAGCCACCCAGGTGCCCCAAACCTTAGGAAGTTTTAAAGCACAGGCCTAAATAGGATTAGGGACATTAAAGACCTAATAAAGGCAAGACACAGAAACTGGTTTTTCTAGGCAGGCAGGGAAAAAAAACAACTATTTGCATTTTCTTATCAAGAGCAGACCAACAATTCAAGAAATAAAGTTTTGTCCTTTTTTTTTAAGATTTTATTTATTTACTTGAGAGTGAGGAAGAGAGAGCATGAGAAGGGAGAGGGTCAGAGGGAGAAGCAGACTCCCTGCTGAGCAGGGAGGCCAACAGGGGACTCGATCCGGGGGATGCCAGGATCATGACCTGAGCCAAAGGTAGTCGCTTAACCAACTGAGCCATCCAGGCACCTGAAATCTTTGTTCTTTAAAGAGAAAGCAGACTTGGGACACCTGGGTGGCTCTGTGGGTTAAGCCTCTGCCTTCAGGTCAGGTCATGATCTCAGGGTCCTGGGATCGAGCCCCGCATCGGGCTCTCTGCTCAGTGGGGAGCCTGCTTCCCCCTCTCTCTCTGCCTGCCTACTTGTGATCTCTGTCTCTCTGTCAAATAAATAAATAAAATCTTTAAAAAAAAAGAGAGAGAAAGTAGGCTTTAACTCTTAAACCAATGTACTTTTATAAAATCCATTCATTTCAATCTTAGTCCATCCTGCCTACCATTAAAATTCTTTTCCAAAGATTTCCCATCACAAACCTTTTACACATTTTCTTTGCATTTTGATTGTCCCAAGCCATTATTTTTTTTTTTAACCAACAACCCTCTCATTTAGGACAAAATTACCTTCTTTTACCTTCAACAAAAATGTATTCCCATTTTTTATATCTTTCCTGCATATCACCTTCTTTTCCACATAGAGTTGTTTCCCTTATTTCTGTCAGTCTTAGTTACACTGACCAGAATTTTACACTCTTAAAAACCTTAATTTCAAGTGAAGACTAAGGAGTAACCAATTTTGAACTGTTACATCACAATTCTTTAGATGGCATATATGAATCAGTTAAGCACAAAACATATTTACCAACAGATTTAAATATCCTTAGTTCCTTGCAATAAATCAAAAGCACAAACCTACATCCAGTAGTCAATACTTTAGTAATTTATCCTATTTGGAAAAGACCTAGAGGTCCAACTTATTTCATTTATCATCCAAGCAAAACTTCAAAGTTTCAGGTTACCAAGGACTTTGAAAGCTATCGTAACAATTACCCATGAAAACTTTGACACAATTAACTATCAGTTTAGTCATCTTTTTTTTAAATTAAAGATTTTATTTATTTATTTGACAGAGACAGAGAGAGAGAGCACAAGCAGTGAGGAGCAGCAGAGGGAGAGGGAGAAGCAGCCTTCCTGAGGACCAGGGAGCCTGATGCAGGGCTCTATCCCAGGACTCGGGGACCATGACCTAAGCTGAAGGCAGAGTCTTAACCAACTGAGCCACCCAGGCCCCCAGTAATCTTTTTGCTAACAATTTCTAACAGAGATAATATGAGCTTGTTTGACCTTCAGCAAACCTCAATAGAGTGTAAGGGCCTACTTAGCCAGAGTGAGCCATTTTGTTGTTTATGCAGTAAACGTAGATTGAACCTGCCCCTTCCCCCCAAGAGGAAAGCGCTTAGAAACAGAACTGGTGAAATACGGCCAAATAGCCCCAATAACGGAGCACAGATACCGGGACATGTCAGGCTGGGCAAAAGTAATGGAGCCCAGATACAAGGACATGTCCGGCCAGGTGGAAACATCCAATCAGTGAAAGTGCACATATTACCTCCCTCCCCGCCAAGGACATGTTCAGCCAGGTGGAGACATCCAATCAGGAAAGCACCTCCCTAACCACTCAAGAATGTGGGCCCTGCCTTTTGGGCGCCAATTCTGACCAGAGTGATAGGCTAGTTCAAATAACTACTTACTATAGGGTGCATTGTAATTCAATTGGCCACCTGTGTGTGGCCAGGCTCAACCACATGTCCTTTACTCTATAAAAGTTAGTCTGTGAGGCTGGAAGAGGTCACCTCTTTGCAAGAGACGGCCCTGGCCAGTCAGTTTAATTCTCGATGCTTGGAGCGAAATAAAGCTTTGCTTGACCTTCGCTTTGTATCAGTCTCGTCCTTTTGTCCATGGACGCTTTCAAGAGAAAGTTTTACGTTTAGTGCTGATAACTTTAAAGACTTGTGTATCTTAGTTAAACCAACAAAAGTAACTTAGTTTAAATACTGATTTTTTTGTTCCACCTGGACCCACCCCACTTTCAGTGTTTACCTGAGACATGGGTGGGGAAATCTGGAGTGGGGGGTGTTAGGTCCAGGGGGGCTCTTCTTGCTCCCTGATAGTGAAGAGAGGAGGAGCCTTACTGCAGGGGGCACCAGGGATGCTGTAGAAGCCAGTCACGCAGGCCGCACCCAAGTTGGTGCAGGAACAGGGACACAGGAGACAAAGTCATGCCAGAGGCGGAGACAGGGTTCCTGTTCTAGAGCTCATCAGCTCCAACAGAGGAGCCGACGCCTTGTTTCCTGCCAACAAGGTAAAAGGGATTAGGCAGTCCTCATCAAGCCAGAAGATAGGGAATTGCCCTGAAACAAAGGGAGTTTTGGCAGCTGCTTGGGAATATTCCTTAAAGTCTCTGACCCAAGGGAGGCTGACCACAGCTGGCTCCAGTTATAGCCATTTAACGTGGGAAATGAGGGAGGGAGAAGCCCCCACATCTATTAGGAGATTAACTGTGCCTTCCTCAGGAAACCGGGATGAACTTCTGGACAAATTTAAGAAATTTCTCTGAGCATCACTAACTTCTGTTCCACGAGACATTAACATGGATTTAAGCGCTTGTACAAAAAGTACCCAATTCTTGGCCCATAATTTTTTACTCCCAACGCATGATTGCTGCTCCACTTACCAATTCCAAATGCTGAGACATCTCTACTCTGAGGAGTTCCGCACCTGCTGTGGCATATGCCCATCCCAGTACTCAGGTCCCTGCAGGGGTGCCACTTGCCAAGGAACCAGCCTTGACTGAAAGGTGGGAATGAGAAAGAGACAGAAAGAATGCATGGGGAGGGTCACAGCCAATGCTGCTAGGAGGACTTTTATTTGTTTATAGCACTTTCATAGGATTCAAGCACAATACAGTCACTTGGGAGGTACCTTGCTCATTGCATTTACAATTCAATACAACAACCAACATAACAGACTCCCATCAATCAGTTTCCATTCAGCGCTGACGCGCTACATTTTATCAGACCAACTAGCTTAAGGGCAAATCTGCTTTTCTGGGCCTGCTCCCTGCTGAGTGACTTCCCAGATTCTCCAACCTGAGGTTAAGGCATCCATTCACCACTGAACCATGGGGGGTTGGGCTGGTCTCTGACTTGGTCCTAGCCAGGAGACCTGTCAGCTTGCTGTCTGGTCACCACAGTGCTGACAGCTGTTGTTTGTGCCCTGTTTTTACATCCAGTGGCTGCATTTTCAGCCTTGGTCCTGAGTGAGCTGCCCTCTGTCTGTGTGATTAGCAGCCAATTAAGGATGTGTAGTTTCTACTCAGATTTTGACACTCACCTTCTCAGGTTACTTTGTTCCTGAGATTTCCCCGAAATTTCTAAGTGCCCTGCCAACCATGAAGTCTGACTGTGGAGGCCAAGAAAAATCAAGGCCATCCCACCTCAGGTTTAGCCTTAGCATAAGTACAGTCTTCTTAGCTCTGGCAGCCATCTCAGACCCCTGTGCCCAAGGGCTGAACTTTTCCCCATCCTGCTTTAGTAACCCCCACCCTGCTTGGGTTTCAGGAAGCCCCACCCTGCTTTAGTAACAGAAACCCATAAATACCCTTGCCTTAACTAAGCTCGGGGTCCAAGTCCCTACTCCGCTGTGTCCGGTATACTTGGGCCCAAGCTTAAGCTTGTCGAATAAACCCTCATGTGATTTCATCGGTGCTTGGCTCCTTGGTGGTCTCTCAGACGCGAAAACTCGGGCACAACACTGACGTTTAATGCATTCATCGGGTATTGAGGAAGGAAAGGATAAGGTATAGGCAGGGAGAGGCAGGGGGCCCCTGGCTGGGACACTATTCCTGGCTGGAAGATGTCCTAAGCCAGAGTCAACAAGAGATAAGGAAACAGAGCCCTGGCCTCCAAAGGGGTCGAATGGTCGGCAGTATTTTCCTTTGACAGCTACAGTGTATCACAGAAAATGACCAAACCTCAAAGAAGTAAGTCATTAATGGTTTCTCAATGGTCCTTACTCAAGCCAAGACAGCACAAGAATGTCAAGGCCACGAGCTTCCCAGTCAGTTCTCAAGAAGAGACTGCCACTGAAAGCCCAGGTGGTGGGTATTAAGGAGGGCATGTATTGCATGGAGCACTGGGTGTGCTGCAAAAACAATGAATTCTGTTACACTGAAAAGAAAAAAAAAAAAAAAGCCCTCAGTGGCAGCCCATTCCGGACCCCTCTCACTCTAGAGAGCTCTCTCTTTCCTTTCGGTTCTCACCTTCACTAATAAACTTTCACTTTGCTTCACTCTTTTGCATCTGCGAGATTCATTCTTCCACTCCCTGAGACAAGAACCTTCTAATCTTGTAACATGTATTGGCCAGGAAAAGCATCCAACTTCATCCATCAGAAGGTGAGTAATACGGGGGCGCCTGGGTGGCTCAGTGGGTAAAGCCTCTGCCTCTGGCTCAGGTCATGATCTCAGGGTCCTGGGATCGAGCCCCGCATCAGGCTTTCTGCTTAGCAGGGAGCCTGCTTCCTCCCCTGTCTCTCTGCCTACTTGTGATCTGTCAAATAAATAAAATCTTAAAAAAAAAAAAAAAAAAGAAAAACTTTTAATAAAAAAAAAAAGATGGTGAGTAATGCGGACTGTCTTTATGTTCTGGAAGATTTATCTCCCCCTCTTCTCTAATAAAATACAGGGTACCTGTTGGCCAGGTAAGAGGGACTAGTACAGCCTCATCTTAAGACTCAGGTGACAGGCTTCTGGGAAGGACTCAGTCAATCCCCCTTCTTGTTGGAAGGGAATATTAGCTCCGTCTTAACCAGCTCACTTATCCTCTATTTCATACCTTTTCCCAAATGACTTCTCCTGTTCTCTGGGAGCTCTATGCTTATACCAGGGCCTCGTCTACTGATGGGTCATCATGATGAAGTTCTAGAACATAGGTGAGGTTCAGTGGGGTGAGGTCCGGAGCCGATGACCAAGGAAGAATTCTTGAGACATCTTTGATGAAAAATGGTGGTTTATTAATGCATGGGGACAGGATCTGTGGGCAGAAAGAGCTGCTGCCCTGGGTTGTGAGGGGTGGCAGGTCCTGTACCAGGGGGGTGGGGGAAGTAAGGAAAAGGGAGGTTTTGATAGAACTTTCATATGCTAAAGAAGACCTCCAAGATGCCAGATACCAGAGGCCTTGCCATTGCCAAGGTTGTTTTGCCCTCTAGCAAGGTATTAACATTAAGATGGGTGGGAGATTCCTAAAGAATGTCACCTATGTCCCACCCAGGAGTGTGTGTGTGTGTGTGAAGGGGGTGGGGGGGGTGGGGGTAGGTTGCTGGGTGTGAGCTTTTGCTTTGTTCTCAGCCAGCCTTCTGTTCCCTCATCATTCCCCTCTGAACAATTTGACCCTTAGATCTTTAAGGTTGTTGAAGGTGGAAGGTCTCAGCTTCTGTAACATCCTTCTGCTGAACAGGGCATAGAGTTGTCCCTACCTACTCGGGTCAACACTGGTCAGTTGGTGAATGTGTAGGGGGGGTTACAGAGGCAGCTGGATCCAGGGGAGACTGCTCAGGTGATCTTCCCAAGTGGAAAGGATCATCTGTGGGAGTTATGGCAGTGAAGGAGTCGATGCCAGGTGAGACGACATGGGAGAAAACAGCAAAACATGGTTAGTGTAACAAAAAAAAAAAAAAAAAAGAAGAAGAAGAAGAAGAAGCTCAAATTAAGTTTTTTGCTAGTTGACAAAAAACTCTTTTCCAGTCCTGGAGTTTAATCAGTTATTAAAGGAAAGAGGGACTGTTTAAAATGCCAACTAGAGAATGTTAGAACCCAAGAAATATTTTGTAATAATCTGGAACATAAACTTAGTATTTTGCCATTCTATTTTGTAAAGCTGCTTTACACATTTGTATTACCATAGCATTTTAATAGAGAAATATTACTTCAAGGGTCATTTAGGACTAACCGTGTACTTTGTAAGAGCTTCCTTCCATGTGCCAAACATCCTCCAGTTCCAAAGGGGAAACAAAAGTGAATGTTAGTTGGTCACCAATGAGACAGAAAGAGTTCACCACTGTTGTAAGTTTTGGAAGGTTGGCCATGTAAAACCCAGAGTACAGTGACCTATCCAGCCTAGGGGAAACCATGAGCACAAGTTAGAGTCATATAACCATTGGGTCCTGTTAGGAGACAGTCCTCCAATTCTGGGTCTCTGTAACTGCAGTCAAGATATCAAAGGCAATTCAGTTTTGGAGGGCCGTCTTTTACTGTGTAATAAAAGGCAGTCCATTGTTACTTTGTAGGGAGTCCAAACCTAGGGACAATTTTCTCTCATGAAGTTTGTCACCTGCATGGCCTTTTTGCCCAAATCAGTGGCATGGTGTAAACCCCGTATTACTTTCATTTTTTCCTAAGGTCATATCCTCTGACATCCTTTGAAGTGAATTACAGCTATCTCCTTTGGTAGGTGTACAGCCTTAAGGAGAGTAATAATTTTAGGGCTATATTTGATTGTGGAGTTATGGCTTGATAATAATCCCCTTTTTCTCAAATTTCTCCATGGACATGTAGGACTAGGAGTCAGTATTAATATTAATTTTTAAGGCTTTGGCAATTGCAAAGTGATAGTGAGCACTATGGCATACCCAGCTTTTCTTATTTTTCTTTTTATGAAAACTATTATCATCAGTAAACCAAATGTCACTTGTATTTTTAATAGGAGCATCTTAAATCTGGCCAACTAGAGTAAGCAAGATCAATCAACTCTGAAAAGTTTTGCTCTATAGAGAAAGAAATACAATGGTCAGATTCAGCCATACGGGTAAATAGGTTTAAAGTTTGACAAGTTTTAAGTATTATTTCTGGCATATCTGTAAGGGTAGCCCAGTATTTAATAAGTCGGCCTCCATCATCTATTGGTGGCCTCTGGTTTCTAAGACATTTTGGACCTGATGTGAAGTCATTACAGTCAGGGACTGCCCCATAGCAAGCTTTGAGGCTCCTTTTAAGAGGAGGACTGTTCTATGCTTAGCCAAAGCCTTTGTTTTCAATTATACCTCAACAGAGGTGGCTTCTAGGATAAATATGAATAAGGGATGAAACCATTAAGAAACACTTTGAGTGATCTTGATTACAAAGGATCACTGTCAAATGGGAGAAAACTTGTCAAGAGATAAGGGGAGTCCCATCTGCATCATCCAATCCAATCATAAAGAAAGTGCTGTCGTCCATTATCTCCACAAGTCCACAGTTAATCCTATGGAGTGGGGTATGCTGGCTTTTAGGCAATTATCCTAGGCCCACAGAATTGGTCAAGGTGATAGTTGAATTATACAATTGTTGGGGAATTGATCCCACTTTCAGCTGTTTAAATCGTTATGTGCCCATGGGGTTCTGCTATTATCACCACAGAATAATCAGCAGAAGATTGTTTATATATGAGTTACTGCGGTAATTTCTCTTAAGTTTATCTCTAGTTGTCTTGCTTAGGTAAACAACAAACATTTAAAGACAATCAAACCTAGAACTTAACATCCACAAAGGTGTGTTATTGAAACATAATTTTTCTCTCTAAAATAACCCTCGTTTCCAAAAATGGCCAAATCAGGACTAATTTATTTGAAAAACAAGTCCAGTTTGAACAGCTTGAGCCTAATTATTTATGTAAGCTCAGCAAGAACAGTGAGTGGTCATATAGATCTTTTAGAATCTACTTTGCTGGAACTTCTTATAAGGAATCTCTAGGTTGAACTTTTAGTAGCCTCTCTAGGCCAGAAGCCAAGCCACATACTTGCCAGCATACATGCGTGCAATACCTGTCGATTTGGGCAAATTCCTCTTCCTGAGGACTCCAAAGTATCCTGAGATTCCTGCACCTGCCAGGAAGTGACATTCTTTACTCACCTGGTGTGGCTGTTGGGAACTCTGTAAGCAAGGTACCAGGCCAACAGTTCCAAAGGGCTATAGGGCTCCAAGTTTCATAAAGTCCACCTTAGTTCCTTAAAACTGTCTGGTCATATCTGAGTCTATGCATGTCTTTCTCAAATAAGACATTCCAGTAAAAGCCTTGGTAAAATAATCAATGTTTCCAATGGTGTCCTGTTACAAGGAGAACAGATTCTTATTGAACGTATGCAAATGACTGCTTGCCATGGAGGAATACTTACTGAGACCATTTGAGTTTCAGAGGGTTCAGATAGAAAAGTTGAATGCTTTGATTTGTTTACAAGTGAATATTTTTACATTTCTGTAAGTCACAGATAACTTAAGTAAAATTTTCCTTAGTGTGGAAGAGCAAACATTAGAGAACAAGCAATGTTTAAAATAAGACACAAGATTAAGAGACACAACACTATAATCTTTTAGTTCATTTAGTCCCATGTTACTAGTTACTAGTTCTGGCTTTTGAATGCAGCTTTAGTTAGTTCTGGAAGTTCTTACTCATTTCAGTTATGATCTTAAAGATATTGAATGCCTGTGTTCTCCTGAAAGTCCTTTTTATGAATCTCCTTTAAGATAAAACTCATTTTAGGGTGCCTGGGTGGCTCAGTGGGTTAAAGCCTCTGCCTTTGGCTCAGGTCATGGTCCCATGATCCTGGGATGGAGCCCCGAATCCGGTTCTCTGCTCAGAGGGGAGCCTGCTTCCCTCTCTCGCTCTCTGCCTACATGTGATCTCTGGCGTCAAATAAATAAACAAAATCTTAAAAAAAGATAAAACTCATTTTACAAGACTTAGAGCAATTATAAGTGACAAAAAACTCAGAAATGGACATTGTTAATGATCTGACTTGAGAGTTCACTATGATACTGTAGACAAGGAAACTCAAGTTATCCTGCAACCCACTGACACATAATGCTTCAATAATTACAATACCAAATGATGATCTATCAAAACATTAAAACTTTAAGAAATGCATAGAATCTCTAGAATAGTTATAGCATTTACCCAAATGTAACCTAAGGTTTATCATTTGTTGAGCAGTACTTCCTGAGTAACTTAGCATACCAAGGAGAAGCATAATAAGTTAGAGTTTTCATTTACAATTTAAATCTTGTCAACATTTGCTAAAATCTTATAAAATTTTAAAGCACATGCCTAAATATAATTAGGGATGTTAAAGGCCTGATATAGGCAAAATGTGGAAAATGGTTTTTCTGGACAGGCAAAGAGTAACCAACTGTTTACATTTTCTTAACAGCAGATCAACTCATTTAAGATAACTTTGTATTTTTGAACAGAGAGAATTTCAGTTTTATACCAATGTACCTTTAAAACCCATTCATTTCAATCTTAATCTGTCCTGACCATACCTAACTCTTTTTCTGAAGATCTCCCTTCATAAACCTATTTTCTTTTACATTTAGATTTTGTCCCAAGCCATTTCTTTTTTTTTTTTTTAAAGATTTTATTTATTAATTTGACAGAGAGAGAGATCACAAGTAGGTAGAGAGGCAGGCAGAGAGAGAAGAGGAAGCAGGCTCCCTACTGAGCAGAAAGCCTGATGTGGAGCTCGATCCCAGGACATTGAGATCATGACCTGAGCCAAAGGCAGAGGCTTTAACCCACTGAGCCACCCAGGCGCCCCAAGCCATTTCTTTCCAAACAACCATCTCATTGAAAACAAAATTACCTTTTATCTTTAACAAAATGCATTCCCATTCCTTATCTTTTTACATATCTCCTACTTTTCCACAAACAGACCTGTTTCCCTTATTTCCACCAGTCTTGTTACCCTTAGCAGAATTTTGTACTCTTAGAAACACCTTAATCTCTAGTCAGTTAAGTATTAACCAATTGTAAACTGTTACAACAGAATTCTTTAGATGGCAAATTAATGAATCAGTTAAGTACAAAACATGTTTACCAACAGATTTAAATATTCTTATTTTCTTTGCTGTAAGAAGTCAAAAGCACAAACCTACATCCAGTAAGTAATTACTTAGCCTTTTATCCTATTTGAAAAGACCTAGATGTCCAACAAATTTAATTCCATTTATCATCCAAGCAAAACTTTATAAACTTTTGGGTTAGCAAAGAGTTTGAAAGCTGTATTTACAATTACCCATGAAAACTTTGAGACAATTAACCATCAGTTTAGTTATCTTTTTGCTAACAAATTTCAACAGAAGTAACACGAGGTTATTTGACCTTCAGTAAACCTGGATAGAATAAACGCTTCACATTTACTGCTGTAACTTTCAAAGACATGTCTATCTTAATTAAACCAACAAACTTAACTTAGTTTAAATACTGACTTATGTTCTACCCACCCTATTTTCAGTGTTTACCTGAGACACAGGTGGGGAAATCTGGAATGGGGGGTGTTAGGTCCAGGGGTTGCTCTTCTTGCTCCTTGACCGTGAAGAGGGAAGGAGCCTTGGTGCATGGTCCAGAGGCCAGTCATGCAGGCCACACCCATGTTGGTGGAGAAACAGGAGAAGGGGAGACAGAAGAACAAAGTGCTGCCGGGAGGCAGAGAAAGGATTCCCAGTTTTAGAGCTCATCAGCCCCAACAGAGGAGCAGACGCATGCTTTCCCACGAACAAGGGAGAGGGGTCAGGCAGTCCATGTCGGGCGAGAGAAAACAGGGAATTTCCCCAAACCAAGGGAGTTTCAGCAGCTGCTTGGGAAGATTCATTCAAGTCTCCGTCTCGAGTTAGACTAACCACAGTTGGCTGCATTTATAGCCATTAACATGGGAAATGAAGGAGGGAGAAGCCCCCACATCTATTAGGAACAGAGAGAGATAAAGTCAGAGTCCCCTTCGCTAGGGATGGCCTGTGTATCCTCCAGCAACCTGGGTTTACTAGAAGGCTTATTTACATAATTATCATCAAAGATGTTAAGAGGGAATTTACTGGCTGACTCATTCAGGCAAACACATTCTGTAAAAGGCCCTTAGGTTGGGGTCCTGTTGTAGAGCAATGAAAGCCTAGGTATGAGCAAGGAAGGTATCCTAGGTCCATTTGCCCTGTTTCCAGCAGAGGAGATCTAACTGATAGATCCCACTGAGGCCACACAGTTACAGGAGCTCAGTTCTTTCCTAAGTTTTGCAATCCAAATTATTTCCAGTGAGTTAAAAGGCAACCCAAGGTAGAGTCCTTGAGAACTGAAGAAGCCTACTGAAGCCATGCTCCCAGAAAAGTAAAGAAGGTCCATTACCAAATCTGCCTGATGCCTGGGTGGCGTCCGACACAGGGTATGTCAGAGGTTCCCTTGTGTCAAATGCAACTGGAGGCATCCCTCAACAAGACATCGCTGTTGATCATGATCCTGCCTTCCCCAGGAAGGCATTCCTGCCGTAAAAGCCCTGGAGGGGTGCCAGCGCCCCTTCCCTTCCCCATCGCATCCTAGGCTGCTGATGGGTTCTGGTGAATGGACCAAAATACTGAGTCATGTCATGCCATCATCTGTCCTGAAGATTGCAGACTGTTTTGCCATTTTAACCCATAAAAATACTAGAAAAGTTCGGCAAGGGGAAATTACCCAATTTCGTAGCTTTAAGTAGTTTGTAGAAGACACTGACAAGAAACAGTAAAGACTGAAATCCATCATGGTCTATGCGACATTCCAACACATGTGGTCCTTACAGCCAACTTTCCTAGGAAACGGTCCCTGGTTGCATTTTAATTCAATCAGGTACTGGTTTTGGCCTGCTCCCAGTGGAGGTCCCATGGTCAGAAATGGCTAGACCAGGGATGTGGAGAGGATCACATTAGATCCATCAGAAGGAAACGTCACATAGGAGTCTTAAAGATTGGCAGCCGTTCTGGTGACTTAGATGGCTGTCCAGTGTCCAGGGGAAACAACTTTATATAAGAACAAGAATAAAGAGAGGGCACCAAGTTTCTGGGTCTTATTACAATTCGGGCCAGGGCACTAACTTCCAGCCAATAGGAAGACATTCTCCTCCCCACAGAGTAGCCATGGGCTGGAGGATTGCAGCCTGAGCAACTGACATGCAAGTGTTCCAATAAGACCATACTCCTTGAAAAGTCCATGAAATGAGACTAAAGAAATGAGAGAAAGTACTCACCAATTTTGCACCAAAACTCAGAGTCCAAATGTAAACACTCACAGTCCCACGTTGGGTGCCAAACGATGAAGTTCTAGAACATAGGTGAGGTTCAGTGGGGTGAGGTCTGGAGCCAATGACCAAGAAAGAATTCTTGAGACATCTTTGGTGCAAAACTGTGGTTTATTAAAAGCATGGGGACAGGACCCGTGGGCAGAAAGAGCTGCTTCCCTGGGTTGTGAGGGGTGGCAGGTCCTGTACCAGGGGGGTGGGGGAAGGAAGGAAAAGGGAGGTTTCAATAGAACTTTCATGTGCTAAAGAGGACCTCCAAGATACCAGATACCAGAGGCCTTGACATTGCCAAGGTTGTTTTGCCCTCTAGCAAGGTATTAACATTAAGATGGGTGGGAGATTCCTAAAGAAGGTCACCTATTTCCCACCCAGGAGTGGGGGGAGGGGAGGTTGCAAGGTGTCAGCTTTTGCTTTGTCCTCAGCCAGCCTTCTGTTCCCTCATCAATCAGGTATGTAGGAGAACGGATGTTCAGGCACTTTACCACCATAAATAAACCAAAACATTTAATTGGGCTTTTGCTTCTCAGAGCCTTGAGTGCAAACAAAATGAATGAGGATTTCCTAGGAGGACTCTGGAGAGACATGTGACAGAATTCCCCCTGACCTATTTCAGGCCTCATCCAGGGAGCCCACAGGACTGGTCATCTGGCATTCTGAGCCTGTCCCTGGATATCATAAGTGACCCTGTCATCTCCGAGGCACGTAAAAAGATGGAGACCGGTCCTGGAGGTCACACAGCACACAGAACACAGCTGCCCACAAATCCCTGGATACCAGTTTGCACCCTTGACTGTGGCTGAGCTACCTAAACAATATTTCATTCGGTGATAGTCCAGGGGAGGGGCAGGGTTGGGTGCCGGGTACAGGTCAGAGTGGCTATTTCTGCTGGCATGACTTTTCACATCCTATGGTGTTAGGCCAATCTCACTCTAGGATGGGTCACCAAGAGACACCTTGGTTAGGGGACAGGGAGCTGGTCTGCAGGGATGCCCTCATAGGCACCTCTCTATGACAGGTAGGAGAAAGTAACAGATTCATGAGATGGGAAATGGACCATTCTTGCGGGGACTCCTCTGGACTGTGTCCTGAAAATTTGGGTAATTCCCCCTTGCAAACCTTTTCTAGTGTTTCCCATGGGTCAAACACAGCGGGTACTTCAAGGAATGATAAAATAAGGTGTGACCTGCATAGCAAGGCAAGGTCTCTTCTTCAGTTCCTAAGAACTCTCTCCCTTGAGCTGCCTTCTGACCCACGGAACAATTTGGATTACAAAATTTAGGACAGGACTGATTGATAACATTGCATGGCCTTAGTGGGATCTATCAGTTAAATCTCTTCTGCAGAAAACAGGGCTCTACGTCAGGACCCCGACCTGACGGCCCCTTGCAAAACGTGTTTGCCCCAATGTGTCTGGCTAGTCAACTGCCTCCTGACGTTTTGGATGATAATTATCTAAGTAGACCTCCTCAGAATAAACCCAGGTTGCTAGAGAAAACACAGGCCCTCCCTGGCAAAGGAGACACTGACTCTCTCTCTCTCTCTCCATTCCTCCTAATGGATATGGGGCTTCTCCCTCATTTCCCAGGTTAATGGGTATCAATGGAACCCACTGTCTTTGGTTAGTCTACAGAAGGAGGGGGACTTTAGGAAACGTTCCCAAGCAGGTGCTGAAACTCCTTCTTTCAGGAAAGTTCCATATCTTCTCTGGCCTGACATGGACTGCCTACTTCCACTCTGGTGGAAAAACAAACAAAAGTCTGTGTTTGCTCATCTGTCTGGGCTGTCAGGCTTTAGAATGGGAACCTTCTTTCTGAGGACACCCTGCTCTTCTGCCTCCCCCTCCTCCTGCTTCTGCACCACCTGGGGTGCCGCCTGAACACACAGCTCATTTCAGATTCCCCACCAGGCTCTCAGAAAAAAATTGACAATGGGGAACAAACTGGTTGACTTCTAAAGGAGAATCCAAGTGAAATATAATGGGTATTTAAAGTAATTTAACTTTGTTGGTTTAATTAAGATAAACATGTCTTTAAAGCTATCAGCATTCACTTTCTATTTAATTAATTTATTTTATTTTATTCTACCAAGATTTACTGAGGGTGAAATAAACTTTCGTGATCTCTGTTATAAGTTGTTAACGGAAAGCTAACTTAAAATGATGGTTAATTTTCTGCCTTGGAGTTTTCATGAATAATTGTTAAGATAGCTTTAAAAGTCCTTGCTAACCTGAAACTTTAAAGTTTTGCTTGGATAATATATTGTGATTAAATTCATTGGACATATAGGTCTTTTTCAAGCAGGATAAAGTACTAAAGCATTGATTACTGGGCATAGACTTGCGGTTTGGACTTCTTATTACAAAGAAACAAGAATATTTGAGTTTGTTGTTAAACACGTTTTGTGCTTAAGTGATTTATAAATTTGCTGTCTATAAACTTCTGGTATAACAGCTTACAATTGGTTATTACTTAATTTTCACTAAAGATGAAGGTTTCTAACTGGTGTAAGGTGGTATCTCAATGTGGTTTTAATTTGAATCTCTCTGATAGCTAGTGATGATGAACATTTTTTCATGTGTCTGATAGCCATTTGTATGTCTTCATTGGAGAAGTGTCTGTTCATGTCTTCTGCCCATTTTTTGACATGATTATCTGTTTTGTGTGTGTTGAGTTTGAGAAGTTCTTTATAGATCCTGGATATCAACCTTTTGTCTGTACTGTCATTTGCAAATATCTTCTCCGATTCTGTGGGTGCCTTTTTATTTTGTGGACTGTTTCCTTTGCTGTGCAGAAGCTTTTGATCTTGATGAAGTCCCAAAAGTTCATTTTTGCTTTAGCTTCCTTTACCTTTGGAGATATATCTTGAAAGAAATTGGTGTGGCTGATATTGAAGAGGTTACTGCCTGTGTTCTCCTCTATGATTCTGATGGATTCCTGTCTCACATTGAGGTCTTTTATCCATTTTGAGTTTATCTTTTTGTACAGTGTAAGAGAATGGTCGAGTTTCATTTTTCTACATATAGCTGTCCAAGTTTCCCAGCACCATTTATGGAAGAGACTGTCTTTTTTCCACTGTATATTTTTTCCTGCTTTGTCAAAGATTTTTTGACCATAGAGTTGAGGGTCCATATCTGGGCTCTCTACTCTATTCCACTGGTCTATGTGTCTGTTTTTATGCCAGTACCATGCTGTCTTGGTGACCACAGCTTTGTAATAAAGCTTGAAATCAGGTAACGTGATGCCGCCAGTTTTGTTTTTCTTTTTCAACATTTCCTTAGCAATTCGGGGTGTCTTCTGATTCCATACACATTTTAGGATTATTTTCTCCAGCTCTTTGAGAAATACCGGTAAGACAGGAAACAACGTGTGTTGGGGAGGATGTGGAGAAAGGGGAACCCTCTGACACTGTTGGTGGGAATGCAAGTTGGTGCAGCCAATTTGGAAAACAGTGTGGACATTCCTTAAGAAATTAAAAATAGAGTTTCCCTATGACCCTGCAATTGCACTACTGGGTATTTACCTCAACGATACAGATGTAGTGAAAAGAAGGGCCATCTGTACCCCAATGTTCATAGCAGCAATGGCCACGGTCGCCAAACTGTGGAAAGAGCCAAGATGCCCTTCAATGGATGAATGGATAAGGGAGATGTGGTCCATATACACTATGGAGTATTATGCCTCTATCAGAAAGGATGAATACCCCACATTTGTATCAACATGGGTGGGACTGGAAGAGATTCTGATGCCTAAAATAAGTCAAGCAGAGTCAATTATCATACAGTTTCACTTATTTGTGGAGCATAAGAAATAACATGGAAGACATGGGGAGATGGAGAGGAGAAGGGAGTTGAGGGAAATTGGAAGGGGGGGGGATGAACAATGAGAGACTATGGACTCTGAAAAACAACCTGAGGGTTTTGGAGGGGCGCGGGGTGGGAGGTTAGGGGAGCCTGGTGTTGGGTATTATGGAGGGCATGTATTGCATGGAGCACTGGGTGTGGTGCATAAACAACAAATTCTGTTACACTGAAAAGAAATTAAATTTTTAATTTCTTGAGGAATCTCCACACTGTTTTCCAAAGTGGCTGCACCAACTTGCATTCCCACCAACAGTGTAAGAGGGTTCCCCTTTCTCCACATCCTCTCCAACACATGTTGTTTCCTGTCTTGCTAATTTTGGCCATTCTAACTGGTTAAAGGTGGTATCTCAATGTGGTTTTAATTTGAATCTCCCTGATGTCTAGTGATGATGAACATCTATGACCCTGCAATTGCACTACTGGGTATTTACCCCAAAGATACAGATGTAGTGAAAAGAAGGGCCATCTGTACCCCAATGTTTATAGCAGCAATGGCCATGGTCGCCAAACTGTGGAAAGAACCAAGATGCCCTTCAGCAGACGAATGGATAAGGAAGATGTGGTCCATATACACTATGGAGTATTATGCCTCCATCAGAAAGGATGAATACCCAACTTTTGTAGCAACGTGGATGGGACTGGAAGAGATTATGCTGAGTGAAATAAGTCAAGCAGAGAGAGTCAATTATCATATGGTTTCACTTATTTGTGGAGCATAACAAATAGCATGGAGGACAAGGGGAGATGGAGAGGAGAAGGCAGTTGAGGGAAATTGGAAGGGGAGGTGAACCATGAGAGACTATGGACTCTGAAAAACAATCTGAGGGTTTTGAAGGGGCGGGGGGTGGGGGGTTGGGGGAACCAGGTGGTGGGTATTAGAGAGGGCATGGATTGCATGGAGCACTGGGTGTGGTGCAAAAACAATGAATACTGTTACGCTGAAAAGAAATAAAAAATTTTTAAAAAATAATAACACGTAAAAAAATTAAATTTAAAAAAAAGTATTAAAAAAAGAAAAAATAAGACAAAGGTTTCTAACAGTGCAGAATTCTGCTAAGTATAATTAATACTGATGAAAAGAAGGGAAGCAACTCTGTATGTAGAAAAGTAGGAGATAGGTAAGAAAGATATAAGAAGTGGGAATACATTGTCATTAAAGGTAAAAAAAAGGTAATTTTGTGCTAAATAAGACTGATTATTTCAAAGGAAATGGCTTGGGACAACATCTAAATGCAAAAAGAAGTTATAGAGGGTTTGTAAAGGGAAATCTTTGGGAAAAAATGTCATATGTGGTCAGAATAGACTAAGATTTAAATAATGTGGTTTTTTAAAAAAGATTTTATTTATTTATTTGTGAGAGAGAAAGACAGGTACAGAGAGAGAGAAGCAGGATGAAGGGAAGCAGACTCCCCAATTGAGCAAGGATCCTGATGCAGGACTTAACTCCAGGACTCTGGGACCCTGAGACCCTGGGACAATGACCTGAGCTGAAAGGCTTAACCACCTCAGTCACCCAGGCATCCCTTAAATAAATGGGTTTTAAAGGTGCACTTGTAGAGGTTTGAAATTCCACTTTCCTTCACTTAAAAAAGACAAAGGTTTCTTTTTTTTTTTTAAAGATTTTCTTTATTGATTTGAGAAAGAGAGAACATGAGAGGGAGGAAGGTCAGAGGGAGAAGCACACTTCCCATCGAGGTGGGAGCCCAACAGGGGAGTCCTGGTGATGAAGTTCTTGAACCTAGGTGAGGTTCGGTGGGCTGAGGTCTGGAGCCAATGACCAAGAAAGAATTCTTGAGACATCTTTGGTGCAAAATGGTGTTTTATTAAAGCACAGGTACAGGACCCATGGGCAGAAAGAGCTGCTGCCCTGTTATCCTGAGGAGTGGCTGATTATATACACAGGAGTTGGGAAGGTAAGAACAAAGGGGATGATGTTAGTCTCTAAGGAATTTTGGAAGCAGGGTCTCTAGGACCTTGAGGGGCTAGCTATTGTTGGGAGAAAGGTTGTTTATTACTAGTAGTAAAAATCTTCTTGTGAGACCCTTTAGATATATATCAATGGGCCATATGCTTGGGAATGATTCTCTACACTATCTTGAAGATCTAGAGATAAAGTTTCACATTTCTCCTATCAAGTGTCCTTGTTAGTGAGATTTGGGTTCAGAAGAAATTTAACTTTATTTAGGGCTTGAGGAACTGAGTTATTTGCCTCTGAAAATTGTGCTATTGATAAGGTAACTTCTTTGTAGTAAATCTCTAGGACATTGGTAAGCCAAGGGAGACTCCTGTCTTGCAGGATTGTGATCTCTGCAAGTTAACTATTTGTTTTTCTTTTAGGGAAGTCAGGGGTGCCTGAGGAATGTCATACACATTACCGAGGGGAGCGGGTGGAGAGGGGGTGCAAGGTGCCAGCTTTTGCTTTTCCTCAGCCAGCCTCCTGCTCCCTCATCACTGGGACTCCAGGACAGCGACCCGCCCAAAGGCAGTTGTTTAACCAACCGAACCACTCAGGTGCCCCAAGTTTTCTTCAATTAATGGTCTCCTCTTAGTAAGAAAAATGTAAAAAAGTTGTTTTTCTCTTTTCTCTTTTCCTTATCTTCCCAGGAAAACCAGTCTCTGTATTTTGTCTTTTCAGGTCTTTGATTACTTAGTTAAGTAAATTTATGATCCTGCTTATTTGCCTTTGGAATCTTACTGTCACTTTGGTCAAATAAATAATTAAGTTCTGGGTTTTACAATGATTTGTAGTCCTGCTTAGGCATATGCTTTATAACTGAAGTTTTTCATAAACTTCCACAAGACTTACATTGTAAGTCTTTTTGACCAATTAGCCTTGTTTACCTGGTATGTTAAGTTACCTGGAAAGCACTGGCAACCAATGATAAACCATATGTTATGTTATCTGGGCAAATGCTATAACTCTTCTAAAGATGATATGCAATTCATCAAAGTTTTAATATGTTTTGGGATTAGGTCATCACAACATTCAAATTATTAAAATGTTATATGTCACAGAAATAATTGAATTTCCTTGTCAATTGCATTTCAGTCTTTTGTCATTTGTAAAATGAGTTTCATCTTCAAGAAGATTCATGAAAAGGACTTTTAGGGGGCACCTGGGTGACTCAGTTGGTTAAGACTCTGCCTTCAGCTCAGGTCATGATCCTGGGGTCCTGGGATGGAGCCCTGCATCAGGACCTCTGCTCAGCAGGGAGCCTGTTTCTCCCCGTCCCTCTGCCTAGTGCTCACCCTGCTTGTACTCTCTCTCTCTCTCTGTGAACTAGATTTTTTTAAAAGGACTATTAGAAGAAATACAGGTTTTTAAAATCTTCAAAATCCTAAACTAAAATGGGTAAGAATTTCTTGAACTACATAAAAGCTGCATTAAACTAAACAAGAATTAGTAACATGGGACCAAATAAACTAAGAAAATGATGATAGTTTTGTGACTCTTGTTTAAAACATTGCTGGTTCTCCAGTGTTTGGTCTTCAGGGTTAAGAAAACTTTCTCTTAAGATAACATAAATATTCTTTCTTCCATGGCAACTATAGTCATTTGCATAAGCTCAATAAGAATCTGTTCTCTTTACAACAGGACAGCATTGGAAACATGGATTATTTTACCCAGACTTTGACTGGAATGTCATATTTGAGAGAGACATGCATGGACTCAGATATGACCAAACAGCTTTAAGGAACTGAGGTTGACTTTATAAAACTGGGAGCCCTAAAGCCCCTTGGAACTGGTGGCCTGATACCTTGTTTACAGAGTTCTCAGCAGCCTCACCAGTGAGCAAATAATGCCACTTCCTGGCGGGCGCAGGAACCTCAGACACTCTGGGAGCTCATGAAGAGGAATTCAGCTGCCCACATCCACAGCTATTGCAGGCGTGTCTGATGGCATGTTCTTAGCTTGGCTTCTGGCCTAGAGAGGCCACTGCAAGTTCCACCTAGAGATTCCTTGCAAAAAGTTCCAACAAAGCAAACTTTAAAAGATCTATACAGCTAATTTCTATTCTTGTTGAGCTTACATAAATTATTAAAATAAGTTCATTAAAATTGGACTTGTTTTCCAAACTAATTAGTCTTGATTTCACCATCTCTGAAAATGAGGGTTATTATAATAAATTATATTATGTCATATTATATAATATTATATTATATTATAATAAATTATGTTTTAGTAACATCTTTATGGATTTTAAATTCTAGCTCTGATCATCTTTGAACATTTGTTGTTTGCCGAAGCTAGACAACCTGAGGTAAACTTCAGAGAAATTGCCACAATAGCTCATGTATAGGCAATCCTCTTGCTTGTTATTCTGTGCGGATAATAACAGGACCCCTTGGGCATATGATTATTTAAATCAGAAAAATGGATTAATTCCCAAACAACTGTATAACTCAACTAGGACATTGACTGATTCTGTGTGGCTGGAATGACAGAATCACTCCTTTAAAGCCAGAGCGTGCCCTGCTGCATGAGGTTAACTACAGGCTTATGGAGATCATGGGTGACCCCACTTTCTTTATGACTGGACTAGATGATACATTTGAGGATGCCCTTATCTCTTGAGACAAGTTTTCTCCCCTTTGCCAGTGATTCCTTATGGTTGGGCTATTGTGAAGGTTAGACCTCATACAAAGAGAGCTTCTTGATGGTTTTATCCCTTAGTCATATTTGTCCTAGAAGCCACCTCTCCAGGGGTCCAATTACAAAGGCTTTAGCCAAGCATACAACAGCGCTCCTGGTAGAAAGGGCCTCTGAGCTCACTATGGGACTTCCAGGACTTACCACAGGAGCTACAACATGAAATAAGCAAAACAGTATGCTTGCTCAGCAGAACTCTAAATATCCGTCCCAAGCACTAGATACACTCAGCCAAGAATTCAGTGAAGTCAGAGAGGGACTTCTCAGGAATGGGCCACTGTGGATTATCTACTATTGCTACACCATTTAGGATGCGAGGAGTTTCCTCATATGTGTTGTTTTAACATTACAGATAACTCTCATAAAGTGTCCCATTTCATAGGGGACATTCATGATCAATTTAAAAAGTTAAAATTAGCCACTGGTCTATTTGGTGGAATTGGTAATTGGGGATCTTACCTAAGGGATGTGATCAAAATTTTGAGCTTGATATGTTATGCTTATTCTTTTGCAAGTGCTGATAGGTGTGTTGTCTGTTAGCCGTCGTGACCCCCTGAGCCATACCATGGGACCCCTAGATGGACCCTGGATGGATTCTAACTGCCTTACAGCCCGCCACCCCAGTTCAGCAGGAAGCAGCCAGAGCAGTCATGATCCCATTCCCTAAGGGCAGTTAGGGCTACTGTTCCAGGGGAGGAATAAGTAAGGAAAGGGTAAAGGTATAGGGAGGGAGAGATAGGGGTCCTCCAGCTGGGCTCTGTTAGATCAATACCGGGAGAGTTCATCCTGAACACAACACAGGACGCAGTGAAGATGGAAGGAAGCAGGGGGGAAGACAAGCCTGGGTTTTGCCTGTGATCCTCTCCCTGCTACAACAGGAGGGCTTAGCCTGGGAGAGATGGGAGAAACCCCTACAGGCTCTTCCCTCCACTGGGAGCTGCTGGGGACTGAGGTGTTCATGACTCTGCCCACAGGGGTGCAGCCCTGCAGCAGAGCAGGCAGTGGCCACCAAGGCCCACGAACAAGGCCTGGGCTTCACGAATGAACAGAGGGAGAAGACCAGCTCTGCTGCGCATGGGCTCCAGTAATCAGGTGGAGATGCCGTGGTGCCTGAGTCCGCAGGTTCCCACGTGGGGGGAGGGGCGGGAGAAGCCCCAGCGGGACTGCAGTTGTGTTCCTGTGTGTGCCTGTTCATTCTGGTTCTAGACATCTCCGCTGACACACCGCCCACCATGCACACTCTGAAGCTCCCTGAACACTAGACTCTGAAACGTCTGGGGTGTACCCCTGGTCCTCTTCATGTACCTGTCATGTGAGACATCCTGTCAGTTAAATTTGAAAAATAGTATGGACTGCTTTTCCTCTTTAATTCCCTTATTACTTTTGTATGCTAATTAATTCTTTTCTCAAATTAATCCAGATTCCTTAATGAGTAACACATCTCTCTGCTAAGGTTAAGACAGTATTGCCATCACTGCTCATAGACAAGTCATTAAAGTCAACTCTCTGAACAAAAGTTTATTACCCAATTTTCTCCTCCGATTGCTAGATTTCTTATTAAGTGACTCTAACAGGTTTGATACAGTTATGGTCAGGTTTGACATGGTCAGTGTTTGACATGGTCAGTGGCTTTTGCTTCTTAGCACTGTGGGAGGGCCAGGCCGGCCCAGTGTCATGCTTACCATCCAAATATTCACATACAGTATTGAATCTTCTCAGATGTTTAGTTATTTATATTTTTAATTTGTTTTCACCTTGCTTTGTGTAAGTTAAATATACATTTATACATTTAATCAGTTATCATATTCAATATTAGAATTCACCGTGTATATTCATTTAGTGTAAAATGATGAAACAGCTGAAATTGTAAGAAAATAATTTTAAAAAGTATTTAAGTTTGGGGTATAGTTGACACATAATGTTCCATTGGTCTCAGGTGTACAAAATAATGATGTGACAAGTTCGCATGTCAGGCTCTATTCCTCACAGGTGTAGCTCCCATCTGCCCGACGCAGCCCTATGACGGTATCATCGTCTGTCTTCCTCATGCTGTGCCTTTTATTCCCATCACTTACTCATTCTGGAACTGGAAGCCTGTGTCCCCACTGCCCCTCCCCCATGTTCCCAGCCCCTACCGCCTCCCTTCTGGCAACCATCTCAGATGATCATTTACTGGAGGAGTAATGCCTGTGAACAAGAGAATCCTGTGAACAGAAAGTGGGCTGTGTAAGTATTTGATGCTCGGCTTCATGGCTCAGAGGACAGCACGAGCTTCTGATGACACCGTTTCCATCTCTGCTGCACTTATCACCCGTCGGTACTATTATAGAAAGTTCTACTGTTCCTAGGATGTTCCTGCATGCAGCTCATTTATAATGTTCTGCAAACAGTTCTTTTTTGACGATGGCCGATGATTTCTGTTGCATCCTGAGCGCAGACAGCATGTGCTCACACGTTCAGGTCTCACACAGCTTTGGGCCGTGATCTGCATGTCATCTTTACACGGCTGGCAAAAGCAAGACACCAGTGAGTTTTGATAAAAGTAGTACAGGTTTTTTTTTTTTTTTAATCTGGATATGCCAAATAGTGTCTCCTTTGCAGCAAATGACACACAATCTGTGCATTCTATGGGGGCACCATGGGTGTGGGATTGGAATATGACTGTCACAGGGGGTGGGGAGCTAGGAAAGTTGTGTAGTTGTCTCCCGGTGTGTTATGTTGTGTGCCCTGTCTCTCCTGTCACACAACATACGTGTGCACATGCACACACACACACACACACAGATACACATGCATTCCCCACACATGGATCACTAGGTCCTCACTCAGTGAATCCTGGAGCCTCCTCCGAACCCCCTGCTGCCTCCCTTAGGACGGCGCTCTCCACAGAATATCCCCTCAGCAGGGTCGGAGCTGCTCCAGGAGGCCCTGGATTTCCTCTCTTGGGCTCCATGGACAGGCCACCTTCCTCTGCCATGACCATGAGGAGAGGGAAACAGAGTCTGGAGTCCAGTGGTGTATGCAGGAGACAAGTTCTTCAGACGATGAGACCGATATATGCACGAGCCAGATGAAGATTAACCCCGGAAACCTGAGGAATGTGTAGCGATCCTACCACCAAACCCCATGAGAGCCAGCAGCTTGGGGCCTGTGCTGGCTGAGTAATGGTCCCTGTAGGCTAAAATCCATAGACAGTCATACCTTACCCCTACTCCCAGGCAAATCCAGGGAAAAAGACAGGTCTCTGCTCTCTGCCCTGATCTTCCCTGGGAAAGATCTCCCATTCCCCCACTGCTCCAACGCCCTCTCACCTCCTTTCTGTGCCTGCAGGGCGATGTCTGACAGAGACATTCTGAGGCTCCTCTGTTACCTTCCAAGTCCTTAGACTATGTGTCACATATCAGGTCCCAGGACTTGTTCCCCACAGTTCCTGTGGCTTTGACATGTCTTTCTCACTGTCATGGTGCAAGAAGGCCTGACCATCCAAGCGTCTCTCCTGAAAATTCTCTCATGTACAGAGCCATTCTGGGACACCACCATGAGCTTATAATGAGGACCATGGGACTCTGGGCAGGAAACAGAACATGAATGAAACTGTCCTGCATGTAACTGCATGTCAAATGTTTCTCAGAAAAGTTTTGCTGTCCTGAGCTGCTTGAAGTCTTAGGATGTAGAAAGGATGCAGAAAATGCACCTGTACAAGGGATAGGAAGGAGGCTCTCCAATTCAGGTAGAGAGGAAAGCGGGCAGAAAGGATGAAGGAAGAAGAAATGTCCGAGGGCCATGGAGATGGTAGACATTCAGGATAGGAGCCAAGAGAGGGAGACACAGGCTCCTGTAGGTAGGTGTAGTTTGGAAGTAAAGGGGAGAGGCTGACCTTCAGAGACCAAGAGAGGATCAAGAAGGCCATGGTGAAGGAGAGGTCTTATCAGCAAAGAGGGAGGGGCAGTGGGGGGGTGGCTAAATTTGAATGATCTTTGACCAGAGCTGACATAGTGCCCAGGAGGGTTATGGTGGAGTGGAGAACCAGGGACCTGTGTGATGGTTTCTTCAGGGACTAGGTAGGGCCAAGTAAGGGAGGATTAGTGAGGCAGGGGGTCTGTGGAGGGGATTGTGACCACAAGGGTGTTTAAGGTTGGCCAGTACTTCTGGTGGAGGGGAAGGTGTGGGCCTTGGCCCAGACTGGAAGAGTGGCATGATGATGCCCCTGGTGGGGAATAGGATGGATGGTACCATTGTTTGCTGGGGAGAGAGAGTAAGCAGGGGTCTCAGAGCTGCTGGGCAGTGAGCCCAAAAGTCTATATTAGAAAGGAGGAGGAATAGAAGAGAAAACAGAGCCACAACTCCATGGTGAACATCTTGGGGAAGGACCTAGATGGTAGGGGTGGTTCAGGCAGGGTTGTGGCAGGTCAGACCCCCAAAAAGGTCTGGGTGAGACAACCATACCGGCAGGCAGGCAGGCAGGGAGAAGGCTGGCTATAGGGAAAAGCTGGAGCTGACAACATGGCAGGAACAACCAGTTTGGGGGCTACATGTAAGGAATGAGGCCCATTGGGGTCAAGGAACCGAAGCCAGGATGAAGGCCAAGGATCCGTGCATTTGGACCTGGAGCAGTTTTCAAGTCAGTGAGGAAGAGGGATGGCAAGAGGCAGCAGGGGAGACTAGTGTTGAGGGTCTGGGGATGGGGGACTGGGTTCCCTGAAAGAACTTAATTACAGACTGACAGGAAGGAGGGGGCATAGGCTGAGAGTAAGGAGGAGGGAGGCTGACAGCAAGGGCCCCACGGGAGGAGCTTCTGAGAAAGGAAAGCTTGGTGATGGCCAGGCACGTGGGCAAGGGCTATGAGCAGGCATTGAAGAATTGCACCAAAAATAATAAAGTACTTAGGAATAAACTTAGCCAAAATGGTGGATAACCTGTGCTCTGAAAACTATAAAACACTGATGAACGAAATGGAAAATGGCACAAACAAGTGGCAAGAATCCATGTTCATGGATTGGAAGAAAAAATATTCTTAAAATGTGTATGTTATCCAAATCAGTCTACAAATTTGAAGCAATCTCTATCAAAATACCAACAGCGTTTTTCACAGAGTAGAACAAACAATCCTAAAATTTGTATGGAACCACAAGGACCGTGAGTAGCCAAAGCAATCTTGAAATCGAAAACTGAAACTAGAGACATCACATTCCAGACTTCAAGTTATATTACAGAGCTGTAGTAATCAAAGCTGTACAGTACTGGCATAAAAATAGACACATGGATCAATGGACCAGCATAGAAATTCAGAAATAAACTCACAGTTATATGGTCAACTTGTCTTTAACAAATCAAGAAAGAATATGCGACAGGAAAAAGACTGTCTATTCAACACCTGGTGTTGGAAAAAGTGGACAGCAACATGCAAAAGAATGAAACTGGGCCATCTTCTTATACCATACAGAGAAATGAATTTAAAATGGATTAAAGACCTAAATATGAGACCTGAAATCATAAAAATCCTGGAAGAGAGCACAGGCAGTATTTTCTCTGATATCAAGGACAGCAACGTTTTTCTAGGTATGACTCCTGAGGCAAGGGAAACAAAAGTAAAAATAAAGGAGTGGGACTACATCAAAATAAAAGGTTCCTGCACAGCAAAGGAAACAATCAACAAAACCAAACAGCAACATGCAGAATGGGAGAATGTATTTGCAAATGTCATAACTGATAAGGGGATAGTATCTAAAATATGCAAAGAAGTAATACAATTAAACAAAGAGAAAACAAATATTCCAGTTAAACAATGAACATTAGACATGAACAGACATGTTTCTGAGAAGACATCCACATGGCCAATAGACACATGAGAAGATGATCAACATCACTCATCATCAAGGAAACCCAAATCAAAATCACAATGATACATCACCTCTCACCTGTCAAAATGGCTAAAAAAAAAAAACAAAAAAAAAACAACAAGAAACAGCAGGTGTTGGTGAGGATGTGGAGAAAAAGGAATCCTCGGGCACCATTAGTGGGCATATAAACGGGGATAGCCACTGTGGAAAACAGTATGGAGGTTCCTCAAAAAATTAAAAATAGAATTACCATATGATCCAGAATTTCACTACTGGTTGTCTACTCTAAGAATATGAAGACATTAACTCAAAAAGATATGTGCATCCCTAGTTGATTGCAGCACCATTTACAATAGTCCCATTATGAAAATAGCCCACATATCCATCGATAGATGAGTGTATTAGGAAGATGTGGTGCATTTATACAATGAAATGTTACTCAGCCATAAAAAAAGAATGAAAACTTGCCGTTTGCAGCCACATGGATGGATCAAGAGAGTATCATGCAGGCAGAATAGTCAGAGAAAAACAAAGACCATATGATTTTACTCATATGTGGAATTTAAGAAACAAAACAAGAGAAAAAGAGAGAAATCAAAAAATGGAATGTAAACATGTATAAATACATAGATACATAGTAATAAACATAACTATAGAGAACAAATGGATGGTTACCAGAGAGGTGGTGGGTAGGGGCAAGGGATTTGGGTTAAACAGTTGAAGGGGATTAAGAGTACACTTATCTTGACAAGCAGTGAGTAATGTATAGAATTGTTGAATCACTGTATTGTACACTTGAAACTATATAACACTATATGTTAACTATGCTGGAATTAAAATAAAAACAAAACAAAACAAAAGAAAGATGAGTAAGGGGATGTCCTTCACATACATCCTAGGCAGTTTTCCTGCTGATGTTTAGGCTGAGTCTTGAGGTAAGTGAGTCTATACACAAATTTTAAGAGTGGGTTCTTCATTCCCTACAGTTCTATGGTTTTCATGAATATAATCTCTTTGGTTTTCAAAGCCAGACATTTTAGGGGCTCATCTATCCTGTGCAGTACCTAGGACTCAGTGCCCGATGTAGAGCACAGACTCTTTGCTTCTCAGGCAATTTTTGTATTTTTGAGATTCCATCCTATTTTGGATTTCTTGTTCCTGGGGTGAGTTTTTTGGTTTTGGTTTTGGCAAGAGTGTCTCTGCTTCTCTTACTTGTTTTGATGCTTCCCTTTTATCCTTTGTTGTGGAGGCTCAGAGGAGATTATTCCATATGCAGTTGTAAACTTGTTGGGTCCAAGGAAGTAGATGGGTTCAGGATCTTCATAAGCTGCCATCTTGAACCAATCCCCTGACACCATCTTGATTACCATTGTTCTGCAAGGACTTTTGAAATTGGGAATTGGGGGTCCTCCTACTTTGGCCTCTTTTTTTTAAGATTGTCTATTTTAAGTCCCTTGAATTTTCCTGTGAATTTAGAATCAGTTAGTCAATTCTGAAAAAGGAGCTAGTTAAGTATCCATCAGGGATTGTGTTGAACCATAGATGAAGTCTTCTGACCCATGAACAGTTCTATTTACAAAGATGTGTTTAAATTTTTTTTCCATAATGTTTTGTCATTTTTGAGGGTAAGTTTTGCACTTCTTATGTTAAATACGTTCCCATTATCTTATTCATGTTGATGCTATTGTAAATATTGTTTTCTTAATGTCATTGTTTGATTGTTTACTGAAAGTGTATGGAAATATAAGTGATATTTATATATTGACCTCATATCCTGTAAACTTGCAGACCTTGTTATTAATTCTAATAGCTTTTAGTTAATTCTAATAGCTTTAGAATTAGAATAGCTATTAGAACTCTAATAGCTTATTTGATTTCCTAGAATATTCTAGATAGAGGATCCTGTTATCTGCAAATAGAAGTAATTTTACTTCTTTTTTCCCAATCAGGATGCACTTTATCTTATTTTCTTACTCTAGAATCTCCAACACAAAGTGTAATAGAAGTGGAGAGAATGGACATTCTTGTGGTGTTGCTAATCTTAGCAAGAAAACACCAGTCTTTCACCATGAAGTAAGATGTTAGCTTAAGGGCGCCTGGGTGGCTCAGTGGGTTAAAGCCTCTGCCTTCAGCTCAGGTCATGATCCCAGCATCCTGGGATCAAGCCCCGCATCGGGCTCTCTGCTCTGCGGAGAGTCTGCTTCCTCCTCTCTCTGCCTGCCTCCCTGCCTGCTTGTGATCTCTCTGTCAAATAAATAAATAAAATCTTAAAAAAAAAAAAAAAAAGATGCTAGCTTAAGAGTTTCCATAAATGCCTTTGATCAGATTGAGGAAATTCCTGTCTGTTACAAGTTTGTTGGGTTATTATCATGAGAGGGTATCCAATTTTGTCAAATGCTTCTTGTCCATCTGTTAAGATAACCATGTGGTTTCTAAATTTTTTTTATTTATTTCTTTATTATATTATTGTTTTTATTCTATTAATTTTTATTATATGTTTTTTATTTTTAATTTTTTATCATATTAATTATTTTTTAATTTTTATTTTATTTATTTGGTTTTAAAATTATATTAATATGTTTTGTTATATTGTTTATATTATTTTATTGTGTAATTATATTTTTATTGTTTTTAAATATTTTTATTATATATTTTTATTGCTTTTTTATATTGGTTTTTATTTTATTATATATAGTATATATTATATATGAATATGTTAATATTTTTATTATTTTGTTTTTATTATATTAATATGGTATATTAGATTGTTTGATATGGAATTTAAACAAATCTTGAATTCCTGGAACAAATTTCATATAGTCATGAAATGTAACTCTATATGTTGCTGAATTTGATTTATTACATTTTGTTGAGGATTTATTTATTTATTATTTATTGTGCATTTATATCCATAGAGATGTTGGTCTATAGTTTTCTTATCTGATGATTTAACTCTTTTATCATTATAAAATGATCCTGTCTATCTTTATTAACAGTTTAAAAGTCCCTTTTGTCTACTGAGTGTATCCACTCCAGCTTTCTTACGGTTGTTTGCTTGAGATAAATTTTTCCACGCTTTTAATTGTAATCTATTTATAATTGACTCTCAAATATGTCCATCATAGACAGCATAGTTGGATCTTGTTTTGCTTCCAGTCTAACAATCTGCACTTTGATCGACTTATGAAAGCCATTTACATGTAATGTTAATATTGATATGGTAGATTTATGATATCATTTTACTTTTTTTGTTCTTCATGCTCTACTCATTTCATTTTTACCAGTAATTTTTATTAAGACAATATTTTATATTGTAATATTTTATTTTCTTTTATTTTTCAAACATTTCATTTATTTATTTGACAGAGAGAGACAGAGGGAGAGAGAGAGCACAAGAAGCGGTAGCACCAGGCAGAAGGAGAAGCAGTCTCACTGCTGGGCTAAGAGCTCAATGTGGGGCTCAATCCCAGGACCTGGGGATCATGACCTGAGCAAAAGGCAGATGCTTAACTGGCTGAGCTACTCATGTGCTCCTAAATTGTAATATTTTAATTATTTAATGATTTACACTCTATTTTGTAGTTATTTCCTGCAGACGTGCTTTTACGTTTCCCATTTTTCCCTACATTCTCTTTCTCTCTTCTTTTCTTTCTTTTTTTTTTTTTTTAAGATTTTATGTTTGGGGCACCTCTTTCTCTCCACCTCCTCACTCTTTCCCTGAAAAGTAATTAAATAAAATATTTACAAAAGATTTTTTGTACTTTACAAAATCTTTACAAAAGACTCAACACACAGCTTAAACTCATAACCCCAAGACAAAGATTGACACTTTCCACCAACTGAGACACCCAGGTGTCCCTCCATTTTCAATTTTGTGATTTCTTCTTTATAACATAATATATTTGAATTATATATATTTATATATTTATATCATATCCTGGTCATGTTATATTTTATGTCTTATGATTCCAATATTGAAGTTTCATGAGCTTCTTTTTACCACCTATTCTTTCTAGTTACTCAATCACAGTCTTTTTTTCTATTTGTACTTCCACTTCATGCTACCAGTTGCCTTTTTCTTTGTACAATTATTTGTGTGAAGTTTTTCACACATAGGTTAAATAGAGAATAGAGAAATTTCTTTCTTTTTAAATAATTTCTCCTCTAAATTAAATTAAATGATTTTATTTATTTTTTTTAAGTAAGCTATATGTCAGTGTGGGGCTTAAACTCACAACCCCAAGATCAAGTTGCCTGCTCTACCATCTGACAAGTCAGCTGCCCTGAAATTTGTTTCTTTCTTACAACTTTTGGGCCATCACCAATCCAGGACAATTATAAGCCAGACTAATGGCAGGAAGTTATTTTGGTCCGACGGCCAATGGCCAAGCAAATTTGGACTACAAATAACAGAAGCTTTAGTCTGTGATTGCAAATTTCTTGAAAGAGTGGTTTGCTCAATTTTTGCTGACTCAGAGGCAAATGTCTGTAGAATATTCTCATACTTGAAGATAGACTAGATTTGGTTTGGCCGGGAGAAGACATTTTGAGCAATCACTTCATCACCCAACTGCTACTCCACTTATTTGTGAGTATGAACTGGAGTTGACAAAAGCTGGATCCATAACAACCAACAGGGGAATAAGTTGAAAGATGCCATTTAGGAGTCACTCTTTCACCCAAACAGACTTGAGTGCCTGCAGTGTATGGATCAAGTTCTACTCTCCAATCACTGCTCCAAATGTTGAAAATTGTCATTCTTTTCCATTCCTGGCTCCTGATGCCCATTCCCAGAGCATGTATCTCTCTTTCCACATAAAAGATTTCCACACTTCAACAATCTTGGGGAGAGATAGCTCCATCCATTGGTTAGGGGAACCCACTTTGCCAGTCTTGCAGTTGGACATGACATGAAGCATCCACAGTCACATGACCACTTGCCAAATTTTGACTAAGGACACGTGACAGACACGCTGGGACAGCATCCATGCATTCGGCAAAGGTGGTTTGGGTATGTCACAATAGAGTCATGCACCTGCAAGGGGTAGTAGTGATAGCAGTCCTAGCCTCAGGGTCAAGTGTCCTGCATCAGGGGAGTCACTGGTGTGAATGGTGGCATTGATACCCAGTAGCAGGGCCTTGAATGTAGGTGGGCCTCCACCTAGGGTCCACTGTAGATTCTGTTCCTGGCTGTGTAACCTCAAGCCTGTATTGTAATTTTCCTTGAAATAAAACAAGGTCTTCAATCTCTTTTCCCTAAGTCTCTCTGTAACTATACATATGTATCACAAGGGGTCAGAAACCTTTGTAGGGAAGGTTTTCCGAGAGCAAGAACTCAGACATTTTTTTCCAGCTTTATGAAGATGTGATTGATATTCACCATTGTGTGAGTTTAGGAGTACAACCTGCTGACTGATACATTTCTGTACTGCAGCGTGATAGCAACCATTACAACCATAGCATTTGCTAACACCTGTATGATGACACAGAGTTACCATTTCCTTTCTGTGGTGCAAACATTTAAGACCTACATTCTTAGTAACTCAGAGATTTTATATTGAGCTGATAACTTCCTCAATCTGCCACCTGGCTGCGCCCCATGGGAGAGAAAATATGCATTTCCTAGTATATCTTGCATTTTGCTTCCTACAAAAACAGTATACATATTTTATTAATTATATATTCCAGAGACGGACAGAGTTCACATGGACAAACAGGGGGAAGGGCAGGGGGAGAGAGAAAGAATATCAAGCAGACTCTGCACTTAGTGTGGAGCCCAACTCAGAGCTCCATTTCACCACCCTATTATCATAACCTCAGCTGAAATGAAGAATTGGATGCCCAACTGACTGAGCCACCAGGTGCCCCCCAGAACCCTTTAAATGTGTATGTAAGACTCTTTCCCACAATAAGGACTCTCATCAATGACTTCAGTGCTTCCCTATCTGCAGAGCCTCAGGATTGCTTGTGGGTTTGTTACAAATACTCAGGTCTCTTCCCAGACCCACCACCTTAGAATGTTGGACATGGGACCAGGAATCACTTACTTAATAAGTCCTACAGGAGAAGCTGATGCATGGCCATGTGGGAATCCTGCTTCGTGTGCTTGCTACTCTGTGTGGGATCTGAAGACCAGTAGCAGCAGCACCAACCTTGTTATTAACCCAGCATCTCATGCTCTACCCCAGATTGTCTAGATCTTCATAGCCCAGGAAATTCCTGTGCACACTAAAGGCTGGGCCTACCTAGTCTCTGTGCCTTCTGGAGGCAGAACCAGACTGTGCAGTGCACTCTGGGTGTGTGTTCTGATCAGTTTGCTTAGCCCTGAGAAGTCCAGGGTTTCTTCCTGTTCCTTTACCTTCTATGGCCATGGCCCCCTTGGTCACCTCATCTATGCTGAAGGCTCTAATCATCATTCATATGATGTCATCTCCCACATCTATTTCTCCAACCTAGATACTTCTCTTGCCCTGCAATCTGTATCCAATTGCCAACCTCATTCCATTTCTAGTAGACATTTCTAATTCCACATACCTAAACTGGATGCCTGTGATGCTCATTCCCCAAATGTCCTCCTTCCAGAGTCTTTCCTGTTTCCATGGATAGCACTCTGCATTTCTACTTGCAGTTTGAAATATTAGATGTCCTCCTTGATTCCTTCTTCTCACCACCCAGATCGAAGCCAATGGGAAATGCTACAAAGTTCATCTTTAACTGTCTCCCATAGTCAATCGCTTCCTATTGTCTTCCCTCCTCACACCCCATATGTGTTGGGTGTGCCCCACTTTCTTGGGTGAGTGCCCCATCCTGGGACACTGCTCTAGTTTTCTATAGGTTCCCTCTGTTTGCTTCCACTGCAACTCTCAATTCTGTACAGAAGCTAAAGATGTTACTTAAGAAAAATCAATCCCTTTGATCTGTTCATTTTTTTAAATTGTGTTATGGTAGTCACCACACAGTACATCATTAGTTTTTGATGTGGTATTCCATGAATCATTGTTTGCATATAACACCCAGTGCTCCACACAATCCGTGCCCTTCTTAATACCCATTACCCGGCCCACGCATCCCCAGCCCCTCCATCACTTCTAAAACTCTCCATTTGTTTCCCGGAATCCATAATCTCTCATGGTTCATCTCCTACTCCCATTTTTCTCCCTTCATTTTTCCCTTCTCCCAATGTCCTCCATGCTATTCCTTATGTTCCACAAATAAGTGAAACCATATGATAATTGACTTTCTTTGTTTGACTTAATTCACTTAGCATAATCTCCTCCAGTCCCATCCATGTTGATGGAAAAGTTGGGTATTCATCTTTCTTTCTTATTTTAAATTTTTATTTATTTTTAAAATTTCTTTTCAAGGTTCCAGAATTCATTGTTTCTGCACCACACCCAGTGCTCCATGCCATATGTGCCCTCCATAATACTCACCACCAGGCTCACCCAACCTCCCACCTCCCACCCCTCCAAAATCCTCAGATTGTTTTTCAGAGTCCACAGTCTTTCATAGTTTGTCTCCCCCTCCAGTTTCCCCCAACTCCCTTCTCCTTTCCATCGCCCCATGTCCTCCGTGCTACTCCTTATACTCCACAAATAAGCAAAACCATATGATAATTGACTCTCTATGCTTGACTTATTTCACTCAGCATAATCTCTTCCAGTCCCCTCCATGTTGATACAAAAATTGGGTATTCATCTTTCTGATCACTGAGTTATATTCCATTGTGTATATGGACCACATCTTCTTTATCCATTTGTCTGTTGAAGGGGATCTTGGCTCTTTCCATATTTTGTCTATTTGGACATTGCTGTTACGAACACTGGGGTGCATATGGCCCTTCTTTTCACTACGTCTGTATCTTTGTGGTAAATAACCCAGTAACACAATTGCTGAGTCATAGGGTAGCTCTATTTTTAATTTTTTGAGGAACCTCTGCACTGTTTTCCCAAGTGGAGGTACCAATTTGCATTCCCACCAACAGTGTAAGAGGGCCCCCTTTCTCCACAACTTCTCCAACATTTGTTGATTCGGTCATTCTAACTGGTGTAATTTACTGCTGTAACTGTCTATTTCTGAGAGTGGGGTGTTAAGGTCTCCTACAATTAACGTATTATTATCAACATGTCTCTTTATTTTGATAAACAGTTATCTTATGTAGTTGGCTGCTCCCATGCTGGGGGCATAGATAATTACCATTGTTAGATCTTCTTGTTGAATAGAGCCTTTAAGAATGATACAATGTTCTTCTGTATCTTCTGTCTTTAGCTTAAAATCTAATTTGTATAATATGAGAATTGCTACCTCAGCTTTCTTTTGAGGAGTGTTGACATGAAAGACAGTTCTCCATCCCTTCACTTTCAGTCTGGATGTATCTTTAGGTTCAAAATGAGTCTCTTGTGGACAGAATAGGGATGGGTCCTGTCTTTTTATCCAATCTGCAACCCTGTGCCACTTTATGGGAGCATTTAGACCATTCTTGTTGAGAGTGATTATTCACAGACAGGATTTTGTTGTCATCATGTTACCTGTGAAGTCCTTGTTTCTATGGATTGTCTCTGTATATCTCTGTCTGAACCACTCTTGGGGTCTTTCTCCTTTTATAGAAACCCCCTTAATATTTCTTGCAAGGTTAGTTTAGTCCCTGCTGGTCCTGGAAGTTTCTTATTTCTCCATCTATTCTGAATGACAGCCTTGCCAGATAAAGAATTCTTAGCTGTGTATTCTTCTCCTTTAGTACCCTGAATTTGTCTTTCCATCCCTTTCTGGCTTGCCAGGTCTCTGTGGACAGGTCTGACGTTATTCTGATGTTCCCCCATCTATATGTGAGGATTCTTGCCCCTAACAGTCTTCAAAGTGGTTTCCTTTGTTCTAAGATTTGCGAGTTTTACTATTACATGCCTGAGGATTGATCTGCCCTCATTGATCTTGGGGGGTGCCCTCTCTGCCTCTAGGACATGATTACTTGTTTCATCCTGTAGATTAGGGAAGTTCTCAGCTACAAACTGGTCAAATATATCTTCTAGTCCTCTCTTTCCATTCCCTCAGGGATCCCAGTAATTCTGACATTGGAACGTTTCATGGCACCATTTATTTTTCTAATTCTGTTTTCATGGTTTTTAAGCTGTTTGTTGCAGGCTTCATCCTGCTCCTTCCTTTCTATCAGTTTGCCTTCAAGATCACTAGTTTGTTCTTCTGCTTCACTTACCATAACTGTTAGAGTATCTAGATTAGATTGGATCTCATAGATTGCATTTTAAAGTTCTGCCAGATCTGCTCTCACTTCTGCCCTTAACCAATTTATGTTGCCATTAATAGTTTTCTCCAGCCCGACTATTGTCTTCATAACTGCTACCCTGAAGTCTAGTTCTGATATGTTGCTTAGATCTATATCCATTAGATCTGCTGGAGAGGCCATTGTCTGTGGGTCTTTTCTTTGTTGGGAATTCTTCCTCCTTGTCATTCTGTTGAGTTGTGGCTGAGAGGATGTGTAGTTGAAAATATCAACCACTATCCAGGCAAGGTGAACCCTGGGAAGTTTCAGAGCAATACAAGTCATCTCCAAACCAAACCCAACAAAACAAACAAAACCCCAGCCAAAGTGAACCCCAAGAGTAAGATTTATAAAGTACAAAAACAAAAACAAGCAAACAAACAAAAAGACTGACAAGAGGGGAAAAAAAAACTAAACTAAACTAAAAGTGGGGGGTGACAGGAAGGTGGTTATAATCCCTCAATGTGGGTAAGGAAGGGTATTTCAGTTCTTCCTGGATGTACCTTGTTATCTTTGTTAGAGAACTCAACTTTCCAGAGATACAGGGAAATTAGAACTGGTATTTATATAAAGGTAGTATTGAATAGGAAAAAACGACTACATTGAAGCTTGTATCTACACATATAAAAAAAGAAAAAGTAAAAAGGATACAGATGTATGAAAAAATTGAAGTTACAAAGTTCCTATGGAAAATGTTGTATTAAACATCTAGTTGAAATGGTAAGTAAAAAAAAAAAAAAAGACCAACAATAATGAGAAAGAATTTAAAAAAGAGAGAGAGAAAAGTTGTATCTAAGAAATATACAGGTTGTTAGGCAATACCAGGAGCTTAATATACTGTTTTCTGCTGATGGTGGGGTTTTACAGTTTTATGGGGATCCTGTGGTGGTTGTCCTCTTGTTCTTTTAGCTTGTCTTCTGGGGGAGGGGCCTGCCACATTGCTTTTCTATCAGTCTTGCTTGGGCTAAGTCAACCTACCCTCTATCAAGGGGCTTGGCTCCGTGGAAACAGGTTTTTGGGGCTTTTGTTCTCTAGACACTTTTATTCTCTGGCAGCTTTTTGCCCCTGTTGAGAAAGTCAGAGTACAGTAAACTGTGTACACCTCCACCTCCACGTCAGAGAGAAGCCTCAGTCTTCTCCCCTCTGGATGGTTGAGAACACACAGACTCTAGCTCTGAAAACTCCGCTGAACACTGCACCCTCCCACAGGCAGTGCGCACACCCAGCTACCGTCTCAGTGATTGCTGGAGGACCCCACTTGTTTCTGTACCACCATGCCACCAAAACCATGAGGGATATTGGTCTGGGTGAGCCTGGTCCCATGGCGGCCATTCTTGGGACTGCACAACTTATTCAACTGGCCCCATTTTCGAAAATGTTCTGTTTCCCCACACATAGATTCCTCTTCAAAAGCTATCTATTTGGAGGACACCATGCAATTGCATTAAGTCGTTAATAGTAGAATTTCTCAAAGCAAGTGATTAATCTGTGGGGTTTTTTTACACTTTCCTTTATTTATTAGTTTATTCACTGTAATTCATAGAAGCTCCAAGAACAGTCATTATTTAAGGAACTCTTCTGGTTGGAATCACAATCAAATTTTGAACATTTGATCAAAGGAACATGAAAAGGCCAGGTCTTGGCACAACAGGTAGAAAGAACTAATCTACAATGTTGTGTATTTCAGATAAAGACAATCTTAACTAAGCTCCAAATCAACTTTTTTGGGCAAGTGGTACATTACTCTCATTAAAGAAAAGTCCTTACTGCTGAGGGCACTGGGTCTCTGGAGTTGATTTGGAAGACACGTATAAAATAGGGTGTGATTTCTTACAAGTTTGTGATTTCTTACAAGGAGGAGGAGGAGGAGGAAGTGGGGGAGAAGGAGGAGGGGGAGGTGGGGGAGGAGGAGGAGGGGGAGGTGGGGGAGGAGGAGGTGGGGGAGGAGGAGGTGGGGGAGGAGAAGGAGGAGGAGGAGGAGGAGAAGGAGGAGGAGGAGAAGGAGAAGAAAAGACAGGCAAAACTTGGGGGCTGAGTCCTGATGCACGCCTAAGCCTTGGCAACCCTGTTCACAGGAAGCTTTTGCTTCCCAAGGTCCTGGAGACAAGAGAGATAGAGTCCTTGTGATCCCAGGGCCTGGTGGGACAAGTTTACACTGATGGGATGAAGGACAAAGGAGCAACAAGGATGACCAGCAGAGCAGTGACCATGTCAAAGCCCGGATGCACTGAGCACGGGCTGGGCACAGTCCCCTCCATGCTGGCTCCTCACAGACTCTTGCATCCCCACCCTCAGAGGAAGCCCAGCCAACTTGTGGAACATGGAAGGCCTCATTGCTTCTGTTTATTTCTGCTCTCAAACTTTAGGAATCCTCTTTTTATCTTTTTATTTTTATCTTTTAATTTTTTCCAACACTTTAAAATTTAAATTCAATTAATTAACATTCAAAGTATTATTGGTTTCAGAGTACAGGCTGGGGGTTCATCAGTCTTATATAACACTCAGTGCTCATTACAAAATGTGCCCACCCTGATGTCCATCACCCAGTGGCGCCATGCCTCCACCTGTGTCTCCTCCAGCAACCCCTAATTTGTTTCATATGATTAAGAGTCCCTTATGGTTTGTCTCACTCACTGGTTTCATCTTGTTTTATTTTTTCCTCTCTTCCTCTGTGATTCTCTGTTTCTTTTCTCAGATTCCAGATATGAGTGAGATCATATAATTACCTTTCTCTGGTTGACTTATTTTGCTTAGCATACCTTCTCCTTCCATTTACATCATTGCAAATAGGAAAATTTCATTTTTTGATGGCTGAGTTATATTCTAGTGTGTGTGTGTGTGTGTGTGTGTGTGTGTGTGTGTACCATATCTTTATTCATTCATCATTGAGGGACATATGGGCTCTTTCCACAGTTTTGCTATTGTGGACATTGTTGCTATAAACATTGGGATATACGTGCCCCTTTGGATCACTACATTGGTATCTTTAGGGTAAATACCCAGAGGTACAATTGCTGGGTTGTAGGCTAGCTCTATTTTCAACTTTTTGAGGAACATCCATACTGTTTTCCAGAGTGGCTGCAACAGCTAACATTCCCACAAACAGTGTAAGAGGATTCTCCTTTCTCCACATCCTTGCCAACATTTGTTGTCTCCTGACTTATTAATTTGAGCCATTCTGACTTGTGAGAGGTGGTATCTCAATGTGGTTTTGATTTTAATTTCCCTGATGGCTAGTGATGATGAACATTTTTCGTGTGTCTGTCAGACATTTAGATGTCTTCTTCAGAGAAGTGTCTGCTCATGTCTTATGCCTATTTTTTGACTTGACTATCTGTTTTTTTGAGTGTTGAGTTTTAAGTTCTTTATAGATCTTCAATATCAACCCTTTGTCTGTAGTGCCACTGACAAAAATCTTCTCCCATTTGTGGGTTGCCTCTTTGCTTTTTATCTTGACAAAATCCCAAAAGTTCATTTTCACTATAGTTTCCCTTGCCTTTGGAGATGTGTCTTAAAAGTTGCTGTGGCCGGGGCGCCTGGGTGGCTCAGTGGGTTAAGCCGCTGCCTTCGGCTCAGGTCATGATCTCAGAGTCCTGGGATCGAGCTCCGCATCGGGGTCTCTGCTCAGCAGGGAGCCTGCTTCTTCCTCTCTCTCTGCCTGCCTCTCTGCCTGCTTGTGATCTCTCTGTCAAATAAATAAATAAAATCTTAAAAAAAAAAAAAGTTGCTGTGGCCTATGTTGAAGAGGTTGCTGCCTAAGTTCTCTCCTAGGATTTTGATGGATTCCTGTCTCACATTGAGGTCTTTCATCCATTTTGAGTTTATCTTTGTGTATGGTGTAAGAGAATGGTCCAGTTTCATTCTTCTGTATATAGCGGTCCAATTTTCCCAGCACCATTTATTGAAGAGACTATCTTTCTTCCACTGGAAATTTTTTCCTGCTTTGTTGAAGATTAGTTGACCATAAAGCTGAGAGTCCATATCTAGGCTCTCTATTTTGTCCCATTGGTCTATGTGTCTGTTATTGTGCCAGTACCATGCTGTCTTGGTGATCACAGCTTTGTAATATAGCTTGAAATCAGGCAATGTGATGCTTCCAGCTTTATTTTTCTTTTTCAACATTTTCTTGGTGACTTGTGGTCTTTTCTGGTTCCATACAAATTTTAGCTTTGTTTGTTCCAGCATTTTGAAAAATGCCATTGGATTTTGATTGTGATGGCATTGAAAGTATGGATTGCTCTGAGGGCATAGTCACTTTAACAATATTTATTCTTCCAATCCATGAGCATGGAATGTTTTTCCATCTTTTTGTGTCTTCTCTGATTTCTTTCATGGGTGTTTTATAACTTCTGGAATATAGATCCTTTACCTCTTTGGTTAGATTTATTCCAAGACATCTTATGGTTTTTGGTACTATTGTAAATGGAATCGATTCTCAAATTCTTTTTCTACAATTTCATTGTCAGTGTATAAGAAAGCAATTTGTGTCTGTGCATTGATTTTGTACCTGGTGACATTACTGAACTGCTGTATGTGTTCTAGTAATTTGAAGGTAGAGACTTCTGGTTTTCCCACAAAGTGTACATGTCCTCTGCAAAGAAAGAGAGTTTGACTTTTTCTTTGACAATTTGAGTATCTGTTAGTTCGTTTTGTGGTCTGATTGCTGTTGCTAGGACTTCTGGTGCTATGTTGAACAATAGTGGCAGGAGTGGGCATCCTTGTCATGTTCTTGATCTCAGTGGGAAGACTGTCAGCTTTTCCCTATTGAGAACGATATTCACTGTGGGTTCTTCATAGATGGATTTTATGAACTTCCCTCTATCCCTATATTATGAAGAGTTTTAATCAGGAAAGGATGCTGTATTTTGTCAAATGCTTTTTGTGCATCAATTGAGAGGACCATGTGGTTCTTGTCTCTTCTCTTATTTATGTGTTCTATCGCATTGATTGATTAGCAATGCTGAACCACCCTTGAATCCCAGGGATAAATCCCACCTGGTGGTGATGGCTAATCCTTTTAATGTACTGTTGGATTGTATTAGCCAGGATCTTGTTGAGAATTTTGACATCCATTTCATCAGGGATATTGGCCTGAAATTCTCCTTTTTGATGGGGTTGTTGCATGGTTTGGGGCTCAAGGTAATGCTGGCCTCATAGAAAGAGTCTGAAAATTTTCCTTCTGTTTCTATTTTTCTGCAGGAGATGGAACCTTCCAGAAGTGGGTGGCTCTGGTGGTGCCTTCTGCACAGGAGCAGAAATAAGCATGCCATGTGCAGCATGAGGGGCTGCCCGAGCACACTACCTTGAGATGGGGTAAGGAGGGAAACCTGGGTACAGAGCCTCCTGTCAGGGACATCAGAAGCTGTTGTGGAGATCTTCGGTAGGGTCTGGGCTGAGACCTAGGGGTTAAGAATCTTACCTTATCCTCTCTTCCCAGAGTCCCCTCCTCAGCCCCCCATTCCCATCGTGGGCATCGTGGCTGGTCTGATTGTTGTTGTGGTCACTGGTGCTGTGGTGGTTGGAGCTGTCATGTGGAGGAAGGAGAGCTCAGGTAGGGAAGGGGGTTGCTCTGAGTTTTCTTGTCCTTCTGCAGTGTTTCAAGCTCAGGTGGAAGTCTGTCCTGCCTTGTTTATGGGCAGTGTCTTCTGCACACATGTGCCTGTTAACTGTGTGCTTATTGCTACATTCACTGTAGTAAAGCAGAGGTGAGAGGAAAGGACATATTAATCACTGCGATGAATGTGGTGACGAACCCAATTCCCAGCAGACACAGGTCAGAGAGCAAAGTCCTTGCTGAGGACAGACTGCAGGAAGATGGTTAGTCTTACCCTGCCATCTTTTTCCTTCATGTCCCCGATCCCTCCCTAGGTCTGTAGTGACCATTCTGGAAACTTTCCTGTGGTCTAGGCTATCTATTTCATCTAGGATCTCGGGCCCTGCCTCCTGCATGTCATCTCATGGGATGTTTTCTTTCACCAGGTGGAAAAGGAAGGAGTTAAGCTCAGGCTGAAAGTATGTATGGTGGGGGTGATCCATTGGCCATGTGCCAAATAGTCGGAGTCTGTGAGTCTGGGGAGACTTGGAGTCTGTGGGTCTGGAGAGAGGCCCGTGTGTTCTGAGAAGCCCCACAAACGAGTCTGGTGCTCAGCCAGATCTGGAGCCGCTGAGGTCAGGGAGGAGAGCAGGCCAGGGCAGGGGGCATTAAAATCACATTTACTATGTTTCTTTCCCTTTTAAGAGAGGGAAGACGTTTGTTGTCACGAGGTGTGATATGTGAGATTTATGGCATTATTCCATCACGGGGTGTCATCTCGGGGAGGATTAGGGAGCAGTTCACAGCTGGGATGATGAACATCTCTGAACACTTGCTCTCTGCAGCTGTTCCTCTGAACAAACCCTGGAACCCAGCCCTGCTGGAACTTGGACAGAAGATAGTGCACATACACGTATGCACGTGCATCTTCTCTGGACATAACAGTTTCCTGGACAGCACACCTGCAGTGGCTGGTCCAGCTTCATCTCACAAGGGAACCCCAGCCTCTACCGTGGGCACAGAGATCACTGCTCTCACCACTGACTCCATTGGGTCAGGACACAGGCCACTGCGGCCACTCGTGGGACTGGGGGACACACTGCCACTCACACCCCCTGTCACATGCATTGTGCACAGTGGCAGCCTCTCTCTGTCCCCAGGTCATGAATCAGGTCCAGCGTGTGCTCCCCTGTCTGGTGGAGCCTCAGGCCAGGTCCCACAGGAAGGATGTGGGGGAAACAGGTCTTCCTCTTCTGTGGAGGGAGGCGGTCTCTTCCGAAGCCCTGACCGTGGAATTCTCCTCATGTTGGAAGGCCGCTGGGGTGCTGGTGGCGAGGGATGGAGAGAGAGCAACTAACTGTCATTCTCGGAGCATATATCTGAGGCTGCAGCTCGACCTGGTGCTTATTAGGCGCTCAGGTTTGCTGTGGGAAAAAGTGACTAATAAATGACAGCTGTCCTCTCGTTCCCCTGACACTATGTGATCAGACCCAGCTGTCGTCCGCTGCAGTTCTCGCTCACAAACACGGGCAGTGGCGAGCTGGCTGGTGGCATGATGTCTTGGGGCAGATTTGCCCTCCTTTGTTCTTGCTCACACTTCTTCCGAGGCGCTGATGTACTATGGATTTCCCTCATTACATAGAGAATTTATCCCCTCCTTTACCTTCAGTTACTATTTCTACTTCTCTGCATTTATACCTACTTTCTGCCATTGGAAGGGAATGTGTCCTGCTGTGCTTATCTAGACTGTGGGCAGCAACACGAGTCTGACGAGCTCCCGCCCCCGCTCAGTCCACTCTTGGTCATGGAGGGGAGGGAAACACAGGGACAGAACTGGTAGGTAGGGGACCACCAGGGGATGTAGCTATACTCACCATCAGCCCCAACTTTGCCGGATGGGGTGAAGGCACAGCCCTCCCCTTCAGGCCCTTAGGAATTCCCACATCAGGGTTAACAAAGTACATACAGTGTCCTAGGAATCCTTCCCATTTCTGGCACTCACACTTGCATCCCTGTACTGAGACTCTGCATTGTGTAGGATGAGAGAATGTTGAGGTGAACCACAGTCATACCGAGGTCCTCTCCCTTGGGAAGGACTGTAGAGTCACACTCGCACCTGTCCCCTCCCCCTCCTCCTCAGATCCTCCAGGAAAAATTGTGTGGTTGGGACCATCCTGTAGCCCCACTCACGCTGGGTGGGAGCGCACACTGTGAAGGGGTGTAAACCAGCACTTCACGCCTCCATGGCCCTGACGCCCCTTTTCCACATTGTTTCTGTTGCCTGTTCCCATTCTCCATGAAGCTGTTACTCTGTCAGCATGTGTGCATGCCCACTGTGGGATGTTATGGTTTGTCGTGTGCTTGTGGTATGAAGAACTGTGACGGAGCATTCTTCGCTGGTTCAGTACTTTTTTTCCACATGTGTACCAAGAGCCGTGTACAAGAATGTTCTTAGCAGTACTGTGTATGATGGCCCCAATGCGAAACAGCATAGACATGTATGACAGGAAAATACATAAGTTGTAGCTTATCCGTACAGTGGGATACCGTGCAGCCCCGAGGAAGACTGGACCGTGGCTATACCCTACAGTGTGGGGGAATCTCACGGACATGGCGCCGAGTGAAAGAAGCCACACACAGGAATATGACCCTTTGTATGTGAAGTTGAAGACCAGGGCTAATTTATAATGTCAGAAGTCGGAGAGTGGTTACCTTTTGTGGTGACATATTGACTGGGAATCTCTGCGAAGCTCAGCGTGTTCTGCATCTTGCTCTGCGGGTAGTGCGTGGAGGTGTGCACATGTAACATTCCCTGAGCTGTCCTCACAGGACCAGTCCTCTCTGTGCATTTTACTTTTTTAGATTTTTAATTGAAGCATAGCTATGCTCTGTTTTTTGCTTGTTTGTTTGGATAGCACTCTGACCATTTGCATCTATCGCTGAATGAGCAAAGTCCAATCCAGAATATGCATTCCTGTCAAGGCCCTTTCATCACCCCTCGGGGTTACTGTTATGGCTCTGACTTGCCAGCTATGTTCAAGGCTTTCCAAATGGGGGGTCGGCCTCCTAGCTCTCTGTGGTGTTTGGTTGGCAACCAGGACAGTTCTTTTTGGTATTTTGGGCCAGAGAGGATGCAAGTGGACTGTAGAATTTCAGCCTTTCCCTGCATTGCCACAACCCCCCTCTGTCCCCTTATTTCCCTGACCTAGGTGGCTACCCCAAGAGAGGACATCAGGAAACACACTCATCCATTCCAATCTACTTCCAAACTCAGAAGGTGGTTCTTGTGATGTGCATCAACATGTCCACCTTCGATGCACACCTCAAATTCCCATAACGAGCAAGGGCCCAGCCCCCCTGTGGCTCTTCCTTTAATAGACCATGTTTCCATTGTCTTTCTGCCTGACCATGTGGCCTGGCTGTTGGCCGCTGGCTTTAAGTTGGTAAGTCCAAAACACGGGGGCTTTTCCCATTGTTCCATTTTTTCACTGCTATGCCTCAACATAAACATTAAAACTACCCTATGAGCAAAAGACAAAATAATCCTGAGCCTGATACAGCCATGAGGTTTTGGATAATGTTGGAAAAACACTCTAATGGAGAGGACAGTGCCCAGAAGGATTCCATTAAAAAGTGGTAACAGATAAAAAATACTTTTACACACTTCTTAAAAAACAGTATGACAAAATTAAAAGCACATCCTATATAGTCTTCTATAACCTTGACTTTAAGAACACAGACGTGAACAGCTTGGTTAGGTGACCTGAGGGCAGTGATCTAACAGTTTTCCTGTAGTAAAAGCTGTTTTTAAAAAACTAGTATTGGAATCCTTAATACAATGATTTTAAACATCAGCAGCTTCACTTTCAGCTGGACCCCTAGTAAGTTTTTTAATTCCGCGGTTTGCTGCAGGACCTTTCGATTTTACAAAATTTTGCTATGTGCCTACTGCTTTGGGTGTCTTTCTTCATAAAGGAAGTTCCACTGTCAACTCATCCCATTTTCTCTCTTGATCTTTCTTTCTTTTTTTTTTTTTTTAAAGATTTTATTTATTTGAGGGGCACCTGGGTTGCTCAGTGGGTTAAGCCTCTGCTTTCGGCTCAGGTGATGATCTCAGGGTCCTGGAATCGAGCCCTGCATCAGGCTCTCTGCTCAGTGAGGAGCCAGCTTCCCCCTCTCTCTCTGCCTGCCTCTCTGTCTACTTGTGATCTCTCTCTGTCAAATAAATAAATAAAATATTTTTAAATAAAAATTTATTTCTTTGAGAGAAAGAGAGAGAGAGAGAGATCCTGCACAAGCAGCGGGGAGGGGCAGAGGGAGAGGCAGGCTACATGCCAAGCAGGGAGCAAGAAATGGGGCTTGCTCCCAGGTCCCTGAGGTCATGACCTGAGCTAAAGGCAGACACTTAACTGACTGAGCCACCCAAGCACCCTTATCTCAATCTTTCTAATGACATCCATTTGTAGTTGTCTTTCAACAGTTTCCAGCAGACGGCTCTCACACTAGAATACGGTATCCATTCTCTTTACTGCATGTGTATCCAGGCATTGAATAAATAAAAAGTATGCTCTTTAAACCGTCTCCTTCATGGGAATGTTTCAACAGGAAGAAATGGTAGCGTGATGAATCCTTGGGAATTCTCCTTGGCAAGCCTTTCAGTTCTTTGTTGTGTTGGTCAAAATTATAATTTCATCTTTCATATCTATTTCCAATTGCAAATAGTTGAGCTGTCTGTTACTTAATGTTTCCAAAGCTTGAAAAGCTTCTCAAGAAATAGGAAATGCTACTCCTTGTAGTGTCTGATGCTTCATGTCCACACCCATGTCAGTTTGTACCTCATCCATTTTGACCTGTTGTGATGCTTCCTCAGCTGCAGTCAATGGGGCAGGAGAAGATTGTGACAGAAGATTGTGTTTTTTTATATCCGTGTAATGATACATCTTCCTTTACTGTTCCAAACACTTCATCTGTAATGTGGCCCCCTCCTTTTCAGAGTCGTACTTGTTCCTGCATACAACAAATTTTGATGATCACGAGAATGTTCTGGAGACCAGGCAGTGAATATCCACTCATATACCTGGGCATTCTGAGAGTCTAACCTGAACACTATGTAGCATGTCTGTTTGTCCTCCAGGAGGGGTAAAAAAAGGAATCATAATCCTTAGCCCAGGAATGGAAGGCTGACTACATGATCCAATCACAAGTTTCTCATTTTCGATATTTTTAGAACTTGGTATTCTTCATTTCTCCTCTAGTAAAGGTATCTTTAACATCTTCACTTGCTTGGAGGAGGGTCTGATGGGACGTGGCAGCCGCGGGTCCCCGGCTCTGGCGCCAAGTCTGTGCAGAGGCATTTCGGCCTGAGTGGCACGAGTGTCACCCAGGTGCCAGGAGCAGCAGAGACAGCGGTTCCAACCGAGGGTCAGGTGTTCTGCGTCAGAGGAGTCATGACATCTGTACCTTCATCTTGAAACTTCCCCAGTGTGTTGTTCAGGGAGATGCTGCTTTGGGAAATTTCCCCAGTGTTCTCCTTTACGTGTGAGTAAAACCTTTCCTTTCCCTATTTTTTGGCTTCTTTGATTCTTTTGCTTTGAGCCCATCAAGAGGCGTGCCTAGTTTTCGGAAGCACAACTGCCAACCTGCCAACCTCACTTGGCATTTCTTTTTTAAAATTTAATTTAACTTTATTTATTTATTTGAGAGTGAGAGAGCACAAGCAGGGGGAGCCCAGGCAGAAGGAGAGGGAGAAGCAGGTCCCCAGGGAGCAGTGAGCCTATGCAGGCTGGATCCCAGGACCCTGGGACCACGATCCTGGATATGACCTGAGCCAAAGGCTGACTATTACATGACTGAACCACCCAGGTGCCCCTCCAGCACAATGTGTAATAGAAGCCATGAGTGAACATTTCGTGTTGCTGATCTTAAGAGGAAATCCAACAGTCTTTCCCCATTAGGTAAAATGTTAGCTTAAGGGTTTTCCTAAATGCCTTTAATCAGATTGAGGAAATTCCCTCTATTAGCAGTTGAGGTTTATTATGAGAAAGTGTCTGATTTTCTCAAATGCTTCTTGTCCATCTGTTAAGATAAGCATGTGGGGTTTTTCCTAATGTATTTCTAGTATATTAATATATAGTATATACCATATATATATATATATCTATGTTTTACCTTGATTAATATGGATGTTTAACCAATCTTGCATTCCTGGAATAAATTTCATTAGGTTGGTTTAACTCTATATGTTGCTAGATTTGATTTGCTACATTTTGTTGAGATCTTTGTGTGTGTGTGTGTGTGTGTGTGAGTCTACATTCATACAGATATTGGTCTGTAGTTTTCTTGTCTTGTGATATCTTTGTCTGCTTTTGTGTCTGAGTAATCCTAGCCTCTTAGAATGAGTTGAGTTCCCTCCTCTTTTTGGGGGGGGGGGAGGGTTTGTAAAGAATTGTTATTAATTCTTTCAGCATATGGTATAATTCACAAGTGAAGCCATTTGGAACTGGGCTTTTATGTGGAATAGTTTATACAATTGACTCTAAATTCTACCTCATTATAGGTACATTCAGATGGTCTATTTCTTCTTCAGTCAGCTTTAGTCATTTGTGTCTTTCTGTGTTTTTGTCTATTTTATAGAAGCAAGTTGATACTTTGGCATATAATTGTGCACCATAATCTCCTAATTCTCTTTACTTCTGTGTGGTCAGTCCTGATAGCACCTCTTTCATTGCTGATCCCAGTAATGTGGTCATTTCTCTCTCTCTCTCTCTCTTTCAGTGAGTCTAGTTAAAGATTTGTCAGTTTGGTTGATCTTTGAAAGGATCACATTTGATTCAGTTAGTTTTCTATATTTCTCTATTTCTATTTCTCTATTTCATTAACTTCTGCTCTAATCTTTATTTTTTCCTTCCTTTTTCCTGCTTTTGGTTTAGTTTGCTCCTCTTCCTCCTTTGACTTAATGTGGAAGTTCAGGTAATTGACTGGAGATGTTTCTTTTTCATACAGGCAATTCCTACTATATATTTCCTCTCAGCACTGCTTTAGTCGGAACCCCTCGGGGTTGATATGCTCTGTCTTCATTTCTATTTCTATTTCTATTTCTATTAATTTTGAAGTTTTTACTGATTCCATTTTGATATCTTTGACCCTTTGATTATGTAGAAGTGTGTTAATTCTGAATATTGTGTTTCCCAAATTCATTCCAGTTATTTATTTCTGATGTCATGACACTGTGATATTTGCATTATTTTTACCCCTTTAAATTCAATGAGTTTTTAAATGGCCTAGCATATGGCTTATCTTCTAGAAAGCTCCATGTGCATTTGAAATGAATGTATATTCTGTTCATGGCTGGAATGTTCTTTACATGTCAGACTTACACTGTTGTTTTATAGTATGGTTCAAGTCTTCTTTATCTTCATTGATTTCATTGATTTCTGCATAGTTGTTTTATGCATTATTGACATTATTGACATTTAAGTTTTATTGTCATATTGTCTGTTTCTCAGTTTCTGTCAGTTTTGCTACAAGAAGTTGGGTGTTGAGTTATTAGGTGAATGTATGTTTAGAGTTATTTCATCTTTCTGGTGACTTGACCATTTTATCATTACAAAATGATCCTGTTTATCTTACTAGCATTTTATTTATATATTTAAAGATTTTATTTATTTATTAGACAGAGAGAGACAGTGAGAGAAGGAACACAAGTAGGGGAAGGGGGAGAGGGAGAAGCAGGCTTCCTGCTGAGCTGGGAGCCTGATGTGGGGGCTCAATGGACCATGACCTGAGCCAAAGGCAGACTCCTAACAACTGAGTCACCCAGGTGCCCCCTTACTATAAAGTCCCTTTTGGCTAATGAGTGTGGCTAATGAGTGTATCCACTCCAGCTTTCTTACGGTTGCTTGCCTAAGATAACTTTTTCCATTCCTTTGAGTTTAATCTGTTTGTAACTGAGATCAAGTGCATCTACTGTAGACAGCATAGGTGGATCTTGTTGTGTGTTCAGGCTAACAATCTGCCCTTTGATTGACTTATTTAAGCCACTCACTTACAATGTTAACATTGACACTGTTGATTTATGTCGCTGTCTTACTTTTTGCTTTTTGTTTTCCATGACTCACTCATTTTTCTCTCCCTCTTTTTTTTTTAAATTTTTTAATTTTTTTCAGCATAACAGTATTCATTATTTTTGCACCACACCCAGTGCTCCATGCAATCCGTGCCCTCTACAATACCCACCACCTGGTGCCCCCAACCTCCCACCCCCCACCCCTTCAAAATTCTCAGATCGTTTTTCAGAGTCCATAGTCTCTCATGGTTCACCTCCCCTTCCAATTTCCCTCAACTCCCTTCTCCTCTCCATCTCCCCTTGTTCTCTCTCTCTTTTTAAAAAGATTTTATTTCTTTAAGAGAGAGGAGAGAGAGAGAGCGCAGGAGCAGGGGAGCAGCAGAGCAATGGCAGAAAGAGAAGCAAGGCTTCCCGCTGAACAGGGAGCCAGAAGCTGGGCTTGACCCACGACCCTGGGGTCATGACCTGAGCAGAAGGCTGACACTTAACCAGCTGAGCCACCCAGGTGCCCCTCCACTCATTCTTCTTTTACTGATAACTTCTTATTCAGTGAATAAACTGTAATATTTTCATTTTTAATCATTAATCACTTTATTTTGTAGTTATTTTCTTAAGAGGTGCTTTTGCTTTTGCCATCTTTTCCACATTTTAAATTTTGTGATTTTTTTCTTTTTATCATACCCATAATATATATTCAAATAACATATGTTTATATATTTGTATCATATCCTGGTCCTGTTATATTGCATCTTATGGTTCCAATATTGATGTTTCATGAGCTTTTTACTACTCATTTTTTCTAAGGTTACTTAACCACGGTTTTTTTTTTTTTTTCATTTTAACTTTAATTTCTTTCTATGAGATGCCTTTTTCCTCTGTGCAACTTTCTGTGTAAGTTTTTTGACACATAGGTTAAATAGAGATTTCTCTAGAGAAATTTGTTTCTTTAAATTTTGGGGTATAACCAATCCAGGACAATTATAAACTAAGCTAATGATCTGAAGCTATTTTGGACCAATGGCCAATGGGAAAGCAAATTTGGACTACAAATCACAGACGGCTTAGTCTGTGTCTGCAAATTTTTGAAATAGCTGTTTGCTCACTTCTTCCCGAATCAAAGGCAAATTTCTTTAGAATGTTCTTGCACTTGAAGATAGAACAGATTTGATTTGTGTCACTCTGTTCCAAGGATGTAAATCTTAGATTCCCAGATTTTCAGGGAGGGGATGTTTCTCCTGCTCCTCACATGAAGCTGCTCTGGGTTTTATCTCCTCTCTGTAAAGCTCCTGAGCCCAAGAAGCCAAGCTAAGACTTTCTGGATTTGAAAAATATTCTACGGATCAGAACAAGTATTCTCTCTGGCTTAGGGCTCATATTTAAATTTTGGACTAATTGATTTTTCTCTTGATCGTTTTGTACTTTTGGGTGATTTTATGTTTTTTCTATCATTTTCATTTTTAGGAGAAGAGGCAGCCTTTTTTCTTAAAAAATTTGTTTTATTTTAATTCAATTAGCCAACAGAGTACATCATTAGTTTCATATGTAGATATACAACTGGTGATAGCACCAGTGCTCATCACCTCACGTGGAGAGGGGGCAGCCTTAAACCTTAGTCTACCGTGTAGATGGAAATGGAATCCTCAATAAATGTTTTTCATTTCTGCTCTGTTTTAGGCATTCGAGTCAGTGCTAAAGTGTAAGTCACCTAAACCAATGATGATCTGTGTGTCCTATAAGCCAGCCCTGGTTTGGGAACTGTTACTCAGGCCACAGAAAGTACACACAGAAGTTGGAAGTGAGTATAAGCCAGAAAGCTCTCCCTTCTCCTGTCTGAGACTGGTTATTTCCAAACAAAAATGAGGATGAATATCACATCATTGGACCTGCTGAAACACTGTGATCATTAGCTGTTCATGGACCAGAGATGAAATAGGCAGTGTCTACAGAGGAATGGTTTTCAGACTTTTGTGGAGGCCACATAAACCTGATGAAATTATGGATACTCTCCCCAGAAATATGTACGAATAGAAAGAAACATCAAATGTCAGTGTGTATATGAGGATCATCTGAGGTGACACAGATCTGGGTTTTTAATCCCAGGAAGAGACAAAGGATGGAGAAGATGTGTTGAGCAATCAACAATGCTACTCCACTCATCTGTGAGTAGGGACTGGAGTGGACAAACCTAGGCCATAACAACCATTAAGGAAACAAGTTGAAAGATGCCACTTATGAGTCACTCCTCATCCAAGCAGACTTGAGTGCCTACAGTGTCCAGATCAAGTTCCAGTCTCAGATCATGGCTCCAAATATGGAAATTTGTCATTCTTTTCCATTCTTGGCTCCCAATGTCTATTCCCAGAACTTGTACCTCTCTTGCCATGTGCAGGAATGCCACACATCAATAATCTTGGGGACACAGACAGCTCCATCCACAGAGAGGAGAACCCACTTTGTCAAACAGTCCAGCACTTGGACATGACATGAAGCTTCAACAATCACATGACCACCTGCCAGACTCTGACTCTGGACATGTGACAGGCACACTGAGAGAGGATCCATGCTTTAGGCACAGGGGGTCAGAGCAGTGTCACAGTCATGTCATGCAGCTGTCAGGGGCAGCAGCAAAGCAGTCCCAGCTGCCAGGTCCAGTGTCCTCCCTCAGGGGAGTGAGTGGTGTCGATACCCAGCAGCAGGCACTGGCTGTCTGTGGGCCCCCATCTAGGATCCAGTGTGGATTCTGCTTCTGTAGTCTCAAGCCTATATTGTGGCTTTCCTGGAAATAAAAAAGGTCCGATATATTCTCTCTCTTCCCTAAGTCTCTCTGTAACTGTATGTATGTATCATGAGGAGTCAAAAACCCACATAGGGAAGAGTTTCCAAGAGCAAGAATTCAGACATCTTTTACCAATTTTATAGAGATATGATTGACATACACCATTGCGTGAGTTTAGGGTACAACCTGATGATCGATACATTTCTGTATTGCACAGTGATTACATCCATAACATTAGCTAACATGTGCATCATGTCACATAGTTACCATTTCCTTTTGTGTGATGCAGACATTTAAGATCTACACTCTCGGTAACTCAGACCTTTTATGTTGAGATGAAAACTTCCTCAGTCTGCCACCTGACTGTGCCCCACAGGAGAGAAAAAAATGCATCTCCCAGCATGTCTTGCATTTTTCTCCCTACAAAAAGACATCTGAAGATTTTACTTATTTATTTGATACAGAAAGAGAGAGAGAGAGTGAGAGAGAGAGCATGCGCGAGAGAGGCAGGGAGGGGTAGAGGGAGAGAGAAGACGTTTCAAACAGACTTTGTACTGGGTGCAGCGCCCAACATGGGCTAGTTCTCATGACCCCAAGGTCATGACCTGAGTGAAACCAAGAGTGGGACACCCAGATGTCCCGCAAAAACCATTTAAATGTGTCTCACAATGAGGGCTCTCATCAATGACTTCAGTGTTCTCTATCTGGTGGAGTGACAGGATTGCCTGTGGCTTTGGTATCAAATACTCAGGCCTCTCCCCAGTCCCACCATCTTAGAATGTTGGGCGTGGGTCCAGGAATCACTTAGGCGATAAGCCCTACAGGAGAGGCTGATGCACAGCCATGTGGGGATCCTGCTTCCTGTGCTTGCTACTCAGTGTGGGATCTGAAGACCAGCAGCAGCAGCACCAACCTTGTTATCAACCCAGCATCTCACACTCTACCCCAGACTGTCTAAATCTTCATAGTCTAGGAAATTCCTGTGAACACTGAAGCCGTGGCCTCCCTGGTCTCTGTGCCTTCTAGATGCAGAACCAGACTGTGCAGTGCACTCTGGGTGTGCGCTCTGATCAGCCTGCTTAGCCCCGAGGAGTCCAGGGTTTGGTCCTGTTCCTTTCTCTTCTATGGCCTTTGACCCATGGTGACCTCATCTCTGCTGAAGGCTCTAATCATCATGTATATGCTGTCACCTCCCAAATTTATTTCTCCAATCCGGATATTTCTCCTCCCCTGCACTCTGTATCCAACTGCCAACATCACTGCATTTCTAGTGGACATCTCAGATTCCACATGCCCAAACTGGTTGCCTGTGATGCTGCTTCCCCCAGTGTCCTGCTTCCAGAATCTTCCCCATATCCAAGGAAGGCACTGCACATTTCTACTTGCAGTCTGAAATACTGGATGCCCTCATGATTCCTCCTACTCACCGCCCAGATTAGGTGGTTAGGAAATGCTGCAAAGTCTATCTGTTAGGAAATGCAGCAAAGTCCATCTGTAATGGAGTAAAGGAGCCATCGTCCCTGTCTCAGCTCAGGTGCTAACTGGGTCTCCTTCCTCACAGCTCCTGCCAACTTCCAACTTAAACACTTTCCTTATTACTGCACTTACACAATACACAGTTCACCTCCAAATGACACTGGTTTGCATGGTGCGTGTGCACCTGTGTGCGGACTTTTTACAGTAAGTCCTGTCCATGCATTTCCTCATCTTTGTGGTTTCCGACTAATTTTTGCAGCTTCATTCATTGTTAGAAGACAGTTTTCTACATGTGACATAAACGTGTGTTAAGTGACTCTTCACATTATCAGTGAGGCTTCCAGCAACAGTAGGCTATTAGTTCTTATGTTTTGAGGGAGTCAAAAGCTATACTTGGATTTCTGACTGCACGAGGGGGTCACTGCCCCATCCCCACATTGTCAGAGGGTCAAGTATAGTCTGCCCCTTACACTAGAAATACTCTCCACAAGACCAGCACATTTTCCCTCTTCTTAGTCTCACTGATTTGTCTCAGATGTAAACATAGCATGTCCTGTGTGAGGCACATGACAGTTATCAGTTGAATGAACGAGCAGATAGAGGACTCCTTCTTCTAGATGAGTCTCTGGCACAGCTGTTCCGAGGCAGCTCCCACCCTACATGCTCCCACCTCACCATCAGTGCTGCCTCTCTCCCCTCACAGGGTTGCCCTCCCCTCCCTCTCTCTGCTCAGCCCCTCCCCCCACACCATCTCTCCTGCACAGCACAGCACACAGAGTTCTCTCTCTTGAAACACTGTACTCAGGCTTTTTGAGTCCTTTCTCCAACCACAAAGAGATCTACATTAGACTCTGGTTTATAGATCCATGAACTTGGATCCAAGCCAGCGCTAGGATCATTGAACTAGGGTAGGGGAGAGAGGGCAGAGCAGCTGAAGAGAGAAACTAACTGATGTTTATTAAGGCTGAGAAACTTTCAGATTCCTCCTCTATCTCCAGAATCCTAAGAATAATCTAGAAAACAGGTCTAGAGTGAGGGGAAGAGATGGATGAATCTGAAAGTTCATCTCTCCTTACCACAGAGACGCCTGTGTGCAGGGGACAACCTAGGCCTGTGGGAACACAGCCCAAAGGACACCTGCTGCTATAACTGACAGGGTGACCCAAGGAGAATGGGACAAGAACTGGTACACAAGAGCAAGAGCCGGCCTGATGCTATAGAGAAACAATGAAAAAAGCCCACCCTGGAATGGAGGCTATGACCCAACCCAGGCCCGAGGGGAGCCTGACCCAATCACAGGAAGCTCTTGCTGCACAAGGTCCTGGTGACAGGTGATATCCAAGTCCCTGTGATCACAGCTCCTAGTGAGACAAGCTTCCACACAAGGGCCAAGGACACAGAGCAGAGAGATGACCCAGCTGAGGGGTGAGCACGACACCCCCATGATGCACTGAGCACACACTGGCACAGGCTCCATCCCCGCTTGTCTCCTCACAGCCTTCTGCCCCCACCCACAACAGACTCAGCACAGTAAACGCATGGATTCTAGAAGGCTCTCAGCGCTTCCATTTATTTGCTGTCTTAATTTTACAAATCTCCTCTTTTATTACCCCATATGGAAGAATTAGGAAACACAACTCATGTCTGGGTTCTCATTTTCAATACAGAAATAAGTCATTTGTACTCAGCCCAACATGAAATTAAGACAGGGATGGAGATGGTCCAGCCCTGCCTCTGCTGGAACAAGAAAGCACATCAGAAAGGAGAATAAAATCAGAATAGGGAGGGGTCTGGTGGGCAAATCTACTCATGTCCTCATATATGCTCAAAAGAACACAGACACGTTCTGATATCTGCACAAAGAGAAGTTAGGGGTTGCTGATGTCACCAAGTGGGGGTGTGAAGAAATCTTCCACCTCTTAGTCCCTACAAGGCAGCTGGTCTCACACTGTGAAAAAAAATAATGTACAAATTGAGGTCAGTCCCATAAGTGGGGACATCTCAGAAGCTCCCCTCATGCGCAAAGTGTCCCTAATGCCTCAACCCTTCCCCATGTCAGGATCTCCAGGGTCTCACCGTTAGCAGCTGTGAGAGACACATCAGATCCCTGGGCATTGTTATTGCCTAGGGGAGAACAAACAGGACGTGGTCAGAGCCCACAGGAGAAGAGACTAAAGGAGGCACTACGGGGTGATGACCTCCCCATGGGGTCCTGTCTACAGTATCCCAGGGGCTCAGGGATCACCCCTCCATACTTATGTGCAGCATGAGAGTAGCCTAGTCCTTTTTCTCCTTTGGGGAAAAAAATATCATGTCAGAGGCCTGGGACAGGGCTGGGTCATGAGATCCTAGAGGAAGCTCCCAGTCCTGGTTGTAAATGAAGTTTCCAGAATTGTAACTGAACACCCAGGACACGACAGAAAACATGATAAATGAGGTGAGGAGTCACTGGGTCACCTGACTTGCTGGCGTTCTGTCCTCAGCAGGGACTTCCCTCTCCGTCCTGTGATTGCTGGGCATGAGGTCCCCATCACCAGAATTAACAACATGAAAATGTGTCCTTCATTTTCACAAGCATTTGCTACAGAGTGAGTGTTCATGATCAGGTCCAGAGCAGGCAAGTCCATTTGTGAGGATGGTACTTCCCAGTAACAAGGCAGGACAGTCTGCTACCGAGGAAATCCCTCAGCAGAACAAGAAACCTCAGATCTGCCTACTCCATTCCTTACCTGAGCACTTCTTCCACCAGATCACAGCTCCAATCACTGCAGTGACCACTAGGAGAACCAGACCAGCAATGATCCACGTGATGGGGATGGTGCGAGGAGGTGGGTCTGGAAATGGAGAGAAGGTGAGGGTCCAGAGCTCTGGTAAGTGTCCTGGCCCTGCTGAAGTTCTCCAGAAGGCCTTTTGCTTTCCCTGAGAAGAGGCTCTACCCAAAACCCTCCTTACCCCATCTCAAGGTGACAGTCTTGGGCAGCCCCTCATGCTGCACATGGCATGTGTATCTCTGCTCCTGTCCAGAAGGCACCGCCACAGCCGACCACTTCTGGAAGTTTCCATCTCCTGCAGGCCTGGTCTCCACACACTTCGCATCCTGGTCTTCATCTCGCTGCCAGGTCAGGGTGATCTCCGCAGGGTAGAAGCCCAGAGCCCAACACCTCAGGGTGACATTACCTTCAGAGGTGGGGTGGCGGGTCACGTGTGTACTGGGGGGTTCTGAGGAAGAGAATCAGAAATCCACACTTGGGTTTACCTTTATAGGCCACTGAAATGGCATTCATGTGACCATCCTGAGATGGACTGGGTATTGGTTCTGATAGAAGAGGCACAAACCCATCACCAACCCAGCCCTTGGGCTCTTCTAATCCTGGAAAGTTCTAGACTCAGGGAGAGAGTCCAGGATAGGAGGCTGTAGGTTTAAGGGGGAGAGCACACTAATGGTCCTGACTGTGATGGGAGTTGAATGACTCAAAACACCCAGTCAGACCTCCAAAGATGTTCGTATTGGAGAAAAAGGCCTTGAGAGGTTAAGCCATGGTTCCCAGGGTGGCTGCTAGGGTCAAAGGGAACCGCTGATGGGTTATTGCAGGGATGGTCTCCACCTTCTCCTGGGAAAGACTGGATTCCTCCATTGTCCTTTAGAGAAAAGCCGCCCTCTGGCTGAGTCACTCTCTAGTAGGAACATGAACACCCAGGCGGACCTCCCTCTCCCCACCGGTGGGAGGGCGGTTTCTGCCACTGAGTCCATTTTCCCTTCCTGGTGGGAAGCCAGCCCCAGCGGAGGGAAGATCAGGGAACCCCGCGGCCCCTGGTACCTGCGCGCAGCAGCGTCTCCTTCCCATTCTCCAGGTACCTGCAGAGCAACTCCACGCACGTGCCCTCCAGGTAGTTCCTCCAGCGCTCTGCCTCACCGGCCGCCTCCCACTTGCGCCGGGAGATCTGCGCCGCCGTGTCCGCCTCGGTTCAGGAGCGCAGGTCCTCGTTCAGGGCGAGGTAATCCGCGCCTTCGTAGGAGTATTGACGGTACCCGCGGAGGAGGCGCCCGTCGGGCCCCACGTCACAGCCGTACATGCTCTGGATGGTATGAGACCCTGGCCCAGCCCGACAGGCAGGGGGTTAAGTCCAAACAGAAAGTAAAACCGCCTAAATGTTCCCGCGGATTCTTCCGGCTTAAGGATGGGGGACGGCGGCGGGGGTGGGGGAGGGTCCCTCAGACTCGGGGTGATGCTGAGACCGGGATATCGGAAAATGGGGGCCTTGACGTGGACCTGGGCCCTGTCGCTCACCGGCCTCGCTCTGGTTGTAGTAGCCCCGCAGGGTGTTCAGGTTCCATCGGAAAGCCTGAGCGCTGTCCTTGAAGATCTGAGTCTGCTGGTCCCAATAAATCTGCTCCATCTGCTCCATCCACGGCGCCCGCGGCTCAGCCCTCCGACTGGCGGAGTCGCTGTCGAACCGCACGAACTGCGTGTGGTCCACGTAGCCCACGGAGATGAAGCGGGGCTCCCCGCGGACCGACCGCGACACCGCGGAGTCGAAATACCTCAGGGAGTGGGAGCCTGCGGGCGCGGGGGGCTGAGACCCCGCCCGACCCTCCTCCCGGCGCGGGGCCCGGGGACCAGATGAAGGCGGCGGGGAGGGCAAGGGGAGGGACACCGAGTGGGGGAGAGCAGGGCTGCAGGCGGGGAGCGACGGGGGAGCACAGGCACAGGCCGGGGCGGGACCGGGGGCAGTGGAGAGGCGACTTCCTCGAGGGTCCTGCGTCCCCGTACCCGCCGGGTGATCCCCTCGCTCCCGACCTGCAGAGGCCCTTTGACTTGGAATTCCAAGAGCTTCCGTAGAGCTTATCTAAGCACTAATCAATATGATGAAGGTAAGTATAAAGAATGGAACAATTGGGGCGCCTGGGTGGCTCAGTGGTTTAAGCCTCTGCCTTCGGCTCAGGTCATGGTCTCAGGGTCCTGGGATCGAACCCTGCATCGGGCTCTCTGCTCAGCGGGGAGCCTGCTTCCCTTCCTCTCTTTCTCTGCCTGCCTCTCTGCCTCCTTGTGATCTCTGTCTGTCAAATAAATAAATAAAATCTTAAAAAAAAAAAAAGAATGGAACAATTAACATGTTTAAGGGATTTTCACCATGTGATTTGCACAGAGGGTCAAGTTCACCATGAAAGCAAACCCAGGAGGCACCACCTAGGGAATCCCTTTGTACAGAGAGGGAAAGGGAGACTCAGAGACAAGGAGGTGGTGGAGTCAGGGTTCAGCCCAGAAGGTTTGCTCCCAGAGACCTTGTTGACTTGTTCATTGTCCCCTGTCCATCAGGGGTTGGATATGATGTGCACTCCATGCAAGTGAGCTGTTGCAATGTTCCAGAATGTTCTGTGATGGCATGCTGTTGGGCTCAGAGCCCAGGAGGACATTAAGGATCAATGTAACTCACCTGCTCAAATCACACTAAAGTCCATCCTCCAGTGGACATTTGGAGCCTCCAGGGACTCAGGATCACCTGGCCTCTGGAGCTATATCTGGAGCTATAGTGCAGAGCAAGGGTGACACTCCGGTGATAGGACACAGGCAGTGTCATTTGGAAGATGAGCATGAAGCAGAAATGACAGCGGAAAACGTAATTCGCTCCGGAGATGAGTGTTGTGTGAAGAAATGTCACGATATCATGAAAGCAGAAATCAGGAGACCTAGCAAGGCCCCTACCACTAGGATCAGTCACATCTACAGGATGCAACAGGCATATGGATATGAAACAAAAAAACAACTCCACACAGTGCTGTACGATCATAGAACAGGATAGAGCTCTGGGAAACTAACAATATGACAACAGAAACGAATAATTGAGTGGATACATTGGATGATTATAGTTGTCCTTCCCCAAAGTCGTACAATCAGGAGGGTGACAGCAACAGGAGAGAAGACCTGTTTGTCTCTTAATCAAGTGATTCCAAAAAGTTAAAAATAATTGTTTTAAAAAGGAGAGTGAATAGGACACAATGGAAAACAATTTCAGGAAGATTTCTCTGAGTTCACAGGGATAAGCACACATGTTGAGAGACCCACCCAAATTCTCACCTAGAGCAGAGGAGAGGAGACCCACACCAGGACACGTCACAGTGAAATGTCAGAAAGGGTGGGAGGGCAGACACCCTGAAGACTCCTAGAAGCAACAACACAGGCCTGGGGACTGGAAGACATGACGCAAGGCCCCGAAATCCCGAGGACAACTCTGTCTGGCACAGATCTCTGTCACATCACCGGTGCCTCAGGGCGAGGGCAGCCTAAAATCTCCTCAGATGTGAGAGTTTCTGTTCTACTTTCAGTGACACCTTCCGCAGGACACCAGTAGACGGGGTGGGACAAATGATGGAGAAAACCAACAAGGGGAGCACATGGGATTCCCATCCATAAGGAGCCAGAAGGAGAGAGGTCAAGGGCCCCCAGGAGGAGCTGCAGGGGTTCTGGATGTCAGCCCTGCCCCAGGGGCACGGCATCCTGTTCCCATGGGGCACGACTGAGAGCTGCAGGCCAGGCAACTGCACACACATGAAGACGGGAGAAGATTGGGTGGGCTTGAATATGTTCATGAATGTTTACCCAGGGGGATCTGGGGAAGGATTTAAAGGAGCACAACAGAAAAAAATAAATGAAGTGATAAGATATTTATTTACTCCGGGGAAAATAAAGTCAATTCAGGAAAGGGCACAATCATAGTCTACAAAATATTCAGTTGTGACTAATGTGTCATAATAATGCAAGTACTGCACATTGAGCTCATCAAAATCATCAAATAATTATTTGGGGGCAGATGGGAGAGTGCGAAAGAGGAACCAGTTCAGTGAAGTTGCTGCATAAACTGGAAGACCAGAGAAGGAGTCTGAGAAGCAGGGAACCTAGAGGCACAGAAGCAATAATCAGAGAATCAGCCAGAAGAACTAATGTAGGTGGTCTCTGAGATACAGGAAATGGGGACATGGAAGCTTGGGGACATCTCCCCTGATATCAAATATTGCAGAAGGATTTGACTTTTAAAACTCTGTGTCTATCCATTTGCTACAAAGACAACATCGGGGGTGAGATGATGGGTCAGGACGAGTTCTGCAGGAGGCCATAGAGATGGGGCAGGAGTTGGAGGAGTCATGGGATCAAGTGTTGTTTCTTTGGGATGATTTTACTTTGGTTGATTTAGTTTTGCTTTACGTGGCTGCATGGGAGTCATCCCTGCATGTTTGTAGCAGGAATGGCTGAGCCAGGAGGGAGGGGGAAGTACATGATGCAAGCGAGTGAGGGGCCAGGTGTGGCCACATGGAGGAACAGCCTGAGACAGGAGGGCCCCTTCCCCATCACTGCTTAGAAGCTGAGGACACAGGTGCAGACCTGGGATAGGGATAGAGGGAGTGTGCAGTATTCTGTGAGTCCTTCTTTTATGAGTAAGGAAAAAATGAGCTCATCACCTCAGAGAGGGGAGCAGGGAGGGAGTGGAGGAGGAAGTAAGAGGCAGCCCTCTCAGGAGGGTGACAGGGAGCTGACTGGGGAAATGGCATCTGGAGAGAGCAGGGCTGGGGCCCCTGAGCTCTGTGCTCTTCACCTTAGAGAGAGAGAGAGACTTCCAGCAGCAGGAGGATAGATAAGAGAACAGAAGCAAATGCAACAGAACGGCTCAGGTGAGAGAATCATATTCTGTTTACTTTGTCTTTTATCACTTTTCCCATTTTATAATTTTTCCGCACTGAGTATAGGTGACATCATATATATTGTACATTGTACATACACATCAAAACCAGAATGTAAAGGCTTTATTTACACTTCCAAAGGGAAGGAGATAGTAGGAAAGTCAGCCTCTCAGGACAGAGCTGGAAGGGCTGGGTCTGCCTCTGCGCTCTGGGCAGGGGACTCATAGAGACTTTGCTCCATGTCTTAGGACCCTGCTCTGTGGGGGGGCCAGGCAGGACCTTTCCCTTCTTTTTAGAGTGTGTTCATTGTTTCATTTAATAGTAGCATGCCAGTTTTATGCTTTCAAGCTTTTCTAAGTTATACGGCATTTTGAGCTATTTCAGTGGGAGGATTTGCCCATACGATGTAACCCACCTGTTTCACAAATAGAAGTTCAAAGGCAAAATAGTTCAGTGAAAAGATGATTGGTCCCAAAGTAGAAGATCAGAACCTGAGTCTTCAGTCATGGTCTCAGGATGATCTGTCAGGTATTAGGGATTTTAAAGAAATGTATTTTTGAAAACTTTATTCACGTGTGTACAAGAGAATTCCAGAGATACTCACAGAAACACAAAAGTAAAAGAAGTCACATGGTAACCCCTCATCCACCCCTCACCCAAGTTCTTTACCCCTAACCCAGCACAGTCAGCCATTTGTCATGTCTCTTACCAGAAAAATACACCTGTGTCCTGATGTGCACTGTTATATCAGGAAACAAGCTCAGGCCACAGCCTGGGAGAAAATATTTGCAAATCACATATCTGATGAAGGACTTGCTGTAGACCACTCATAAAACCCTTAAAAAGGGGACCAATAAGAAAAGCACTTGTTTGGGACGCCTGGGTGGCTCAGTTGGTTGGACGACTGCTTTCGGCTAAGGTCATGATCCCGGAGTGTCTGGATCAAGTCCCGCATCGGGCTCCCAGCTCCACAGGGAGTCTGCTTCTCCCTCTGACCTTCTCCTCGCTCATGCTCTCTCTCACTGCCTCTCTCTCAAATAAATAAATAAAATCTTAAAAAAGAAAAGAAAAGAAAAGAAAAGCACTTGTTTAAAAAGTGAGCAAAAATGGGGGTCTCGGGACGCCTGTGTGGCTCAGTTGGTTAAGCAGCTGCCTTCGGCTCACGTCATGATCCCAGCGAGTCCCACATTGGGCTCCTTGCTCAGCAGGGAGCCTGCTTCTCCCTCTGCCTCTGCCTGCCACTCTGTCTGCCTGTGCTCGCTCTCTCTCCCTTTCTCTCTCTGACAAATAAATAAATAAAATCTTTAAAAAAAAAATGGGGGTCTCGGCTCGCAGGAAGGAGGGGCCCTAGAACCTCGGGGGAGGAGCTTGAGCGTCACTCCCTAGCGGAGTTCTGCCAACATCTGTGTCCAACTCTGGGCTCTGGTTATTGTCGTCCAGCCGGCGGTTCCCTGCACCATCCTGGAGACCAGAGCTCGCGGGCGGGGCAGGAGCAGCCGTCCCTGGAGCGGCGGCGGGGAATGGAAGCAGAGAACGCGCACAGCTCTTCCCTTCAGCCGCTCAAGCTGTTGATACATTCCGGTGTCCACGAATGATGGCTGGAGCTCCTGATAGGGCCGCGGGGAAGGAACAGCAAATGCAGCAGAAGTTCCACACCCCACTCCTGCTCAGAACCTGCACAAGAGACCCCAAAAGTAAGGAAAAGATAACCCGGGGCAACAGAACAAAAAAAAACAGTAGAACCCCAGAAGCCTGATGAGGCCAAAAATCTGGGAAGTCCGCAACATAAAAAAAAAAAAAAAAAAAAAAAAAAGGAAGAAAAAATTATAGACACATTTAAAGTGGGGGGAAAAAAAGGTAGACCATCTTATTGGTGTTGCAGAAGCTGAACTTCCAACCAAGCCCTCCCGGACATTGTGACGTTCAATCTGAACATTGTGATTATGGGCACAAACCCAGGACTAGTGGCAGTTTACAAAGGGCATCATTACCCTGGAGCTGGAAACCGTTTTTGGAAGTGTCTGCTTCTGTCCGGCTGGAGTGAGGAGCCGCTGAATCCTTGATGATCCCGCTTTACCAGGGAAATATGATGTTGGATTTCCTCCTGTGGTGGGGAGGACACCAGGCAGCAATGCTCTTTCCAGTAAAGAATTGTGTGAAGGAGGACGTATTCTAGTGCAGAAATCCCAGCGATATCAGCCACAAATAGCAGTCACTAGTGGAAAATGTGTTTATGAAATTTTTAGTAAAGAAGTTTTTGGAGTTAAGGTTAAAACTTAGAATTAGGACTTCAGCCGCAGAAGATCCCAGACACGGAAAGTCCGTGCTGTGTCATGCCGTCATCCAGTGTGAGATGGGCTCAGTTTCCTGGAGCCCAGCACAAAGCACATGACACTGAAAGACGTGAGAGATCAGCTGGAAGGCACTGAATGAAACACTGATGTTCAGGCAGTGAATCTAGCCCAAGAGGATGCAGAGAGGATGGCTGTTAAGGAAGAAAAATATGACCCGGGTTATGAAGCAGTCTATGATGGTGCTTTTGCGAAAATCTGTGCGACAGAGGCCCTGGCAGCTTCCCTTCCGCAGGACTAACTGACAGCAGAGAATCAACTTTCGGGGACATTCCAAAACGGGAGTGGATGACGCAGTCTTTTACAGACCAGATTCCTTCCTTTAATAATTACTGTGGGACGCAAAACAGGAAGAAGGAAACTGTGCCTCAGAGTGGTGCTTCTCAGCTCTCCCTAAATGCCGCAGTCAATGCAGTCGTCAAGGAGCGGCCGTCAGTTTGCTAACCGAGGCATTTTATCAGTATTTTACTCTGTGCTAGGATGATAGTACACTTGCGTGGTAGAATCAACTGTATGAACCAAGCAAGTTGGGAAGGAAAAAGTAGGGCTTTTGTGTATGCGTTTTTGTAGTTGAATTAACTGTCATTCCAGCTTTATAAACTATACTTTATAAAGCTTTATGAAGAAATCGATCTTCTTTGGGGAGTCACGGTTAATCTATAATTTTAAAATGAAATGGTCAAATATTTATAATTGATTTTGAACTGTGCATAAACCCTGATACACCATTATTCCTTTTGTGCCTAAGAAGGGCATGCTAATCATAACTGCCACTGGTAAAGAGGCAAATGTGTTCGTTTCTGTATATGAAGTTACCTCACAGTGGCGTCTCTTTCGGTGGCTTTTAGTGGGGTTGGATGGGCTCCCTGAGTCGTGTTCACACTCATACTCTTTGCATCATCCATGGGGAGTATGTGGAGAGGCGCAGTAGGAATGTGAAGTGTGGCCTTCCTGCAGCGAGGCTGGCCTGGCCTTCTCTGACAGGGCCCTGAGGCCTGGCTTTGGCCCCTCACCCCGGCGTTAATCCTCTAGTAGAGGCAAAAGTTGTTCTGCTGGAGAGGAAAAGGGAGTTGAGGGAAATTGGAAGGGGAGGTGAACCATGAGAGACTATGGACTCTGAAAAACAATCTGAGGGTTTTGAAGGGGCTGGGGGTGGGAGGTTGAGGGATCCAGGTGGTGGGTATTGGAGAGGGCACGGATTGCATGGAGCACTGGGTGTGGTGCAAAAACAATGAATACTGTTATGCTGAAAAAATTAAAAATTAAAAAAAAAGAGAATAGTATAATCAGAGAAAGTTCATGATATGATAAGTCTAGTCTCAAGTTTTAATAAATGTACATCTTGGAAGAAAAAAAAAAAAGTTGTTCTGCTGGGATGGGAAGCTCCAGAGAACTCAGTGGACCTTTTGAAGTTTGTTACTTCCTCTGTGTTTAACTTAAGAGACATACATTTGATAGGAAAGGAACTGGATTTTTCTTACCAGATCTCTCACCCTTCTATTTTTATCTTCCTTGGCTTTTAGGGTATTACGTTGAAAGTGGTGAGGAATGAACTATCAGGCTGAGCAACAAGAGGCAGGAGGTGTCTGATAGTCTTCTGGAAACTGGTGCTTCATGTACATGAGATGTATTAACGTAACAATTTTTCTTGCTGGGTGCATCCAATCAGTAATTGACAAGATCTTGTCTGTGTCATTGCTGTCTCTTACCGTGGACTAAGTGAGTCTCGTGGCAGGTGAGTTTGCAGTAACGTACCTTTGTGATTGTCTAATGCCTTTTCCATGGTGCTGCAAAGTGTCCAGACTGCTAGGCCTGGGGGATATAGTAAGGATGCGTGTTCAGAAATACCATCTGCACTTACTCCTGGTCCTTCCAAATATCCGATGTCATACATACCCAGGGAGCATGCTGTTTTTCAGTATGAAAATATTGATGCAGTTTTCCTTTTTCTAAGAGATTATATGGCCTGTTCTTTTCTATATAATACGAGAAACACATTCTTGTGAATCTTAACACATTATTTAGCTGAGGCTTTGATAGATTTTATGTTTCCCTTAGTCGCGGTCAAGCTGTGTCAAAGTTATTCAGCCCATGTTATCTCACTCATGTGCCATACCGCTGTTCACACGGGTGTTTGATGAGGGTGCTTGAAGTGCCTTGTCACAGGGATTAGGAACAATGAGTTATTTTCTCACAGGCTATGTAAATTGTGGGAGTAGGATTTGCTTTGCTACATAATGATTGTAGGTTGTAACCATAGATTTTTTTTTTTTTGAGTGGAGAAAATACCCCTTAAATTATGATGGACACTCATTAGAGAATAGGTCTGAGGATTTTCTAAGCATATTATAATGGTGTTTCTCATGATATATGAAAGATGAGTAGTAAGTGTTGATATATGACAACATGAGAATTTTCACTAAATAATACTGAAAAAGTTTTAAATTCATTTGAAAGACTGGTGGGTTTCACAATAAAAATATTAAGGATGATTATTTTAAAATGGGCCAAAATCTGGACAACTCAAGAAGATACACTCATGGGTAATAAGCACATGAAAAGATGTTCAGCAGCAGGTGTCATCAGGGAAATGCAAGTGACAACAGTGATCTGCCATCACACACCTGTTAGATGGTGGGAATCCAGACACTGATAGTGTCACCTGCTGACCAGGACAGGGAGTAACAGAAAGCTTCAGTCACTAATGGCGGGAAGACAGAACAGGACAGTTGCTGTGGGAGACAGTCAGCAGGTTCTTATAAAGTCAGACACAGACTAAGCACACAAGCTGCTGATCCCCCTGTAAGGTACTTACCCAAGTCATTTGAGAGCTCATGTTTGCACAACAACCTACATGCAAATTATCCCAGCAGAACAGCCCTTACTGGTGGGCTGTACATCCTGACTTCCTTCCAAAAACTACGTTATGGAAGGGGACAAAGCAAAAGAAGGGACTTCACAGGGAGCATCTGGGTTAGACGACCTGAGCCAGGGGGTGAAGTTGCATTTCATCCGTGATGAGCAAGTGATCACTGTATGTTCTTGCTATGTTGTGTGGAGAACCACCCGCCCAGGTGTGGTCTTCCCAAACCCCACAGCCTACGTCAGCCTGATTCACAATGAGAGACAGTCTACAAAGTACCCGAACCATCTCCTCAAACATGTCAGGATCATGAGAAACAGGGACAGTCTGAGACATGGTCACAGCCAGAGGAGCCCAATGAAGGCATGATGGGACTCAAGAGGTAACTTGGATGGGATTTGGGGATAGAAAAAAAAACCATGAAAGCAGATCCCTTGTGAAGATCAGTAGTAATGTGCGAATATTGTGTCATTAGCTGTGACAAATGCACGACGGTGAGATTGGGGTTAACGACAGAACAACTGAGTGTGGAGTCCACAGGGACTCTGCACTAACATTGTCACTTCTCTGTAAATCCCCAACTATTCTAAGATAAAAGAGTGTCTTTTGTAAAATAGCTGTAAGAGAGAGAATGGGTCCAGGAGGAACAAGGATCCACTTTTCATTTTTCCTTAGCTTGTCATTCAGGGGCTGGAGAGAGGGTTGTGGGGAGGACAGATGGCAACTCAGACAGGGGGCAGGGCTCCAAAGCGCTCCTCTCCGCGGAACCCCGCCCCACCCCTGTACCCGGCCCCAGGCTACTCAGAAGGTACCTCCTCCCCTCTTGACACTTAGCCTGCCCTTTAGCCCTCTGGACCTGACTCAGCTCAGTCCCGTGCGCCCCCTGGGGGTGCAGGATGGCAGCGCGGCAGCACCCCCGTGTGTTCACAGGGCTGAGGAACCTTTTGGAACCTGATAGGTGGCCCCCTTCCCCTGCCTGGGGAGCCCAGGACTTAGCGTGTGCCCTCTTCTACACCTTGCTGCCCCTTGGACACAGGGACCTGCTGTCTGCCTCCCTCAGGCCTGGCTTCCTGCCCCTGTAAACTGGGAAATAACAACCTCTGCTCTTGTTGCATCTGCAGATCCCACATTCTCATTTCTGTACGTGGTCATTCAGGTGAAGAAAATTCTGATGTCCTCGTGATCGCTTCTCTCAGCCATGATGACACGTACTCTTGAGGTGTGCTATGAATCTCCACATGTTTAGGGATTTTCCAGCGATCTTCAGGTTATGGATTTTTATTTACAGTCAAAGAGTATAGTCTATAATCTTGCTGCCTTTCCATTTATGGAGAGTTATTTTATGGTCATTCTGTGATCTATTTCGGCTCATGGTATGGTTTAATTCCTCTAATCCTTCCTTGTTCCATTAATGAGAGAGGAGCATGTGTCTCTAAATATGATAATTTGTCTATTTTGTCACATTTGCTAGAAATTTATAATTAGGTTCTTCTCCATTCATTACCTTGGTCTTGCTGTGATGCTGACCTGTTATCTTCACAGAAAGTCCTTCTTTGTCTCTAGTGATGCTCCTGGTGTGAAGCCTATTTTGCTTCAGAATAATGCAACATTCTAAATTTCTTATGCTTTTTATTCCCATGGGATATTCTTTAACCCTTTGACTTCTGACTTATTTTGGTTTCTCATTTCAAGTTTTCTATTCTGCATTGCGTTGGTCTACCTTCACCAGCCTGATAATCCAAACTTTTTTCTTGGAATTTTCGTTGTTTTTTATTTAATACGATTTCCTGGTATGTTTGGATTTGCATCTATCATTTTCTTATTTGCTTCTGAATTGTCCCTTCTATTTTCCATTTTCTTGCCTCTTTTTGTACCTCTGTTGGTTTCAAGCAATTGTTTGTTTGTTTGTTTATGGTCTGAGTCTTCTGGTTGCTCTTTAGCTATATTTATTTCCATTCATTTTTATTTAAGTTGTAGGAATTGAAATCTGAATCTTTGGGGTGCCTGGGTGGCTCAGCTGATTAAGCGGATTGCTGATTTTGGCTCAGATGATCTCGGGGTCATAGGATTGAGTGCTTTGGGTTCCATGATGAGTAAGAAGCTTGCTTAAGATTCTCTCTTTACCTCTGCCCCTCCCTCCCACTGTGTGTGCTCTCTCTCAAAACAAAGAAGAAAAGAAGAAAAAAAGAAGAAAGAGACCTGCATCTTTAACTTTTCACAGTCTACTTATGGAAACAATGAACTCCATCCAGTAAGAGAAGAAACACGTCAAGACAGAGTTCCATTTAGCCCCCTGCGCTGCTATAGGCACACGTGTCACCAACACACAGTATAAGCCAGACAATATCATGAACTACTTAGTGTTTTGAGGTCATGTGTCTTTTAAAGAAATTAAGAAGAAGATGTACAAAAACAGCAGGGTACCATTTCTTTTGTTCATTATTCTGTACATGAGACCATCCAGTGTCACTTCCCTTTGTCTGCAGGACTTCCCTTAAAATTAGTTCGGAGCAGGAGAGCTCACAGTGAATTCTCCTAGCTTATATTTATCTATACTATATTTATCTAAAATGTATCTCATTTCTACTTATCTACTTTGTATTTACCTTTACTTTACATTTCCCTCCCTACTTCTGTCTTATTTCTATGGTTTTCATGAGAGAAGTTTCTCAGCCCTAGTTGTACAGTTAGATGAATGTCAACCATTGTTTAGACTCATGGAACTAGTCCAACAAGGAGTATACAGAACAGGTCCCTGGTTCTAGAGTTTCCTGCTGACACCTTGCATTGGATCCTCTCCCCCTTACCCCTAGCCCTGGGCCACCGCTGGTGTCCTTTCTGTCTGCACTTGTGACATCGCTAATTCTGTTAGATTAATCACGAAGGGAATCTATTCATCTCCAACAATGCATCCTATTCTCAAATCTTTTACTTCTGCTGTTAATAGAGCCACTCAGCCTCATCATGTGACAGTTTGCCTGGCACCGCTGTTCAGTCAGGTCACGGTCCACCTGTGTCTCTGTACTAAAAGCACACATGGTGTACAGAGCACCTGGTCCGGCGTATTTCTTAGCCTTTCTGCGCAGGTGCTGACGCATCTTTCCGGGACACGGAGCTGTATTTGCAGTGACTAAGTCTTCAGCTGCTTGTCCCCAGGAGAACTGTAGGGCTCTGGAGGCCTCTTTTCCTTTCCTACGGTCTCTGCCCCTTTCCTGGAAAATGTCCAGCAGTCCTGCTGATCTGTTTCTCCTAAACTCTGACCTCAAAGTCCTTCCGACTGCACCCCTGGTCCCGCTCCAGAGCACCTGCCTCGTGCACAGTGTGTGCTGCCAGCACCCCGGGTCCAGGCTCTGGCGTCTGTGAGTTTCTGTTGTGATGTAACCAAATGTAACACGATTCAGTAACTCCAAGTGACATCATCATTGCAATAAATTCCTGAGGATCTGACCCGTGAGATCACGTACTCCGGCCGAGCCTGTTTGTTAGGTTGCACTCAGGATGGGACTAGAATCCCGGTGACATGGAGACGTGACAGGGGCTGGAGGGTCTGCACTCCCGCTCCCATGTGTGGCTTTGGCAGGAGCAACAGTCCCTTGCTGGCTCTCAGGGGGAAGCCTCAGCTCCTCCCTGCATGGGGCTCTCCACAGTGAGGGTCTTTCTCACATGGCCCCTGGCTTCTCCCAAACCCATGATCTGAGGGAGGGAGAGAGGAGGAGAGAGCAGAGCACCACCATCCCTTTGCGACCTAATCTCTGATGTCACACAGCCTCACGTCCCGCTTATTCTGTCCATGAGAAGGGCGTCACTGAGCCCAGTCCACACACAAGAGGAGGAGATTTCGTTCTACTGCTTCATGGGAGAGTCAGTGAATCCGTGAACATTTTCAAACCACCACGCCCTGTGCGGAAGGTGTCGTGAACTCTCGCTGAAGATTGTCTTCTTGATTCTCCTCACGGGACACGGATGAGCCTTGCTGTGTGTGCTCTTGCTGCTCTTCTGGGGCGAGTGACTCAGATCTGTATGCTCAAGGGTTTTGCACCAAATTGAAGGAATTTTGACACAAGATTTCCTGATTTAGCTGCTCTTTTTTCCTCCTTCTCATTTTAGGACTCTATTTGTCTTTTTTAATTCTCCTGTGGATTTCTGAGGTTTTCTTAGTTTCTCTTTAATCTTTCTTCCGTGTCTTTTGGATTGGGTAGTTTTTTTTTTTTAATTAATTTCTATTTCTATTCAACCTCATTGAGTCTTCATTCTGCCTTCCCAGGCATTCAATGCTTTTACCTGTTGAACTTCACTATATATAGATATATATATAAAATAAATATATAATATATATATTTCTTGGTTCATTCTGCTTCTTTCTTCAGATTTCAATTCTGTTTGCCATTTAATAGCAAGATTTTCTCACATTCCTTCAATACATATTTATTCAGTTCTTTGAACATAGTTCCTGGAGCTGCCTGGGAGCCTGCAGTGCTGATCCCACATCTGGGGTGCTCTGAGAATACGGTTCTGTTGACTTTCTCATTAGAGTCACACATTTGTTTCTTTGAATGCCTGCTCATGTGTCCTTTAAAAGTGGATTGTGCATTTTATGTTTTAGTGAATCTGGAATCCATTTTATTTTTTTGAAGATTGTTCTTTTCTAAGAAGTGTTTAACCTGCAGGGATCCCACTAGGACCTGAGCCCCTGCAGGGATTGCCAAGGGACTAGCTTTGACTGAATGCAGAAGCCTGAGTTGGGGGTGGGAATGAGAAAGAAAGAGACAGAAAGAATGGGATCCAGAGGGTCACAGCCAATGCTAAGAGGACCTGTGTTTAGAGCAGTTTCATAGGATTCAAGCACCATACAGTCACATGGGATGCACCTTGATCATTGTATTGATCAGCTGAGTGTCTGCAAGCTGCTGTTATGACCGCTCTTCAGAGCTGAACCCTGGGGGGGTGGAGCTGGTCTCTGACCTGGCCTTAGGACACCAAGGATCCTGTCAGTTTTCTCTCTGGTCATCGCAGTTTCCCCCCTTTTAAATTTTTTTCAAAAAAATTTTTTTGGTTTATTTCTTTCTTTTCAGCATAACAGAATTCATTGTTTTTACACCACACTCAGTGCTCCATGCAATACGTGCCCTCCATGATACCCACCACCTGGCTGCCCCAACCTCCCACTCCCCACCCCTTCAAAACCCTCAGATTGTTTTTCAGAGTCCATAGTCTCTCATGGTTCACCTCCCCTTCCAATTTCCCTCAACTGCCTTCTCCTCTCCATCTCCCCATGTCCTCCAAGTTATTTGTTATGCTCTACAAATAAGTGAAACCATATGATAATTGACTCTCTCTGCTTGACTTTTTTCACTCAGCATAATATCTTCCAGTCCTGTCCATGTTGCTACAAAAGTTGGGTATTCATCCTTTCTGATGGAGGCATAATACTCCATAGTGTATATGGACCACATCTTCCTTATCCATTCGTCCGTTGAAGGGCATCTTGGTTCTTTCCACAGTTTGGCAACTGTGGCCATTGCTGCTATAAACATTGGGGTACAGATGGCCCTTCTTTTCACTACATCTGTATCTTTGGGGTAAATACCCAGTAGTGCAATTACAGGGTCATAGGGAAGTTCTATTTTTAATTCTTGAGGAATCTCCACACTGTACTCCAAAGTGGCTGCACCAACTTGCATTCCCACCAACAGTGTAGGAGGGTTCCCCTTTCTCCACATCCTCTCCAACACACGTTGTTTCCTGTCTTGCTAATTTCGGCCATTCTAACTGGTGTAAGGTGGTATCTCAATGTGGTTTTAATTTGAATCTCCCTGATGGCTAGTGATGATGAACATTTTTTCATGTGTCTGATAGCCATTTGTATGTCTTCATTGGAGAAGTGTCTGTTCATATCTTCTGCCCATTTTTGGATATGATTCTTTGTTTTGTGTGTGTTGAGTTTGAGGAGTTCTTTATAGATCCTGGATATCAACCTTTTGTCTGTACTGTCATTTGCAAATATCTTCTCCCATTCTGTGGGTTGCCTCAAGATCAAAAGCTTCTACCAAAGACTTTAAAAGCTACTTGAACAATTACCCATTAAAACTTTGACAATTAACCATCAGTTTAGTCATCTCTTTGCTCATAGATTTCAACAGATTTTAACAAATAACACGAGCTTATTTGACCTTAAGTAAAAACTCTGAAGATTCACATTTACTGATGTTAACTCAAAAGACATGTTTATCCTGATTAACCCAATAAACTTAACTTATTTCAAATACTGATTTCCGTTCCACTTGGGCCCACTCCACTTTGAATGTTTACCTGAGACCCGGGTGGGAAGATCGGAGTTGGGGGATGTTAGGTCCAGGGGGTGCTCTTCTTGTTTCCCAACAGTGAAGATCAGAAAAAAAGTGCCAGCAGAAGGCAGAGAAAAGGGTTCCCAGTTCAAGGGCTCATCAGCTCCAAGAGAGGAGCAGACGCCATCCTTTCCTGCCAGCAAGGGGGAGGGGCTATGCAGTCCCCATAGGGCCAGAGAGGGCAAGGGATGTCCCCAAAACAAAGGTAGTTTCAATACGTGCTTGGGAATATTCCTTAAAGTCTCTGTCTTGAGTTAGACTAACCACAGTTGGCTCCAGTTATAGCCATTAAAAGTCAGAGTCCCTTTACTCTCTGCTTGCCCCATTCCTTTAAACACAACAAAGAGCACAGCAGACAACAAAAAGACAAGGCAAAGACAACCGCAGGCCCAGCGGTTCTTATGCAGAACCTGCCACCGGTGGGGACTTTTTTTGATCTTCGGACCACCTGGGGGGACTCGAACCCCCGGCCGCCTAGGGGGACTCAAACCCCCTGACTGTCTAGGTGACCGCCTAGGGGGATTCGAACCCCAACTGTCTAGGGGGACTCGAACCCCCTGTTGATCTACCAGTGGAGGGAAGGGACGTCCCCGTATCCTCTCCAGCCCTGGGGAGCATGGCAGCATCCAGCTTCTCCCTGGTGGGCTATACCTTGGAGCTCTGCACCCAGACAGACAGATTGGATCTCACACAGTAAAATCTGGAGATCTTACCTCCAGAGGCTTTTCCCAGAAATTCTGGTGCTGGCTCAGTTCTCGTTGTTTTATCCCGGATGAGCCCCCAAATGTTAGGTCCCTCAATAATGGGTCTGTGATTAAAGGAGCAAGACTGATACAAAGTGAAGGTCAAACAAAGCTTTATTTCATGCCAAGCATCAAGAATCAAACTGAAGGTTCGGCTGTGCCTCTTACAGAGAGGGCCACCTCTCTCTGCTTCACAGACTAGCTTTTAAGGGCAAAGGCCATGTGGTTGGGCCTGGCCATGCACAGGTGGCCAATGAAATTGTAACACACAGAGAAAGCTGCACAGTCATGTTAGGTCATACATAAGTGACCAATTGAATTACAATGTACCCTAATAGATATGTGAACCAGCCTATCACCTTGGCCAGAATTGGTGCCCAAAAGGCCCCCACAGGGCAGGGCCCATACTCCTTGGTAACCAGGGAGACAGTATGCATCCCCCCACTAATCGGATGTCTCCACCTGGCCTGACCTACCCTTGTATTTGGGCTTTGTTATCTGGGACTGGTTTCTGGGACTTGTTTTTGAGTAAGTCCCCTGGGGGAAGGGGGGCAGGGACAGTTTAAGGGTTAAACAACAAGGTTATTGTTTAACCTGGATGGAGTGCTCTGTCTAAAATGGGTCCTTACAATTGGTGGGTTGTTTTCGCACATGAGGTGGCTGTCGTGTTGGGGCGGTCATTAGTGTTGTAATCCTCAGCCTCTGGAGTGGTGAGATGAGCCATGGGGATGGATCCAGAAATTCCTCTGAAGTGTGATCCATTGCAGGTATGCATGAGGCACTCGGGAAGCCAGATGGGCCCATCAGTGTTCCTAGGAAAAATACACATATGCCCTAGTCCCCAAATTAAAACAGGATCAGGACCAGACCACTGATTTGTTAAAGGGTCCTTGCATAGCACTGCAGCATAATGCCTTCCTGGGTGAAGACCACAGACGGTCAGCTGCGGAGGTACCATCAGCAGAAAGATGTAAAAAATTTTAAAGTATATAAAGCTTGATTAAGATGAGAAAGTGGGGAGGTTAGGAATTCCCTTTTTGTTTTTTGTAATTGAGTTTTTAAAGTCTGATGTGTGGGTTTCACAATGCCTTGGCCCTGCAGATTACACGGAATACCTGCGCTGTGAGAAATACCATAGGCAACACGTAAGTGAGGAAAGGCCTTACTAGTATGTGCAGGTCCTTTATCAGCTTTCAGCAAACGTGGAATGCCTGAGACCCGGAAACAAGAAAGACAATGCACTGTAACATGTTTTCTTGTTTCACCAGTACGAGCAGTAGCTACAAGGAAACCAGAGTAAGTGTCAATAGTAACATGTACATAAGCCAACGCTCTGAACTTAGGAGCAAGGTATTAATATAAGATGGGTGATTCTTGCAAAATTGTCCCCCATGTCCCACCCAGGAGTAGGGTGTAGAGGGAGGCTACAGGGTGTCAGCTTCTGCTTTGTCCCTAGCTTGCCTCTGTTCCTGATAGGGAAAAACTGTACCCTGAGATGGCTGACCAAACCAGCAAGGGAATTCCAGTCCCTGTCTCAAAGCCCTTCTGGGTTCTTCTTTCCTACCCTGTTTACTGCGCACCAAAAGTACCAAGTATGCAGAAGTAGAAAGGTATCAATCCTCCTCCCTGCTTGTGCTTGGGGCTCAGTCTTTGGAAAACAATCTTGTCTGAGCCCACCAGTGTTAAATAAACCTGCGATCCTTCAAAGTCTCCAAGTGCCGCTTGGTTCTTCCCCCAGGATCCAGTCCAGGTTCCTCAACATTCCCTCATCATTCCCCGCTGAGCAATTTTGACCCTTAATTCTTTAAGGTTGTTGAAGGTGGAAGGTCTCATCTCCTGTAACTTCTTCCTGCTGAATAGTGGTGTAGAGTTGTCCCTACCTACTCGGGTCAACATTGGGCAATTGGGGATCATGTAGGGGAGTTTAGGGGAGTTACAAAAGACAGAGCAGTGGAATTCAATGCTGTCAACGTGTGAACCTCCCTGAGGAGAAAGGATCATCTGTTTGCTGGAAGTCATGGCAATGAAGGAGTCTTGGCATCAGGCAGGGAGACACCGGAAATGACCAAAAAAGGCTAATACTGCAACAAAAAAGAGAAGTTTGAGTAAAAGACCTTTGATAGTCAACCCTTGATATTTTTTCTCGAGTCCAGGAGTTTAAAGTGATCACTAAAGTAAAGAAATCATTTAAAGCACCTTTTTGAGTATTTGTGTCAGTTAGAAACCCAGACATTTTGTGATAATCTGGAACACATGCATACTATTTTGTTTTTGTGATAGCGCAACTTCCAGCTTGTGTAGCCGTGAAAACATCTGCATCTTCGATTTTGTAAAGCTGCTCTACCCGTCTGTATTACCATAGCATTGAGTAGAGAAATGCCACTTCCAGGGTCATTTAGGGCTTACCATATACTTAGTAAGAGCTTCTATGTACCAAACAACATTTTCTAGTCCTAAAGAGGGAACAAAGGTGGAAGCTAGGTGATTATAACAGTGTAACACAAAACGTGTCCACCGTTCTTTTAATTAAATTTGAAAGGCCAGTTGGGTTGGTATAATGGCTTTATTTATTTATTTTAAGATTTTATTTATTTAACAGGGACACATCCAGAGAGGGAACACAATAGGAGGAGTGGGAAGGGAGAAGCAGGCTTCCCACCCAGCAGGGAGCCTAATGTGGGCCTCAATCCCAGGACCTGGGGATCATGACCTGAGCTGAAGGCAGACACTTAATGCCAGAGCCACCCAGGTGCCTGGTATAATGGCTTTAATAATGCTTCTGTGCATTTGGCAAATCTTAAGGTGCAGTGACCTATCCATCTTGGAGGAAGCCAGAGTCAAAAGGTCAGTTTCACATATCCAGTGGGTTCCATTTGGAGCTGGCCATCTGATGCCAGGTCGCCTTACCCAATCGGTAACAAAGTAGTCAGTAGCCCCAGGCACTATTATTTGGGAACATGTTTAAACTGTCATTTGTATTTTTAATAGGGGCATCTTACATCTGGTTGACTAGAGTAAGCAAGATCAATAACCTCTGAACAGTTGTGCTCTACAGAGAAGTACAAAGGTCAGGTTCAGGCACAAGGGTAGATGTGTTTAAAGTCTTACAGGTTTCAAGTATTATTTTAGGCATATCTATAAGCATAGCCTGATATTTAATAAGTCAGCCTCCTATGATCTATTGATGGCCTGTGGTCTCTAAGACATTTTGGACATGATATGTGAAGTCATTACAGTCAGGGACTGTCCCATTGTGAGCTCTGGGGCTCCTTATACCAGGAGGGCTCTTTTATGCTTAGCTAAAGCCTTTACTTGTAACTGTATCTCAATAGAGGTGGCTTCGAGGAAAAATATGACTAAGGGGTGAAACCATTAAGAAGCCCTTTGAGTGGTCCAGCCTTAACAATATCCTGATTGCAAAGGATCACTGGAAAGTGGGAAAAAATTTGTCTAAGGAGACAAGGGCATCTGGACATTCCCAAGTGCATCATCCAATCCAATCATTAAGGAGGTGGGGCCATCTATCATCTCCACAAGTCTGTAGTTAACCCTATGGAGTAGGATACAAGGTGCTAGTTCAGTTATATAATTTTGGGGGGAATTAACCCCATTTTCCAGTTGTTTAATCCTGTGCCATGGGGTTTTGTTATTACCCCCACAGAATAAGGGAAGAAAATTGTCTAAATGAGCTACTGTGCACCTTCTCTGAGGTTTGTCTCAGTCTCAAGTTGTCTAACTTAGGTAAACAATAAACATTTAATGATAATCAAATCTAGGATTTAACATCCACAAAGGTGGGTCATTTAAACAATTTTTCTCTCTAAAATAGCCCTCACTTCCAAAGAGACAAATCAGGATTCATTTATTTGAAAAACAAGTCCAGTTTTAACAAACTTGGCCTAATCATTTATGTAAGCTCAGCAAGAATAGTGAGTGATCATACAGATCTTTCAGAATCTGCTCTGCTAGAACTTTACAAAGCCTTGGTAAAATAACCCATGTTTCCAATGGTGTCCTGTTAGAAGGAGAAGAAATTCTTACTGAACTTATGCAAATGACCAGGATTGGCATGGAAGAAGGAATACTTACTGAGACCTTTTGAGTTTCAGAGGGTTCAGATAAAGAGAAAAGCTGAAAGCTTTGATTTGTTTACAAATGAGTATTTTTACATTTCTGTAAGTCACAGGTATCTAAAGTTTCCTTAGTCTGCAAGGGCAAGTATTAGAGAACCAGCAATGTTTCAAACAAGAATCACAACACTATAATTTCTTAGTTTATTTAGTCCCATGTTACTAATTCTGGTTTAGTTTGATACAACTCTTAGTTAGTTCTGGAAGTTCTTATTCATTTCAGTTCTGATCTTAAATACTGAATACCTGTGTTTGTCCTGAAAGTCCTTTATATGAATCTCCCTGAAGATGAAACTCATCTTATAAGACAATTAGAACAATTATAAATGACAAAAACTCAGAAATGGACATTGTTAATGATCTGATAGGAGAGTTCACTATGATACGATTAGACAAGGAAAGTCTGTTACTCTGTGACACATAACACTTCAATAGCCAGAACCAGAAGGTAAAATACCAAGCAAGCAAGCCTAATTAGCCAACTAGATTTTGTTCATGATTTAAATCTTGGAAAGTTTGTTAAAACCTTAGGAATTTTTTTTAAAGATTTTATTTATTTATCTCACAGAGAGAGAGAGAGAGATCACAAGTCAGCAGATGGGCAGGAGAGAGAGAAGAGGAAGCACACTCTCCACTAAGCACAGAGCCCAATGCAAGTTTCCATCCCAGGACCCTGAGACCATGACCTGAACTGAAGGAAGAGGCTTAACCCCATTGAGCCACCCAGGCGCCCCAAACCTTAGGAATTTTTAAAGCACAGGCCTAAATAGGTTTAGGGACATTAAAGACCTGGTAAAGGCAAGACACAGAAACTGGTTTTTCTAGGCAAGTGGAGAGAAAACAACTATTTGCATTTTCTTATCAAGAGCAGACCAACAATTCAAGAAAACTTTGTCCTTTTTTTTTTTTTTTAAAGATTTTATTTATTTACTTGAGAGTGAGAGAGAGTGCAACTGCCCCTCAGAACAATGTGTTACTTAAACTATAACCCCTGGAGGATTTTACTAGTTACCAAGCACATTCAGATATGGCCTTAAGAAAAACATATACTGGCAACAGGTCTTTGGGGAGAAGGACGATATACGACCGTGAAGCCGGGCAGCTGGGTATGCCCGGCCCACCCAGGGCAGAACTCCACTTGCTTCTGGGAACCCGTGCAGCTGGGAACACCCGGTCAGCTCAGGGTGGAACAAAATACCGCCTGCTTCCCTTTTCCGTTGTTGCTCCCTTCTCTTCCCAGAAGCGCCTGTTGTTAGTTAGAGGAGTCCTTTGAATGTGCTTGGTTAACCACATACTTTACCTGCCTCCTTGTTTGTCCACAAGACATGTGACTAATGTTTGACCTTCATCGGTTCTTCTGTTGGCTTTTGTTTCTATCTAATAAAAGTGAGACTTAGGAGTTGCTCGGAGCAGCAGTCTTTTTGACTGTTGGACCTGCTCCCAATCTCTTGCAGCTGACTTGTCTGTGCCTAATTCTTCTCCCGTTCCCTGACTGGAAGCGGCAAGAGAGAGCATGAGAGGGGAGAGAGACCAGGAAGCAGATTCCCTGCTAAGCAGGGAGCCCAACTCGGGACTCGATCCAGGGGACTCCAGAATCATGACCTGGGCCGAAGGAGGTCGCTTAACCAACTGAGCCATTCAGGCCCCTGAAATCTTTGTCCTTTTAACAGAAAGCAGACTTTAACTCTTATACCAATGCACTTTTAAATCCATTCATTTCAAAAAAAAAAAAAATCCATTCATTTCAAGTGGGAGAATGATGAAGGAAGTGAGTGTGACCTATGAAAGTGTAACAAGAAAGATCCTTATGGTGTTAAGATTCTTCTGTAACTTTCTTTTAATTTGTATGATTGAAGTATAGCCGGCATACACTGTTATATTAATTTCAGGGTACAGCATAGTGATTCAGTAATTCTATACATTACTCAATCCTTGCCATGATAAGTGTATACACCATCTCTCACCATTTGAACTTATTGCAATATTACTGGCTGTGTAAATGTTAATATTGTAGTTGTGTTGTTGTACTACAGTTTTTCAAGATACTACCATGGGGAAAAATTGGGTAAAGAGTACATAAGTTCTCTTTATATTATTTCTTACAACTCTGTATGAATAATTATCTTAAAATAAAAGGTTTAATTTTAAAAAATCCATTCATTTCAATCCTAGTCCATCCTGCCCACCCCTAAAATTCCTTTCCAGAGATTTCCCATCACAAACCTTTTACACCTTTTCTTTGCATTCTGATTGTCCCAAGCAATTTATTTATTTATTTATTTATTTATTTATTTATTTATTTATTTTTACTGACAATCCTCTCTTTTAGGACAAAATTACCTTCTTTTACCTTGAACAAAAATGTATTCCCATTTCTTATATCATTCTTGCATATCGCCTACTTTTCCACATACAGAGTTGTTTCCCGTATTTCTGTCAGTCTTAGTTACACTTAGCAGAATTTTGCACTCTGAGAAACCTTAATTTCCAGTGAAGACTAAGGAGTAACCAGTTGTGAACCGTCACACAATTCTTTAGATGGCATATTTATGAATCAGTTAAGCACAAAACATATTTACCAACAGATTTAAAAACCCTTAGTTCCTTGCAATAAATCAAAAGCACAAACCTACGTCCAGTACTCCAGCTTTAGCACCTTATCCTATTTGGAAAAGACCTAGAGGTCCAACTTACTTCATTTATCATCCAAGCAAAACTTCAAAGTTTCAGGTTACCAAGGACTTTGAAAGCTATCTTAACAATTACCCATGAAAACTTTGAGACAATTAACCATCAGTTTAGTCATCTTTTTTTTTAATTAAAAGATTTTATTTATTTATTTGACAGAGACAGAGAGAGAGCACAAGCAGTGAGAAGCAGCAGAGGGAGAGGGAGAAGCAGGCTTCCTGAGGATCAGGGAGCCTGATGCAGGGCTTGATCCCAGGACTCAGGGACCATGACCTAAGCCGAAGGCAGAGGCTTAACCAAATGAGCCACCCAGGCCCCCAGGCATCTTTTTGCTAACAAATTCTAGCAGAGATATTATGAGCTTGTTTGACCTTCAGCAAACGTCAATAGAGAAAGTTTTCTGTTTAGTGCTGATAACTTTAAAGACTTGTCTATCTTAGTTAAACCAACAAAGGTAACTTAGTTTAAATACTGATTTATGTTCCACCTGGGCCCACCCCAATTTTCAGTGTTTACTTTAGACACGGGTGGGGAAATCTGGAGTGGGGGGTGTTAGGTCCAGGGGGGCTCTTCTTGCTCCCTGATAGTGAAGAGAGGAGGAGCCTTACTGCAGGGGGCACCAGGGATGCTGTAGAAACCAGTCACTCAGGCCGCACACAAGTTGGTGCAGGAACGGGGGAAGGGAGAGACACAGGAGACAAAATGCTGCCAGAAGGCGGAGACAGGGTTCCTGTTCTAGAACTCATCAGCTCTAACAGAGGAGCCAACAAGGGGCAAAGGGTTAGGCAGTCCTCATCAGGCCAGAAGACAGGGAATTTCCCTGAAACAAAGGGAGTTTCGGCAGCTGCTGGGGAATATTCCTTAAAGTCTCTGACCCAAGGGAGGCTGACCACAGCTGGCTCCAGTTATAGCCATTTAACGTGGGAAATGAGGGAGGGAAAAGCCGCCATGTCTATTAGAGAGATTAAATGTGCCCTTCTCAGGAAACCAGGGATGAACTTCCTGGACAAATTTAAGAAAGTTCTCTGAGCATCACTAACTTCTGTTCCACGAGACTTTAACATAGATTTAAGCGCTTGTACAAAAAGTACCCAATTCTTGGCCCATAATTTTTTACTCCCAACACATGATTGCTGCTCCACTTACCAATTCCAAATGCTGAGACATCTCTACTCTGAGGAGTTCCGCACCTGCTGTGGCGTATGCCCATCCCAGTACTCAGGTCCCTGCGGGGGCGCCACTTGCCACCAGCCTTGACTGAACTGAGAAACCTGAGTTCAGTGGTGGGAATGAGAAAGAAAGAGACAGAAAGAATGGGATCCAGAGGGTCACAGCCAATGCTGCTAGGAGGACCTTTGTTTTTTTATAGCAGTTTCATAGGACTCAAGCGCAAAACAATCACAGGGGAGGCACCTTGATCATTGCATTTACAATTCAATACAACAACCAACATAACAAACTACAGGTAAATAAGTTTTGTCATTCAGCGCTGTCACACTGCATTGCATGAGACCAACTAGCTTAAGGGTAAATCTGCTTTTCTGGGCCTGCTCCCAGCTGAGTGGCTTCCCTGCTTCTGCAAGCTGCTCTTCTGACCGCTCTTCATGGCTGAACCCTGGGGGGTGGAGCTGGTCTCTGACCTGGCCCTACGACCCCAAGGACCCTGTCAGCTTGCTGTCTGGTCACCACACTGCTGAGAGCTCTTTGTCCTACTTTTCTGCATCTAGTGGCTGCATTTTTGCCCTGGGTCCTGAGTGAGCTGCCCTCTGTCTGTGTGATTAGTGGCCACTCAAGGATGTGCAGTTCCTACTCAGATTTTGACACTCACCTTCTCTGTGGTTACTTTGTTCCTGAGATTTCCCCGAAACTTCCAAGTGCCCTGCCAACCATGAAGTCTGACCTTTGATTGAAGTCTGACCTTTGATGCATTCGTCTGATATTGAGGAAGGAAAGGGTTAAGGTATAGGCAGGGAGAGGCCGGGGGGGGGGGGGGGGGGGGGGGGGGGGGGGGGGGGGGGGGGGGGGCTGGCTGGGACTCTATTCCTGGCAGGCAGAAGCCCTAAGCCAGAGTCAACAAGAGATAAGGAAACAGACCCCTGGCCTCCGAAGGGGTCGAATGGTCGGGAGTATTTTTCTTTGGTGACTGCAATGTATCACAGAAAATGACCAGACCCCAAAGAAGTAAGTCATTAATGGTTTTCCAGTAGTCCTTGCTCAAGCCAAACGACACAAGAATGTCAAGGCCATGAGCTTCCCAGTCAGTTCTCAAGAAGAGACTGCCACTGAAAGCCCTCAGTGGCAACACATTCGGGACCCCTCTCACTCTAGAGAGCTTTCTCTTTCCTTTCTGTTCTCACATTCGCTTAATAAACATTCACTCTACTTCACTCTTTTGTATCTGCGAGATTCATTCTTCCACTCCCTGAGACAAGAAACCTCTGTCTTTCAAATAAATTAATTAATAAAAATCTTCCAAAAAAGAGAACCCTGTAATCCTGTAAACATATATGGTGCATTGGCCGGGAAAAGCATCTGGCTTCATCCATCAGAAGGTGAGTAATGAGGACTCTTCTCTAATAAAACACAGGGCACCTGTCGGCCAGGTGAGAACGACTACCACAGCCTCAGATCTTAAGACTCAGTCTTCTGGGGGTGCCTGGGTGGCTCAGTGGGTTAAAGCCTCTGGCTTCAGCTCAGGTCATGATCCCAGGGTTCTGGGAGCCTGCTTCCTCCTCTCTCTCTGCCTACCTCTCCACCTACTTGTGATCTCTGTCTGTCAAATAAGTAAATAAAATCTTTAAAAAAAAAAAAAAAGAATCGGGCTTCTGGGAATGACTCAGACAATCCCCCTTCCTTGATGGAAGGGAATGTTGGCCCTATCATAACCAGCTCACTTATCCTCTGACTTCATATCTTTTTCCCAATGGCTTCTCCTTTTCTCTGGGAGCTCTATGTTTATACAAGGGCATCGTCCACTGATGGGTCATCAAGTATGTAGGAGAAAGGATGTTCAGGCACTTTACCCCCGAAAATAAACCAAAACATTTAATTGGGCTTTTGCTTCTCAGAGCCTTGAGTGCAAACAAAATGAATGAGGATTTCCTAGGAGGACTCTGGAGTACATGTGACAGAATTCCCCCTGACCCATTCCAGACCTCATCCGGGGGAGCCCACAGAAGGACTGGTTATCTGGCATTCTGAGCCTGTCCCTGGACATCATAAATGACCCTGTGATGTCTGAGACACGTAAAAAGATGGAGACCAGTCCTGGAGGTCACAGCCCAAAAATAGCACCCAGCTTCCCACAAATACCTGGATACCAGTTTGCACCCTTGACTGTGGCTGAGCTACCTAAACGATATTTCATTCAGTGATAGTCCAGTGGGGAGGGTTGGGTGCCGGGTGCAGGTCAGAGTGGTTATTTCTGCTAGACTGACTTTCCACATCCTACGGTGTTGGGTCAGTTCTCACTCTAGGATGGGTCACCAAGGGACACCTTGGTTAGGGACAGAGAGCTGATATGCAGGGATGCCCTCATAGGCACCTCTCTATGACAGGTAGGAAAAGGTAACAGATTCACGAGATGGGAAATGGACCATTTTTGCGGAGACTCCTCTGGACTATATTCTGCAAATTTGGGTAATTTCCCCTTGTAAACCTTTTCTAGTGTTTGCCATCAGTCAAACACAGCGTGTTCTTCAAGGCAAGATAAAATAAGGTGTGACCTTCATAGCAAGGCAAGGTCTCTTCTTCAGTTCCCAAGGACTCTCTCCCTTGGGGTGCCTTCTGATCCACTGGAACAGTTTGGATTACAAAATTTAGGACAGGACTGATCTCCTGTACACTGCATGGGCTCAGTGGGATCTATCAGTTAAATCTCTTCTGCAGAAAACAGGGCTCTACGTCAGGACCCCAACCTAAGGGCCTCTTGCAGAACGTGTTTGCCCCAATGTGTCTGGCTAGTCAACTCCCTCCTGACATACTGGATGATAATTATCTAAGTAGACCTCCTCAGAATAAACCCAGGTTGCTAGAAAAAACACAGGCCCTCCCTGGCAAAGGGGACACTGGTTCTCTTTCTCTCTCTCTCTCTCCCTGTTCCTCCTAATGGATATGGGGCTTCTCCCTCATTTCCCAGGTTAATGGTTGCCGTTGGAACACACTGTCTCTGATTAGTGTATGGCAGGAGGGGGACTTTAGGAAACATTCCCTAGCAGCTGCTGAAACTCCCTTTCTTTCAAGGAAGTTCCCTGTCGTCTCTGGCCTGACATGGACTGCCTACTTCCCCTTTGGTGGAAAAACAAAAATCTGTGTCTGCTCATCTGTCTGAGCTGTCAGGCTTTAGAACAGGAACCTTCTTTCTCTGCTTTCTGGGGGCACTCTGCCTCTTCTGCCTCCCCCTCCTCCTGCTTCTGCACCGCCTGTGTTGCGGCCTGAGCACACTGCTCCTTTCAGATTCCCCACCAGGGTCTCAGGAAAAAACTGACAATGCGGAACAAACTGATTGATTTTTAAAGGAGAATCCAAGTGAAATATAATGGGCATTTAAACTAATTTATGTTTGTTGGTTGAATTAAGATAAACATGTCTTTAAAGCTATCAGCATTAACTTTTTATTTTATTTAATTTATGTTATTCTACCAAGATTTACTGAAGGTCAAATAAGCTTTTGTGATCTCTGTTATAATTTTTTAACAGAAAGATAACTTAAAATGATGGTTAATTTTCTGACTTGGAGTTTTCACGGATAATTGTTAAGATAGCTTTAAAAGTCTTTGCTAACCTGAAACTTTTAAAAGTTTTGCTTGGATAATAAATTGGGATTAAATTCATTGGACATGTAGGTCTTTTTCAAGCAGGATAAAGTACTAAAGCATTGATTACTGGGCATAGACTTGTGCTTTTGACTTCTTATTACAAAGAAACTAAGAATATTTGAGTTTGTTGTTAAACATGTTTTGTGCTTAAGTGATTCATAAATTTGCTGTCTATAAACTGCTGGTATAACAGTTTACAATTGGTTACTACTTAAATTTCACTAAAGACTAAGGTTTCTAAGAGTGCAGAATTCTGCTAAGTATAATTAATACTGATGAAAAGAAGGAAGCAACTCTGTATGTAGAAAGGTAGGAGATAGGTAAGAAAGATATAAGAAATGGGAATACATTGTCATTAAAGGTAAAAAACAGGTAATTTTGTGCTAAATAAGACTGATTATTTCAAAAGAAATGGCTCAGGACAACATCTAAGTACAAAAAGAAGTTATAGTTGGTTTGCAAAGGGAAATATTTGAAAAAGAATGGTCATATGTGGTCAGAATAGACTAAGATTGAAATAATGTGGTTTTTAAAAAAGGTTTTATTTATTTATTTGTCAGAGAGAAAGAGAGGTACAGAGAGAGAGAGAGAAGCAGGATCTCCACTGAGCAAGGAGTCCCATGCAGGACTTAACCACAGGACCCTGGGATCCTGGGACCCCGGGACAATGACCTGAGCTGAAAGGCTTAACCACTTGAGTCACCCAGGCACCCCTGAAATAAATGGGTTTTAAAGGTGCACTGGTAGAAGGTTGAAATTCCACTTTCTTTCACTTAAAAAAGACAAAGTTTTCTTTTTTTAAAAAATATTTTCTTTATTTATTTGAGAAAGAGAGACAACATGAGAGAGAGGAAGGTCAGAGGGAGATGCAGACTCCCCATTGAGCTGGGAGCCCAAGACAGGAGTCCTGGGACTCCAGGACGGTGACCTGAGCCAAAGGCAGTTGCTTAACCAACTGAAACACTCAGGTGCCCCAAGTTTTCTTCAATTAATGCTCTCCTCTTAGTAAGAAAAATGTAAGAAAAGTTGTTTTCTCTTTTCTTTATCTGCCCAGGAAAACCAGTCTCTGTATTTTGTCTTTGATTACTTAGTTAAAACTTGTCAGTATTAAAGGAGGTAAGTTTTGCTAACAAATGCATGATCCTGCTTATTTGCCTTTGGAATCTTACTGTCACTTTGGTCAAATAAATAATTAAGTTTTGGGTTTTACAATAATTGGTAGTCCTACTTAGGCATATGCTTTATAACTGAAGTTTTTCATAAACTTCCACAAGATTTACATTGTAAATGAGGTCTTTTTGACCAATTAGGCTTATTTACCTGGTATGTTAATTTAGCTAGAAAGCACCGGCAACAAATGATAAACCAAATGTTATGTTATCTGGGCAAATGCTATAACTATTCTAAAGATGATATGCAATTCATCAAAGTTTTAATATGTTTTGGGATTAGGTCATCACAACATTCAAATTATTAAAATGTTATATGTCACAGAAATAATTGAATTTCCTTGTCAATTGCATTTCAGTCTTTTGTCATTTATTATATGAATTTCATCTTCAAGAAGATTCATGAAAAGGACTTTTAGGGGGCACCTGGGTGACTCAGTTGGTTAAGACTCTGCTTTCAGCTCAGGTCATGATCCCAGGGTCCTGGGATGGAGCCCTGCATCAGGCCCTCTGCTCAGTGGGGAGCCTGTTTCTCCCTGTCCCTCTGCCTACTGCTCACCCTGCTTGTAATCTCTCTCTCCCTGTGAACTAGATTTTTTTTTTTAAATGTACTTTTAGGAGAAATACAGGTTTTTGATATCTTCAAAATCTTAAACTAAAATGGGTAAGAATTTCTTGAACTACATAAAAGCTGCATTTAAACTAAACAAGAATTAGTAACATGGGACCAAATAAACTAAGAAAATGATGATAGTTTTGTGACTCTTGTTTAAAACATTGCTGGTTCTCTAGTGTTTGGTCTTCAGGGTTAAGAAAACTTTCTCTTTTTTTTTTTTTTTTTAAGATTTTTTTTTTTTTTTTTTATTAGAGAGAGAGATCACAAGTAGACGGAGAGGCAGGCAGAGAGAGAGAGAGAGAGGGAAGCAGGCTTCCTGCTGAGCAGAGAGCCCGATGTGGGACTCGATCCCAGGACCCTGAGATCATGACCTGAGCCGAAGGCAGCGGCTTAACCCACTGAGCCACCCAGGCGCCCCAGAAAACTTTCTCTTAAGATAGCACAAATATTCTTTCTCCATGGCAACTATAGTCATTTGCATAAGCTCAATAAGAATCTGTTCTCTTTACAACAGGACAGCATTGGAAACATGGGTTATTTTACCCAGACTTTGACTGGAATGTCATATTTGAGAGAGACATGCATGGACTCAGATATGACCAAACAACTTTAAGGAACTGAGGTTGACTTTATGAAACGTGGAACCCTAAAGCCCCTTGGAACTGTTGGCCTGATACCTTGCTTACAGAGTTCCCAGCAGCCTCACCAGTGAGCAAATAATGCCACTTCCTGGTGGGCACAGGAACCTCAGACACTCTGGGAGCTGAAGAGGAATTCAGCTGCCCACATCCACAGCTATTGCAGGCATGTCTGATGGCACGTTCTTAGCTTGGCTTCTGGCCTGGAGAGGCTACTGAGAGTTCCACCTAGAGATTCCTTGCAAAAAGTGCCAACAAAGCAAACTTTAAAAGATCTATACAGCTAATTGCTATTCTTGCTGAGCTTATGTAAATAAAATAAGTTCATTAAAATTGGACTTGTTTTCCAAACTAGTATTGATTTGGCCATCTCTGAAAATGAGGGTAATTATAATAGAGAGAAATTATGTTTTAGTAACATCTTTATGGATGTTAAATTCTAGCTCTGATCATCTTTGAACATTTGTTGTTTGCCGAAGCTAGACAACCTGAGGTAAATTTCAGAGAAATTGCCACAATAGCTCATGTATAGACAATCCTCTTGCTTGTTATTCTGTGGGGATAATAACAGGACCCCTTGGGCATATGATTATTTAAATCAGAAAAGTGGATTAATTCCCAAACAACTATATAACTCAACTAGGACATTGACCAGTTCTGTGCAGCTGGAATGACAGAATCACTCCTCTAAAGCCAGAGTGTGCCGCACTGCATGGGGTTAACTACAGGCTTATGGAGATCATGGGTGACCCCACTTTCTTTATGACTGGACTGGATGATACATTTGAGGATGCCCTTATCTCTTGAGACAAGTTTTCTCCCATTCGCCAGTGATTCCTTGTGGTTGGGCTATTGTGAAGGTTAGACCTCAAACAAAGAGAGCTTCTTGATGGTTTTATCCCTTAGTCATATTTGTCCTAGAAGCCACCTCTCCAGGGGTCCAATTACAAAGGCTTTAGCCAAGCATACAACAGCGCTCCTGGTAGAAAGGGCCTCTGAGCTCACTATGGGACTTCCAGGACTTACCACAGGAGCTACAACATGAAATAAGCAAAACAGTATGCTTGCTCAGCAGAACTCTAAATATCCGTCCCAGGCACTAGATACACTCAGCCAAGAATTAAGTGAAGTCAGAGAGAGACTTTTCAGGAACAGGCCACAGTGGATTATCTATTATTGCTACACCATTTAGGATTCGAGGACTTTCCTCACATGTGTTGTTTTAATATTACAGATAACTCTCACAAAGTGTCCCATTTCATAGGGGACATTCATGATCAATTTATTTTATTTTTCAAAGATTTTATTTATTTATTTGACAGACAGAGATCACAAGGAGTCAGAGAGGCAGGCAGTGGGTGGGGGGGTAAGCAGGCTCCCCGCTGAGCCGAGAGCCCAATGCGGGGCTTGATCCCAGGACCCTGGGATCATGACCTGAGCCGAAGGCAGAGACTTAACCCATTGAGTCACCCAGGCACCCCCATGATCAATTTAAAAAGTCAAAATTATCCACTGGTCTATGATGGAATTGGTAATTGGGGATCTTACCTAAGAGATGAGATCACAATTTTGAGCTTGATATTTGTTTTATGCTTATTCTTTTGTATGTGCTGATGCATGTGTTGTCTGCTGGCCATCATGACCCCCTGAGCCACACCATGGGCCCCCTAGACCGACCCTGGTTGGATTCTAACTACCTTACAGCCCGCCACCCATTTCCGCAGGAATCAGCCAGTGTAGTCATCCTCCCATTCCCTAAGGGCAGTTAGGGTTACTGTTCCAGGGGATGAATGAGTGAGGAAAGGTTTAAGGCATAGAGGGGAGAGAAGGGAATCCTCACGGGACATGGTATAGCAATACCAGGAGAGTTCATCCTGAACACAACACGGGACACAGTGAGGACTGAAGCGGGGGGGGGGGGGGGGGGGGGGGGGGGAGACAACCTGGGTTTTGCCTGTGATCCTCTCCCTGCTACAACAGGAGGGCTTAGCCTGAGAGAAATGGGAGGTTTCTCTCCCCCCTTCACTGGGAGCTGCTGGGGACTTGGTGTTCTTGGCCTCTGCCCACAGGGGCACAATCGTGCAGTAGAGAGTGAGTGGTGGCCACTGAGGCCCACGAACAAGGCCTGGGCTTCACCAATGAACAGACGGAGAAGCCGAGCTCTGCGGCGCTCCGTCTCTGGTGATCACGTGGAGATGCCCTGGGGCCTGAGTCCGCAGGTTCCCACGCGGGGGGAGGGGCGGGAGAAGCCCCGGCAGGGCTGCGATTGTGTTCCTGCGCCTGCGTGTTCGTTCTGGTTCTAGGCGGCTCCACTGACACACCATCTGCCCTGCACACTCTGAAGCTCCCTGAACGCTTGACTCTGAACCGTTAGGGGTGTCCCCTGTTCCGCTCCATGTACCTGACATGTCAGACACCCCCTTAGTTAAATTTGAAAAATAGTATGGACTAATTTTCCTCCTTGATTCCCTTATTACTTTTGTATGCTAATTAATTCTTCTTTTCTCAAATTAATCCAGATTCCCTAATGAATAACACATCTCTCTGCTAAGGCTAAAGACAGTATTGACATCACTGTTCATAAACAAGTCATTAAAGCCAACTCTCTGAACAAAAGTTTATTTCCCAAACATTTTTCTCCATTGCACACTTTCTTATTAAGTGACTCTAACAGGTTTGACACCATGTTCAGCGGCTTTTGCCATCTTAGCGTGGTGGGAGGACCAGGCCTGCCCAGTGTCATGCTCTCCATCCAAATATTCACATACAATATCGAATCTTCTCAGATGTTTAGTTATTTATATTTTTAATTTGTTTGCAGCTTACTTTGTGTAAGTTAAATATACATTTATACATTTTATCAATTCTCCTATCCGATGTTAGAATTTGCCGAGTATATTCATTTAGTGTAAAATGTTAAACCAGCAGAAATTGTAAGAAAATAATTTTTAAAAGTGTTTAAATTTGGGGTATAGTTGACACATAATATTCCATTAGTCTCAGAGGTACAAAGTAATGATGTGACAAGTTCGCACATCACGCTCTATTCCTCACAGGTGTAGCTCCCACCTGCCTGACGCAGCCCTATGACAGTGTCATCCACTGTCTTCCTCGTGCTGTGCCTTTTATTCCTGTCACTTATTCATTCTGGAACTGGAAGCCTGTGTCCCCACTGCCCCTCCCCCATGATCCCAGACCCCACCCCTTCCCTCTGACAAACATCTCAGATGATCATTTACTGGAAGAATAATGCCTGTGAATAAGAGAATCCTGTGGGGAAGCCTGGGTGGCTCAGTTGGTTGGACGACTGCCTTCGGCTCAGGTCATAATCCCGGAGTCCCGGGATCGAGTGCCACATCAGGCTCCCAGCTCCATGGGGAGTCTGCTTCTCCCTCTGACCTTCTCCTAGCTCATGCTCTTTCTCACTGTCTCTCTCTCAAATAAATAAATAAATAAAATCTTAAAAAAAAAAAAAAAAGAGAATCCTGTGAACAGAAAATGCACTGTGTAAATATTTGACTCTCAGCTTCATGGCTCAGAAGGCAGCCTGAGCTTCTGAGGACACCGTTTCCGTGTTTGCTGCTCTTATCACCTGTCAGTAGTATTATAGAAAGTTCTACTGTTCCCAGGACGTTCCTGCATGCAGCTCATTTATAATGTTCTTCAAACGGTTCTTTTTGACGATGGCGGATGATTTCCACTGCATCCTGAATGTGGACAGCATGTGCTCACACGTTCAGGTCTCACACAGTTTTGGGGCGTGATCTGCATGTCGTCTTTACATGGCTGGCAAGAGCAAGACACCAGTGAGTTTTGACAAAAGTAGCACAGGTTTTTTCTTTTTTTTTTTTTTTAATCTGGATATGCCAAATAGTGTTTGCTTTGCAGGAAATCACACAATCTGTGCATTCTATGGGGGGAACCATGGGTGTGGGATTGGAATGTGACTGTCACAGGTGGCGGGGGACAGGGAGAGATGTTGTGTCATTGTCCCCCCATTATGTTATGTTGTGTCCCTGTCGCAACACACGTGTGTGCACACACATAGACATACACATGCATTGCCCACATGTGCATCACTAGGTCCTCACTCAGTAAATCCCAGAGTCTCCTCTGAGCTCCGCTGCCCCCCCCCCCCCCCCCCCCCCCCGCCCCACCACTTCCTCCCTCAGGACAGCACTCTCTGCAGTATTTCCCCGCAGCGGGGTTGGAGCCCGCTCCCGGAGGCCCTGCATTTCCTACCTTGGGCTCCATGGACCCGTTCATGAATGAGCTGGAACTCTGTGTAGACCCTGATGTGTGTGTACGATCTGGGTTGATGGGGGGCGGGTTGAGGTCTCAAGCAGTCAGCAGTTAGGATGGGCAAGGTGTGGGTGACATCGGACACAGGGAGGTCAGGATGTAGGTGTAGTTAATCATTTCTAGTTAAGGTCTTGAGGGTTTAGCATATGAAAAAGTTAGTGGAGGGCCTTGCATGTGGGATCCAGGCATAAACCAGTGAGAGGCACAATTAGGGCTCAGACTTTCCCAGCTGATCCTTACAGGAGCGTGAATTCCAGTTTGCCAGATGGTTCTGTTTCAGGCCCTGACAGAGTCCTGCCTTCTCAGGGTTCACAGCATCAGAGGAGAGAGATGATATGCAGTGAGGTTTGGTACAGTGTGTAAGGATGTGGCCAGGATCTTTCCAGAACTTTTTCAGGATCTGGGAACAAAATCTTAGGGGAGGTGCTCCTATGACTCCCATCACTCAGGTCGTTACAAAAGTGTTAAGAGCTGTGCCAAGGAGGAAGACCAAGTATGACCTTCTCACTGTGTCACACTAGTACAGTCTAGACAGTGAATGTTCCCTACGGAGAAGCTGGTGGGGGTGGGGCACAGGGACAAATGTTTGGGGGTTCCGGAGATGTGCTCTGCCCTGCTGAAACTGTGGTCCTGGGGACGAGGTGGGCAGGCCCTCCACCCTGCAGGTCACCATGGCTAGAGCTCCAGAGGATAACGGGACTCTGGGGTAGTGACAGGATGACTACGACAATGACAGTGACTGAATTTGGACATGGATCCTCTGCCATCCATTGAAGTCTCATCATTGCCGCTACCCCAGCAGAGACAGGAGGCCACTGGGCACTTCATGGAGGGACGAGATGGCCTGAGAACCCGCGTTCCTGTCACTGCGGAGACACTTGGGGTTTGGGACAAGAACATCAGCTGCACTGGTAAGGACTCCCCTCAGCCCAGCCCTGCAGCTCTGCCCAGCCCAGCCTGGGGCTGCCCTCTCTCCAGAGCTACTCACGCACTGGGATGGAGGACATCTAGTGTGGGATGGGGGGCCATGCACTGAGGACAGCAGCCCATCCTGTGTCCCCTGGGCAGTGCCATGGCACACACTTCTTAGGCCCATGGTGGGGAACGTTCTCTTGGGAGAGCACGGCAGTAGCTCTGAGGCTCATGGAGGTTTCTCACTCTTCAGGCTCTTTACCACCAGACACACAGTAGCTGCGAGGACCTATCAATACTGAGCTAGAGATACTGAGTTATAGGCTTCATAAGCAGGTGGAGAGTCTCTGAAAAGGGTCTGTCCTTGAAGGAAAATGTCAGAGGCAGTTCCCATCTTCTTGCCTTGGGCACAGGCCTGGCTAGTGCTGGTGCCTTCTGCTCCTCGAAAGGGAACATTCCTTGCCTCACCCTGGCAGGCAGCCGGACCCTCAGCAAGTATCACATCTTAGTCTGTGGAGATGATGCTTTTCCAGAAAGCCTTGCCTTAGCGCTCCCTGTTTGCTTTTCCACAGAGCCTCCCAGAACACACATGACCCATCCCCCACCCCTCAGGGGTTATGCACCCTGGGCTCCTGCCCTGAAGAGATGACCGTGACCTGGCAGTGGGCCAGGGAGCACCAGATCTAGTACAGGGAGCTTGTGGAGATGAGGCAGAAGGGGATGGAACCATCCAGAAGTGGGTGGCCATTATGCTGCCTTCTGGAGATGAAGAGAGATACATGTGTTGTATGTAGGATGAGGGGCTGCCTGAGCCCATCACCATGAGACAGGGTGGTGGGAGATGGGGAGTGGAGCCTGAGATCCGGGTCCAGGAGCCTTCTAGAGACTTCCAGCAGAGTCAGGGCACAGGGGCACCCCTCAGTTTTCCTTTTCACCTCTGATCCATTTGCCCAGCCCACCATGCTCCTCAAGGGGGCATCTGCTGGCCAGGTTCCTCCTAATAGTCTCATCTTTGGGTTGTTTTAGCAGAGGTTTAGATGGTTGGAACTATAGTTGGTAGAGTTTTGTTCTAGAACAACAAGAACTCAGGTGGAGAGGAGATCTAGTTTCCTCATTCTGATCTGCCTATCTCACCCCAAGGGTTCAACTGAAACTCCTGTTCCTGTTTATTCTGAAAGATATATGGAGGCTACTTGCTGTGCAGCCAGTCTCCGGGGCGGGGGGGGGGTTTCCCTGGTTGGTGGAGGGCAGGCTAGGAGAAGGTTCAAAGCTCGAAACCTGCTGGGCTCCAAAGCCCCAACACCACCTGGGGCAATGCATAGGCTGCCTCTGGATTCAAGGATCTGGATCTAAGGTCACATCTCCCACTCCTGTAGGAGGGTTCAAGGAGCAGGCATGCAGGAGATCCAGAGTGTACCAGAGTTCTGGGGAAGGGGTCACTTTTTGGTGGTAAAAAAATTCTCAGGTCCTTCTCCCTCAAGATCCTAAATTTTAAAAAATGTTTTGTATTTAAATTCAATTTAGTTAGCATATACTTTATTATTAGGTTTGGGGGTAGAATTTAGTGAGTAATCAGTTGCATATAACACCCAATTCTCCTAACATCATGTACCCTCCTGCCCATCACCCAATTATCCCTTCCCCCCACTTACCTCCCTCTCAGCAAGCCTCATTAAGATTCTTATAGTTTACCTCCATCTCTGTTTTTATTTTGTCGCCCCTTCCCCTATATTCATGTTTTATTTCTTAAATTCCACATATGAATGAAATCAAATGGTATTTATCTTTCTCTGACTGACTTATTTCACTTTGCATAATACTTTCTGGTTCCATCTAGGTTGGTGCAAATGGCAAGGTTTCTTTCTTTTTGATGGCTGAGTAATATTCCATTGTGTCTGTCCATCCCTCCATCTATCTGTCCACCACCTCTTCTTTACCAATTCATCAGTCGATGGACAACTGCCATCAGGATCCTGGATTTCTTAGAAAGAGGAAGTAAGAGTAAGCCAAACCCCAAATAAAGTAGGAAATGTGATGCAGGTGTGCCATGTATATGTATCTGTCTTGGGGGAGCAGGTTCACAATCCTGTAGAAATGTGTGCAGGTATTTGTGTGGAGGATTGTATATATGTGTGTGAGTGAGCACGTGCAAGCATGTATGCGTGTTCATGTGTATATGCATGCCTGTGTGTGTGTGCGTGCATCCTGCTCTGAGAATTCCTCATGGTTGCCTCCACCCTGGCCAGTTCAAGGTTGCCCCACCCCCACCCCACCACAGGGATTACAAATTCCATCTGCAGCAAGTGAGAAAGTAGAAGGGGCTCGGGGTGATGAGTGAGGGGATGAACTGGTACATGTCATGGTAGGAAGAAGAGAACAGGAGCTACATTGGTGGGACTCTCTTCCTCCCCAGGGTTCTGCTTGATAAAAGCATCAGACACTGTTTAAAGGGATTTACATGAATTGAACCATTTAAAACCTCTTAATAACGCTGTGACATAGGGAAAGGTGCCAAGTCCAATTTATAGGGAAGGAAACCAGGTCACTATGAGGTTAACTGAGAACTGAGTCAATTGGCTGAACCATGATTCTAACAAAATGGTCAGATGCTGAACCCAAGTGCCCACCATTTCTTTTTTTTTGACCCCTGGACACTGTTCATCTGCCTCAGTAAAGGTCACCACCTTCTGTGGCTCTGACAGCTTCTCCTTTTCCAGCCCTGAGTCTTGTCAGGCATATGCATTTTTCACTGTCCCTGTAGGGGAGTCCATGGGGTTTGAGGGGACAGGAGAGCTGCTTGTACGTTGGCGGATGGAGTGTGTTTGCTGGAGGTGGAGGGGGAGGGAGGTCACATCTGGGCTGTAGGGAATCAGTGGGGTCTGCATCTGGGGTGTGAGGTGGGCTGTCCAGCATGCAGAAGTGGGGAGACCAGCCGTGGGTAGGCAGAGTTCACTTACTGTTTTGTTCACAGCCTGAAAGCACAGCCTGAGTGAGCCTGAGAGACACTGGGGTGAGCACTCATGACCTACCAATCCTGCTGTCTGTGACCTGTCTTCTTCCAGCTGACTTCCTGGTGATGCCTGCTCTCCGGGGTGAGAAGTGACATGACTTCCTGATAGCCTGACAGTAGCTCCCTCATGGGCCTTTCCAGATACAGTGAGAGGAAAGCAAGTAGGTTGGTAAGAACTTGACATTCATGTTGTAAAGAGAAAATGGGATGTCTGTCTTCAAGAAAGGGGTGGGCTGCCCTGGGAAGGACTGAGTAGTTCCTTGTGGGCTGGTGGACTGCAGGCCTCAGTGTCTTGCTGGATGTAGGCAGCAGGCTGACCTCAGTTTCTGGTCTTTCCAACACAGCTGCTTTTTCAGCAAAGCTTGCAAGGGGGGAAGACAGTAGAAACTCAGCAGGCGAAATGGAAGTCATGATCGTATATATTCCAAGGTCACTACTGACACATTTTATTGGTTAAAAAGATATTCTAGGTCCCACCCATACTCAGTAGGAGGAGATTTCACAAGGCCATTTGGGCCTTATTATAGAATCTGCACAGGGATGTTCCAGGTGCCAGGTGGAAGGAATGGAGGGTAGCAAGGTCTCTGCACTCGATGTGTTCACACACTGGATGTGTTCACATATCTGTACTTACCAGGCTGTTACCCTGCACAGTCACTAAGGAACATAGTTATCACTCTGGGTCCCATGCTGGAGATGACCTGCAGGCTGAGTTGTGTTATCCAAGCAGGGTCTTAGCTACAAGAAACACGCTGTATTTGGCAAGGTGTGTCTCAACTTTGTGAAAGCTGAGAGGTCGTCCTCTCTGAATAGTTACCCCCTCATTTGTCAGACCTTCTAAATCTCTAGGACAGCACCATCACTACACTCAACCATTGTGTTTCATTCCTGCATCGTGCAGCCTGGCTAATCCTGGTCTCCCCCTACTTCTGCCAGTCTGCCTCAGATGGGATTCCACCAAGACATTTCCTGTGATTCCACTCTGTCAGTTTCTTTCCCTTCATCCAGATGATTTCTTAGTGATTTTCTCTTGTATTGATGAGTCAGTTACATTAGGAAGTCACTGTTCTCTAATTAAATCTTCCCAATAACTTTTGGGCCAGATGGGCAAAGGTTCTCTTTCCAAGTCTCAGGTCCTTCGCACACAGGGACAAGACAGTAGTAGGGTTCCTGGAGAATCAGGAGTAGAACATCATGAGCATGAGACAGGTAGGTCACAAAGGTGTGTACCTGTATTTTCTTCCTGTCCCAAGCATGTGGTACAATACCTGGCCCACAGTAGGCACTCAGTTAACTTCTGTGTGGAGGCGGTTTCCGCAAACTTCATCAGGATAGTTACATTTACCAGGTTCTTCGCTCCACTCTGAATTCCTTCATGTTTCTCTCACTGAGCCTAACAGAGAGCCTGACATCTGTTACTGCCTATTATGTGTCTGCTAAATGGAGTTGGGGCTTTCTTGGGCAATTCAGAATGTAATTCAACAGACTGATAAATGCACAAGGTTGAAAACATTTATATAACACAAAAGAGTATACAGTGAAAAGTAAATTTCCTCCTCTATTCCCTCCATAATTCTTCCAAACTCTCTCCTGGGATATAAGAGCTGTTACCAGATTCCACAGTATTATTATAGGAGAGATTTCCATTTTAGGAGGTGGCATTTTACCAAATAATCTACCTCTAACTTTGTTCTCAATTAACAATATATTCTGAGAAGATCTCAGTTTTTACATCAAAAACTCATTCAGGATTAGATACTGATATTAGGTATTGGTAGTGACAATTTTGCCACAGGTGATTTTTTAAAATTTAAGTAACGCAGAGATCATCCTCATTCCACAATGACACAATTTCATGGAGTACATGTTCCCTCAAATTAAAGACAGCCTCATTCACCAGCCTCCCAGGAGGCTACTTTTGTCTGTGTGACTACATTCTGAACATTATGGGGACACACAATGTGGTAGCATGTTTTGTCCTAAAAAGAGGGAAACATCCACTTTTTTTGCTTTCCCTTCCAGGCTCACAGACCACGGGCATGGTCTTAGGTGCCCTGGTCATGCTAATAAGGAAACTTCCCAGGGTCATCGTCACCAGTGTCTGGATAGTCCCATGGTGTGGACTGACCCTACGGTCCTGGACACGGCTCACCTCACTCATGGGACACACACAAGCTGCTGTCTCATGGACAATCACTGTTAGGTGGTTTTCTGTTGCACACAACTGAACTAATGCTTATGGAGAGGGGAGGGTTTCCTGGAGGGGGTGGCCATGGTGGTCTGTTCTGGAGATGAGCAGAGACAGATACACAGGGGGCAGCACTGGGGCCTACCTGGGACAGTCTGTGTTGGAGGAAGGGAGAGCTGGGCCCCAGGGGCAGCACAGGGAGACTGGAGACTGTTCTCCTCTCACCTTTGTAGCCACGGGGCTGTCCTGGGGGCGTGCATGGACTCACCAGCTGTTACATTTGGGGGCCTGTGTTTCTTCTCTTCCCTTCCTGTACTTTTTACAGAATTCCCCTGTTGACTGCAGCCAGGACGAGAATCCCTGCTGGCAACCTTTCCTCCTCCCCGATCTATCTGAGCGCAGTGGTTGTGGGGGCTGAGATCTGGAGAAGAAACCCCTCAGAGGGAAAAGGAATGCAGGTTCTTTTGTCATGGGGTTCCACCAGAAATCTGCACTTACCCAGGCTGGCTTGGATGGCCCACCTCGAGACTGTGGATCCCTCATATCTTGTGTCCTGGTGATTCCAGATACTCGCTGCATGACTTCACTCTATTCTGTGTGTCACCAGCAAGTCACTATGTCCAGCTTCTGTTCCCAAAGTGGGTATTATTACACAAGGGCATGATACCGGAGGATGGGATACCGGAGGAGGGGTGACTTTGGGAACCACCTGAATGTGTGGCCTCTCACAGGCCTGTGGCTAGGAATGCAGAGAGCAGACTAAATGAAGAGTTCAAGTCAGAGGATGTTGGTGATCACTCCCCAGGAATCCAGATCAGAGTCAGGATGTCACACATAGCTGCAGGGGGACAGGGCCTGAGGCTCCACCAGTCAGGTGACCACATGCCAGACTCTGACTCAGGATGTGTGTGTGACACAGATGCTAGGACAGTGCTACGTGCATTTGGCACAGGCGGTGTGAGTGGCCATCGTGTCATCTAGCTGCCAGGAGCAGCAGTGACAGCAGTCCTAGCCTCAGGGTGCAGTGGTGTAAACAGTTGGACCTGTGCCCTGCACCGGGTGCAACGGTTCCTCTTTGGGCCTTGAACTGGGGTGTGATGGTGGATTCTGTTCCTGTCTGTGCAGCCTTGGGCCTGTGGTCTGTGGCTCTCCCTGAAATGAAATGAGGCCAAATATTCACCCTAACTAACTAACTGTATATACATACATAATACATTTATTTTCCCACAAATATATTTATTTATAATATACAAATACAATTTATATTTCATATTTCATATTCCTTTAATCCTAAAATATATTTTATTTTATTATATATTATATAACATTTATCTTATTACATGTAATTTATATTTTATTTATATATTAAATTTTATATATATATAATTCTCCTTGACTATGCATCTACACATATATGTTTCCATATAAGTATTTATAGTTTCAATTAAAACAACTTCTACTCTGTTGTTGAAAACAAGGAGTGAGAAATCCATGAAGGAATACTTTCAGAGAGCATGGATTCAGAATTGTTTTCCAGTTTTATTGAGAAATAACTGACATAACATTTTATAAATTTAAGGGTACAACCTCTTGATTTCATATATTTATATGCTGCAGACTGATTACCACTATAGCATTAGCTAAGACCTGCAACCTGTCACAGTTGCCGGGGTGAGTGTGTGTGTGTGTGTGTGTGTGTGGTAGGACCATTTGAGACCTATTCTTTTATTTTTTTATTTTTAATTTTTTTTAAAGATTTTATTTATTTATTTGACAGACAGCACAAGTAGGCAGAGAGGCAGGCAGAGAGAGAGAGAGAGAGAGAGAGGAGGAGGAGGAAGCAGGCTCCTGGCCGAGCAGAGAGCTAGATGTGGGACTCAATCCCAGGACCCTGGGATCATGACCTGAGCTGAAGGCAGACCCTGAGCCACCCAGGCGCCCCTGAGACCTATTCTTTTAGAAATCAGATGTTTTCTTTATGTTGAGCTTCCTCCATCTGCTGCCTGGCTGTGCCCCACAGAGGAGAAAATATGTATCTCCCAGCATGCCTTGCATTTTTCTTCATACAAAAATCCATTGGGGCACCTGGGTGGCTCAGTGGGTTAATCCTCTGCTTTCAGCTCAGGTCATGATCTCAGGGTTCTGGGATCGAGCCCCACATCAGGCTCTCTGCTCAGCAGGGAGCCTGCTTCCTCCTCTCTCTCTCTGCCTGCCTCTCTGCCTACTCGTGATCTCTATCTGTCAAATAAATAAATAAAATCTTTTAAAAAAAGTATTTAAGAAAAAAAAAACAATAAATGTGTAAGTAAGACCCCCTCTTCACAAAGAGTGCTCTCATCAATGATTTCAGTGCTTCCCTGTCTGTTGGAGTCACAGGATTGCTTGTGGCTTTGTTACCAAATACTCAGGTCTCTCCAGACCCACCATCTTAAAATGTTGGGCGTGGGGCCAGGAATCACTGAGGTGATAAGCCCTACAGGAGAGGCTGATGCCCGGCTATGTAGGGATACTGCTTCATGTGCTCGCTACCAGTGTGGGATCTGAAGACCAGCAGCACCAGCACCAACCCTGTTATCAACCCAGCATCTCATGCTCGACCCCAGATTGTCTAGATCTTCACAGTCCAGGAAACTCCTGTGCACACTGAGGGCTGGGCCTCCCTGGTCTCTGTGCCTTCTAGACGAAGAACCAGACTGTGCAGTGTGCTCTGGGTGTGCGCTCTGGTCAGCCTGCTTAGCCCTGAGGACTCCAGGGTTTGGTCCTGTTCCTTTCTCTTCTATGGTTCTCCACCCCTTGGTGACCTGATCTCTGCTGAAGGCTCTAATCATCATGTATATGTTGTCACCTCCCAAATCTATTTCTCCAATCCGGATATTTCTCCTCCCCTGCACTATCCAACTGCCACCTTGTTTGCATTTCTTTCTTTCTTTCCTGTTTTTTAAAAAATATTTATTTATTTATTTATTTATTTACTTAAAGAGAGAGCATGAACAGGGAAAGGACACAGGGAGAGGGAAAGACAGATTTTCCAGCACACTGTAAGCTAGGTGGGTAGCCTGACTCAGGGCTCGATTTCAGGACCATGAGATCATGACCTGAGCTGAGACCAAGACTCACATGCTCTGTGTACGGAGCCACCCAAGAGCCCCCTCACTTGCATTTCTAGTAGACATCTCAGAATTAATATTCCTAAATTGGATGCTTGTGTTGCTGATTCCCCAAATGTCCTGCTTCCAGAATCTTCCCCATATCCAAGGAAGGCACTGCACATTTCTACCTGCAGTCTGAAATTCTGGATGCCCTCCCTGATTCCTCCTCCTCACCACCCAGAATGAATCCATTAGGAAATCCTGCGAAGTCCATCTGTGAATATCTCTAGCACCCAACCACTTCCTATTACTTTCCCTCCTTATACCACACCCCACATCTCCCACATTTTTTTTGTTGTTTTTTTTTTTTCAAAGATTTTATTTATTTATTTGAGTGAGAGAGAAAGAGCAGAGCAAGAGAGCATGAGCAGGGGTGGGGAGGGGCAGAGGGAGAAGGAGAAGCAGGATCTACTCTGAGCAGGGAGCCAGATGCAGGCTAGATCCCAGGACCTTGAGATCATGACCTGAGCTGAAGCAAATGCTTAACAAACTAAACCACCCAGGCCCGAGACACTGCAGTGGTTTCCTTGAGTTTCCCTACTGGTTGCTTGCCCTGTACCTCTCAATTATGCACAACAGCAAACAGGTGCTTCTAAAACAAGTCCTCCAGGTGGATCATCTGTTCAAAAGCATTTTTAACTCCATCTCACTCAGAGAAAACTCAAAACCCTTCTAATCCTGGACATCTGCCCTCATGTCACCTGCTCTCTACTCCAGCCACGGTGGCCTCCTCACCCTTTCTTGAACACAGGACGCGCTTCTGCCCTAGTGAGTGTGCACCGGAGGTTCCCTGCCTGGAAAGAACTCCCCCCAGGCCTCCTCTTACAAGATTCCTTCATGTCCTTCAATTCCCTCAGAGCTCACGTTCTCATTGAGGTTCACACTTACCACGCCAGTAAAATAGCCATCTTCCCTGTCCCCACGCAGGTCTCCTCTGGGTCTCCTCCTCACTGCACTTCCCATCCTCTAACACACACACTTCCCTGCATTGCTAGTACAGTCTGCCCCTCACTACCAGCACATACGCTCCACCAGGTGGGCCCATTTTGTCTGTTTCTACTTCATTGAGGTGTCCTAGATGCTACAGTAGTGTTCCTGTGTCTGATGCTCCATTATCACTTGGAGAAATGATCCAAAAAGAGCACCTCTCTCTTCTAGACAAGCCTCAGTCCACAGCTGTTTTGTGGCAGCTGCCACTTTTCTCACCAGTGGCAGTCTCATCCATGTCCCCATGTCCTCCTTCCCACACCATCCCTCCTGCACAGCACAGGAAACAATGACAGTTCTTCCTTCAGAAAAGTTGTGCATAGTCTTATGGGTCATATATTTCAGACAAATGTGGATTCAGATTAGACACTGCTTCATCACTCTATGAATCAGGAGCAGAACCAGAAAAAGGATCACCAGAGCCAAGGGCAGGGGGGCAGGTAGGTGAGCAGAGAAGACAGAAACTAAGCAAAGTTTAGTAAGGATGAGAAACTACCAGATCCTGTCTCTAACTCCAGAATCTGCTTTCTAGAAGATATGGGGGGAAAGATGGAAATAATGATCCAGGACAGTCCTAGAATGAGAAGAGATGGGATGGGTCTGAAAATTCATCTTTCAATTTCACAGAGATTCCTGTGTACAGGAGCTCACTGGGCCTTGTGGGGACAATATTTGCTGAACTGGACTTTCTTACCTCTCAGCCCTCACCTCTGTCTCTCTCTCTGGACTCTTCTAGAGAAAACTCACCCCCGGGCGTTTGCTACCAGAGAGATAGCTGCCCTGGGAACAGAGATGGAGGGACAGGGCTTTCTCTTTACACCTGGAAAGCTGGGTCTGGCGCACCTGTTGCAGATTCTCACTGAGCCCAGTGTCCTTTTTGTGGATCCACTGTCGTGGTAGCACAGTCTTGATACCCCCTGAACATCAGCAGTCTAGTCTGTGAAAGTGATTTTGGCCCCTTCCCACAGAAATGTGACCATACAGCACAGCAGTCAGATTCACAAAGCTCTTCAGTTTCCCCAAACAATATCAGTGACTGCTGTGTTCTGAAATAATCTTCATTCCCTAGCCCCGAGATTGTCTGCGCACGTCCTGGACGTACCCTCAGGGCAGGGACGCACAAGTGTTACTGAGTATTTCAGCTGGAAGCTTGTCCAAGGTTGGATCACCTGGAAGTGGCAAGTGTTCAGGGCAGTGGAATGCCCTTCCCCCGTGTCCATGCGTTGCCTGTGTGTGAGTGCAGACCTAAGGCATGGGCATGGTTATTGGGGCTCTAGGTATTATCTGATTATCATAAGGAGGCAACTGTTCTTCAGGTAGCCCTACAGCGTGCAGTTAATACCAGATGCACAGAATATCTTGCTAAGCCCTTTATATATATATGAATTAAAAATCTATATACCAACATATTTAAGTCTGAGAATTCCTCGGTTTTAGAATTTGTTACCTCTGCTTCTCTCTCTCAGCCTGCGTCTGCAGCCCTTCTCTCTGTCTCTCTCATCCCTCATGTCCTCCCCTCCCCTTAGTCTCCACCATCTCTCACTCCTGAACTGGGGCCCTGGTGCCTCCCCATCACCTGCCACCCAGGGCCCTTGTCCCTACAGAGGTCAGCGATCCTGCTGACGTGAGTCATCTCGTGTCATGTCTTCACTGAAAATGCTCCAGTGGCTCTGTCTCACTCCTGGGAAGCCTCTAGAATGTAGAGAACACTAGCACAGGTGTTTTGGACTATTTTGGTGGAAACTGTATCTGCAGCATAGAAAGCTATTCCTGGTACATATCAGGCATTAAATTAATTGTTGTTGAATGTATGAATGAATGAAATATGACTGTATTAGAACTTAGTTCATTCCATAAAAATCACAAAGGGGAATATACCAAAAATCGAGAAAAGTTTTGTTGCATGCAATTAGTGTGCACAGTAGTTCATAAATTCATTTCGGGGAAAAAGTGCTATGTGTTTATTTGTTGCACAGTGAGCCTGAGTATTCTTTTTCTATTACTGCATAGCTAATTACCAAGGCTTCATGGCTCAAAACAACACCAGTATTTTTGCTTTCTGTTTTTTAGTCAGAAATCCAGGCATGGGGGGCTCCTAGCTGGCTCCGTTGGTAGATTGTGTGACTCTTGGTCCCAGGGTCATGAGTTTAAGCCCCAAGTTGGCTATGGATCCTACTTTAAAAAAAGAAAAAGAAAAAGAAATTCAGGCATGGTGTAGATGGGCTCTCTGTTCAGGATTTCACAAAGCTTTGTTCTCATCTTGAGGTGGGCTGCTCCTTCAAGTTCATACAGAACTGTTGGCAGAATTCTGTTTCCTACAGTTATAAGGCTGATGTCCCCATTTACTTGCCAGCTGGAATGGTCCCCATCCCCACAAGCATCTTTGCCATTTTGCCCTCCCTTTTCAAAGCCAACAATAGAGAAAACCCTTCACACTGAATCCTTTTCATACTTAGGATCTTTCTTGCTCAGGAAGAACCCAGCCCTTTAAAGATTCACCTGATCAGGACAGTCTAACCTAAGGGAATCTCCCTGTCTTACAGTCAGCTGATTTGAGACCTTACTTATATCAACAAGGTCCCTGCCCAGCTGCACCTACATGAGTGTTTGATTGAATAACTGGGGGGAAGAAGAATAACCAGGGGTACTTACTGGATGTCCTTCATCCAATCTGCTGGTCATGGAGGTCCTACTCGTCTCTTCAGGGCCCTTTCATCCCCACTGACATTAATGAGCTAACTCTAGGACATCTGTCCCTGACATGATCCCTGCCCTGTAGAGGAAAATACCCTCAAATTTCTTAGTGATGCGGTTTCCTCTTGCCAACACCTTGGCTTTGGGAAAGGTGAATGTTCTGGATCTTCTTGAAGAGCATAATCCTCTGGTGGGTGTTCTGGGCTCATATAATGCCTGTGTTCCGCATGTCCACTTCCTTCAGCTTCTTTGTCCCATCCTTTACTGTCTCTCTATTGGGGCAAGGTCATTGCCCCAGTAGAGAGACAGTAAAGGATGGGACACCTTGTGGAGAGGTAGGATGTCTACCTTGTGGAGAGTTGGACACTTTTTCCACTCTACATAGAGCCACCCCAACAGTGAGAGTGCCCCATGTCCTGGGGCCCTAGATAAACCCACATCCTGAAAAGTACCCCCAGTCAATGCATTTTTCCTTCTCCAGCCTGACATTCTGGTCCCTTGTTCAAGCACCCACAGAATCCAGTCCCAGAGCTGCTGCTCGTGCTCCTACACATGCATGCTGGGTAGTTCTTGCAAAGCTGCTGAGTGGACACCACGTGCATCTAGGGATGAGACTTCTGTACCATCTTCCAGCACAGGACGATCAGGTAATCAGTTTGTCACCTGGTTAGCATGGTTAACACAGGAAGTGTTAAATGGTTAACACAGGAAGTGTTAACCATTACTAAAGAAAGGTGTGCCTCCTTCATGTGTCCAGAGGATCCTGAAAAATATCCACTGGGAGGAACTTGATCAAGTGTGCAGGGTCTTAGGTTTTCCCCCACAGGGACCCTGACTGTCACATCACTAGATCTGCCATGGCTGAGTGTCCAAACCTCTCTGGAGTTCTTCCGCTCCCCCATTATGATTCAGCTGCCATTCAGCTCTATGCACCTTCCTCTATAGGACACGGCTGCCTCTGTAAGATACTGTAGAGGCTCTCTTGTCTAGCCACTCACTGCTTGTCAATAGCCCTCAGATTACCATGATCTTTCTATGATGCATCAGTAGAGATCACCAGTAACATGCCACCTCCACTGATTCTGCAGTCACCCTCCCCCCCAGTTATTTTCCACCAGCTTCTGTCATCCCACCTGCCATAACTTTCCCCCAGACCAGGACAGTTTCTCAGTTCACCTCCAGTAACACCTGCAGTAGTTCAGCCGCCCTTTGTGTCCCACCTTCCAGCCTGGTCAGTGGACTCCTGGTCTGCCAGGCAGTGCATGAGCTTGTCCCCAATCCCCATCTTTCTGTCTGAATTCTTGGGCCATTCCTGATGCCACTTGTGTTTCAGTGTTTGTGGGGAGCAGACCCCAGTGCAGCATGGAATGCAAGGAATTTGTTAGGAGAAAGCCTTGTGAGAAGACATGGGGAAGGAACCAGAAAGGCTCGGAGAACAGCAAATCTTGATGCGAGTCTGAATCCGAGGGAAGGACACAGAGAAGGAAGGTTGGCTGGAAGCATCCTAGATCCAGTGCAGAGTCAGACAAGTTAATCAGGGTGTCGGGGAGCCCCGGAGCCTCAGTTAGCCTGCAGAAGAAGAAGAGTCCTGCCTCAGTTTCCTTGCTGTTCTCAAGCACTGGCTGGAGGAATTCCATAGGAAGTGTCATCTCAGAGCGCACATGGCATCAGATTTGAGAGCACACAGCCAGGGCCGGGAATCAGTTGTACTCCCTCAAGCTGTTGGTCAGGGATGTGTCTTCTCACAGCCAGCACCATAATCTAGTTGAGAACAAACACTAATGATGAAAAAGAGAACAGGGAAGAATTGTCGGACCAGTACCTGTAAGTAGACAAGAAGGGATGTGGTCTAGGGCATCAGCAGAGGGAGCAGCTTTGCTGGCACCAGCACAGTTGGGTCACCTGTCCTCAAGGACTGGAAGGCCCATCACATGGGGACAGATGCTAGAACATGAGTAGATGGTGGGAGAAATCTGTACATTTGTCCCCTAAGGTGGTCAGTGTGCTCAGTGACATAGAAACAAGATCATTAGCAGAAAGAAGAAGAGGGAAAGGTGTGCCTGGGTGGCTCAGTGGGTTAAGCGGCTGCTTTCAACTCAGATCATGATCCCAGGGTCCTGGAATCGAGTCCTGCAGGGGTCTCCCTGCTCAGCCGAGAGCTTGCTTCTCCCTCTGCCTCTCCCTGCTGCTCTGCCTGCTTGTTTTCTCTTTGTATCTCTCTGTCAAATAAATAAATAAAATCTTTAAACAATGAAGAAATGAAGAACAGGGAAGGGAGGTTGGATGAACTGAGAGCCCACACACCTCCAGGGCAGGGGTGCCAGGTCCATGAGAGAGGAGACACCCCATGGGAGAGGACTGTGCAGGGAGTCAGGTCCTCAGGGGGACCTGGTTTCTGTTGGAGCTGCGAGGTGAAGAGTACATCCTGAAAGGATGTGGACATTTGCCGATCATCGGCTGAGAATTCCAGGGGGCACAGTGGAAATGTTCAGGAGCAGAGAGGGGGCATGGAAAGAGGCAGGATAGGGTGTGCAGAGCCTCATGGAGTGAGAGTGCAGGATATCTGGGGGACTGGGGGTGACCAACAGAGGTGAAGAAAGGGACATAATGACATTAGTCCTGGTGGACTCCAGGCAGAGGGTGGTGGTGAGCGTGTGAGACGTGATGGGGAGGAACAGGGGTTGGGGCTTTCACTTGGGCTCTGTCATTGGGACAAGGAGGTTTGGGGTGATTGGGTCTTAGTTCTACATATGGACCTTTTCTCAACCCCCAATTATGGGAGACAATCCCTGGGTTAAGAGAGTTGTTAAATAAGTCCATGGGTTCAATCTTGACCCCTGTGGGGTGGGAGTGCACTCACACGGAATGTCAGCTCTGCCTGACAGCTATACTGGGAGAGAGACTTCTGTGGCACCAATGTGAGCCCAGCACAGGGTACCCTCTTATATCTTCCCCAGGGAGCAGGAGGCCTAGGGAAGCTGGGATCTTAGTCCTATAACCCTATAATGCACACATCCACAGTGTAGAGTAGGATGTAGATATTGAGATGCTGTTCCCAAAGAAGAAATGATTTTTGTTTAACTGAGTTTTTAAAAATTTAGAAAGAAGGAGTCAAGGGGCACCTGGGTGGCTCAGTGGGTTAAAGCCTCTGCTTTTGGCTCAGGTCATGATCCCAGGGTCCTAGGATGGAGCCTCGCATCAGGCTCTCTGCTCCGCAGGGAGCCTACTTCCTCCTCTCTCTCTCTCTCTCTCTCTGTCTGCCTGCCTCTATGCCTACTTGTGATCTCTGTCTGTCAAATAAATAAATAAGATCTTTAAAAACAAAAAAAAAAAAAAAAGAAAGAAAGAAGGAGTCAAAAATAGAGTTTCTACTTTGTGGTTTTCCCTCAGCTATCATCTATGGGCTGGAGAGAGGAGTTGCAGAGGGATACAGAATCCTCAGAAAGGGCACCAGGGCTCCTGAGCTTTCCTCCACTGCAACCCCTGCCACAGCCCTGAGCCTGACCCCTGTGGAGTCCAGGGCTGTCCGGAAGGTTGTTCATTGTCCCGCTGATGCCCAGGCCTCTGCTCAGACATCTCTACCTGACATTCAGTGCAGACCCCATTCAGGCTTCTCTGTCAGAATCCATTTGAGAGCAGAGCAGTGGTGGGAACTCCCTTACTCTTCTCCCTGTGTGGGGCCTCCAGACCAAGGAAGAAGACCCAGAGGTCCTCTCTCCTCTTCAGCCAGGCCATCCCCAGGGTCTCCCTCAGCTCTGGGCACCTGGGAAGGTCCCCAGACACCAGGGGGCGACCTCATCCCAGATGAGGTTCAGAATGTGAAGTCTTTTTCAAAAACCACACTGATGCACCCTGTGTCCACTCAGAGTCACATAAACAAGGAGGATGTGGTACACACACGGACATCCACACACACCCACACACCCCCACCCAAACTATAGAATATTATGCAGCCATAATTGAGGATGAGATCTTGTTATTTTGATAATGGATGGAACTACAGGGTGTTATGTCTGCTAAATGAAGGAAGCCAGACTCAGAAAGACAAATACCATACAATTTCACTCACATGTGGAATCTAAGCAACAAGGCAAATGGATAAAGAAACACACAAAAAGCAGAATCAGACCTGTAAATCTAGGGAAGCAACTGATGGTTGCCAGAGGCAAGGGGGTGGGGGATGGGCACAATGGGAGAAGGGGAGCGGGAGACACAGGCTCCAGTTCTGGAATGAGGAGTGATAGGAATGAAAAGCACAGCACAGGGAATCACTGTCACATCATGTGTGGTTACAGACAGCAGATACACTGTGGTGAGCATAGCGTGATCAGAAGTGATCAGTGTGTTTTATACTTGAAGCTAAGGCATCAGCAGAGGGAGCGGCTTTGCTGGCACCAGCACAGTTGAGTCACCTGTCCTCAACCTCCTTAACCTTGTGTGTTCACTATGTTCAAATAAAAAAATTTAAAGAAATTAGTTAGAATAAACTATAAAACATATCAATTTTTATGTATGGGTCATGGATGTTTGAGTTAACCTACATTCTTTGAAAAACTTCTCCTAATTTCACAACTTCTAAGTACTCTATATTTTGTGAAGTAAAGGAGTTTAACAATCAAAAACCAGAAGTTAATGAATAGGGAAAAGCCATAGTGAAATAACAAGAATACATGAAAACATTGGAAACTCTAGATGAAATGGACAAATTCATAGCAACAGACAACCGATGAAGGCTAATCATGAAAAACAGCCAACCTGACAAGACCCATAACTAGTAAGAAGATCGAATCAGTAATCACATCACAGAGACGTCCTGGATCAGGTGGCTTCACTGTGAAGTCTACCAAACATTGGAGGAAGAATCAACACCAGTCCTTCTCAAAGTCTTCCAACAATGAAAAGGAGAGAATTCTTCCTGACTCGTCCATGGTGCCAGCAGGTCCAACATCCCAAAGCAGGCAGAGGCACTACAAGAAAAGGAAAGCAACTGACCGGCCTCTCGCCTGGGTTCTGCAGCATGGTACATGAGTCCCAAGCCCTCACAGACATCCTCCATGAATCCTGCCCTAAAAGACCCTCAGCTGAGACTCTGATACTTATAGATACCACAGATATGTGTACATTTCATTATAATGTTGTTTGAAAAATTCTGACAAATGAGGGAATGGGGGGGTCAGGAGGGGTGGTGATGAGAAGGGGGAAGTCATGGGGTAGCGTGGGGGTGCAGATGGGAGTAGTGTCCCCCCACCCTCATGCCTGCTATCGTCTCCTGAACAGAGTATCACATTCCAGAAGGGATGGGTGAGTCCTCTCCCATGGCCATGCACGTGCTGAGAAAATATAGCAGTTACAATAAGTTGTGGAGTGGCCATGTAGGGTTGACAGAAACTCAGACGCCTATACATGGAGTATTTGTGTGGGTGTGGGGTCAGAGGGTAGACTGGGGATGCATAAAGAGAAATAATTGGAAGAGAGAGGAGAGGGACCCCACACAGAAATAAACAAATATCCCAACATGGAATCAAGGTCGGGGGCATAAAGGTGTCATGCAGCCATCATGCACTGGGCACCCACTTCATGCACTCTATGGTTCAGGACACATACACTAAGGAACAAGGAGACTGAAGGGTTGGAGAAGCCGTTTCCTGAGATCCAGACTCCCTGTAGGAGATGTGCATCTCATTGGGCAGCTCACTGCTACTGACCTCAAAGCGACCCTGCACATCAGTGAGGATCTTGGCATCATTTTCATCTGGCACAAATGTGATGGCCATGCCCCTGGGGCCAAGCTGGCCTGCTCAGGCCACCTGGAAGGAGGCAGAGGTTAGTCCTGTGAAGAGCCCATGGTAGGAAGACACCTAAAAGGAGGGATGAGGATGTAAGGTGAGAAGACATAGAAAATCAGGGGGTGGGAGGGGCACTAGGATGCTCCATGGGTGTGGAGCTGACCCCATGCATGTAGGTGTGGGAAGCCTCAGGCACGTGGTAGTTGGTGACAATGTTCACCCGCTCAGTGTCCACACCTCGGTGAAATAGGTTGGTAGCTGCAAGAATTCCTTGTTGAAGATCTTTAAATGGCTGATACCAAGAAAGTCCTTATGAGAAAGGAAATTAGAAAAATGTTGACAGTCCCTTCTCCCAACAGTCTGATTTCCTCCCAAGGACAGAAAACATCCTTCATCTCTGACTCATCACTCCTCCTGGGGCATCCCTCGGTGGATAAGGGCTGGGGAGTTCTCCACCAGGAGCTGGGCCACCACAATGCAATGCTGCCCAGACTTCACAGAGGTCTCTGCCTGTGTGTGGCGAGAAGGGGATGTGGGTCCATGTGTGTAGAGGAGAGAGAATATGCACTAGAGCGGGAGGGTTCAGTAAGTACACTCCTCTCTATGAATCCCTCTAAGCCTCTCTTATTGTTTAATCCCACAATCAATACTAATGGGACTTTCACTGTCATTCGGGAACACGCACAGAACACCAAACACATTTAGTCACCTGACATGCATGTTCCCAGGTGAGGTAAAACATTTCTGTAGAACTTGGAAATGTGCTTCTCAAACTTAAAAAGTTGCAAGGACACACTGGTGTCTTTACAGTCTTACTTTATCTAATGCAACACAAAGTATAAAGGTAGGATAATTCATAGAAAATTGTCAAAGAGATGAAAAAGGAGACCAGTGTACAAAATGAGGAGTTTACAAATAATCCCAACTATATGTGGATCCTGGATTGTTGACACAAATAGGACTCTAGGAGAAAGGAGAAAGGATGGAGTTTTCAATAAAAAGTGAATTGACTACTAGCTATTCATGAAGGAAAACCCTAGATTTGGACCTTTTCTTCACACCACATACATGCAAAAGCAAACCAATTAAAATCCATAAAATTTCAGGAAAGTTTACAAAAAAAACCTTTATGATTCTGATTTAAGAAAGAACTTGTTATGTAGAACATAGAAGACATTTGCAATAGAGAAAAAAATCCATGTATGTTATTAGCTTAAAACTGAAAACTGCTGATCACAAAAGACATCATTAAGAAAGTGAAAAGACAAGGCACAAATGAGGAGAAATTCTTTGCCTCACATGTTAGCAACCAAACACCAGTCCACAGGATATATAAACTCTGCTTGGGTCAGTGACCATCAGACAGACTACTTACAGAGTAAATGCCCTAAAGCTTCCCATTTGCCAAACTCGAGTGGCAGCCAGAAGGCACAGGAACATTTGGAGAGCTCAGTCCATACGTGGTCCATGGAGGATGGTCTCCCATGAGACAGAGCACAGTGAACTCTGGGAAAGGGGATAAATGGGAAAGAGACAAAGAAGAAATCTAAAAGATAAACACGCATATGGAAGTGTGCTTTCTCTCCTTCACTGAGGGAAATGCAAATTAACACCCTAAAGACAGCATGAATGCACCTGACAACATACCATGTGTAAGAGCCAGTCACAAAGGACCATGTGTTGTATGATTCCAGTTTAAACAAATGTCCGTAAAAAGCAAATCTACAGAGACAGAAGGTAGATGAGTGGTTGCCTAGGGCTGGGGAGAGGTGATGGGAGAAAAGGGGGAGTGACAAAAGGTTTCTTTTAGGGCTGATGAAAATGTTCTGAAGTTTGTTATAGTGATAGTTGCACAACTCTGTGAATGTACTGAAAACAACTGAACTGTACCCTTAAATCAGTGAATGATATGTGAATAAGATCTCGGTAAAGCTGTAATAAAAATCCTGTAATGAGAGAGTGTGTGCTGAATCCACTGGAAGTTCTAATTTGCGCAGACTGGCTTAGAAGAAGAGCTGTCAGGGCAGATGGAGAGGCAGGAAGCATCTGTGATCCGTCTCCTGAACAGCAGGTGCACTGGGGATCTGTCCGATGTGACTGTCGTGGAAAGCTGGAGTCTACTGAAGGCTTGCAGCTTGCAGGGGGAAGGCTTGGAGGGTAAACTGCCTTTCATTTCAGTCATTTTCAGCCTGGCCCCAGACATGAGGCTACCATCTCCCTACCCCCAGTCTGTTGCGGAGAGCCAGCGGAAGTCCCTACAGCAGTTTGAACACAGCTTGTGGAAGCTAAGGTGAGCAATTAGGACGCTGTCTTCCTAACATCAGGAATGAGTGTTCTGATTGCCACTTGCGGCTTTTGGTCAAGGGGATGCAGGGAAGATGCAGGCCAGCGCGCTTGCAAGCCCACCGCCCATAGGACAAGCCCTTACTCCTATGGCTGAAGCAACTTCAAGAGTATTTAAAACACCTGGGGGCTTCACTCCCCTTCATTTCCCCCTTTTTTCCATTTTGGGAGGCAAGCATATAAGCAATAGAACATGGAAAAGCAACCATAGATACAGGGACATTTAGAAAGCTACTCTTGCCCAGGGAAAGGTGCAGGCTCCTAAATGACCTGAGAGGTTCTTAAGTTGGCACCTTAGCTGGATTTCTGGGACAGAGACTCTGTGCACAACAGAATGACCAAAAACCAAGAGCAAAAAATAACAACCAACAAAGCTCTGCAGACTCCAGGGAAGGGGAGGACCTAACTTTCAGGATTATCAATTATTACCAAGTATTATTACCAAGTGTTACCAATATTGAAATGTCCAGTTTTCAGAAAAATTCACAAGCCTATAAAGAATCAGGAAAGTATGACTATTGAAGGGGGAAAAAAAAAATCAATGGTAGAACCATATGAGAAAGAAGAGAAGGCAAACCTTCTAGAAAAAGACATTATGACAACAGTCTTACAGATGTTCCAGTGGAAGTCAGGTGATTAGGATCTCCCTATCTGGTGTCTCCCCATAAACAACAAATGCAAATAATCAAAAGGTAAGGATAGATGATGATAGATAGATAGATGATAGATAGATAAATGATAGATAAAATGAGAGGGTACCACTCTTGCTTCTGTGAAAACATCAACAAAAACAATAAATAAACAACACAAGTTGATGACAGTGGCTTTGGGAAAGCTCTGGACTATCCTGAGGAAACAGCAGAACCATCTGGAGCACAAAAGCCAAGGATGGATGCACAGGAAGGCACAGGAAGCTTTTTACCTGTGTCGTCCATCCTTCAGTCTGGAGCAGCTCAGAGCAAGGAATATGACCTCAGAGGGATTTCACCTGCAGGGAAAACAGAACAGGAGGACTCCAGCCATCCTGCTCACCTGTGCAACCAAGGACCCCCACAGTCTCCACTAATGCTGAACCCCCTGATGGAGTTGGGGGGAGGCAGGAGCCCCCAGAGTCCTGCCGCTTCATCTCCTTCCCAGCGCTGGAGCTCTCCCTGTGGTAAGACCTGCCCCCAGGGGCCCAAGTCCCTGCTGTGCTCCTCTCTCCAGGATTAGGATCCCAGAGAAACTCACCACCTACAAGGGCTGGAGATGCAGCTGCACTGGGCTCCACCCCTTGTTCCACATTTGGAGATTAGAGCAAATGATACCAGGGCCATGCAACTGCTATTCTACACCCCTCTCCCTGAGTCCTGATGGGGGCTTTGACCCAACATCATACAGACAGTCCTGTTGCTCTGTGCGCACCTCATGTGTACTAAACTGGGGCTTTGACCCGTCATCCTGGGGCCATGTTGCTGCTGCTCTGTGTCCTGCCCACTGGGTCTTGAGTCACAGCTTTGACCCATCATCAACAGGGCCAGACTGCTAATGCCCTGTGCCCCACCTAAGGGACCTAAGTGGGGGCTTTGCTCCACCATCACTGAAGCATGCTGCTTCTGTGCCGTGCCCCTGGGTCCCAGCCACTGCTGTGCCCTGTCATCCCCGGGCCTCTGCCACAGCTTGAGTCACTACTGTAAGCCACAGAGAATCCGGTTCTATGAGTGATCTGCACAGACCCAGACCTCAGGCCCTGGTGCCATTGCCACAGAAATTGCTCCTGTGTCCAGGCCCCAAGTGCTCAGTTAGGTGTGTGCACCTCTAAGACTGAGATCCCAGTTCCACTGCCAATGTGAGGTCCAGCACACCAGACCTGCTACTAAAAGGAATCCCCTTGGCTACAGATTCTCCCCACAAGCAAGAAGAAGAGGACCCTAGCAGCCTTTGCTATTGAGGACTCCCAACAGTACCAGCCTCCACTGCCATCATAGACAGGTGACAACTTGGCAACAAAGGCGCCACCAAGGTCTTTGCTGATCTTGACCTCAGCTGATGGAGGTGCACAGAGACAAACCATTGCTCCTTTCCCAGAACTGGACATGCTGCACCCACCCAGACAGTGTTCCTGTACCACCTTCACATGAAAGTCTTTCCTCACATTCCTTTCAGAGGGCAGTCTGAGAAGGCTCGGAGAGATGACTAACCCTGCAATGCATAGACATCAACACAAAGCCAGGAAACACTAAGCACCAAGCAGGTACGACACTCCCAAGGGAACACAAACATTGTCTGGCAATGACCACAAGGAAATGGAGATCTGTGTTTCCTGAAAAGGAATTCGAAATGATTATTTTAATGAGGCTTAGCAAAATTGAAAAGATTAACACAGATACCTTAGAGGCCATAAAAATGGGGTTGATATATTTGAAGTGTTCAGAGAAAAACCTGCTAACCAAGAATATTTACCCAGCAAAGCGGTCCTTAAGAAATGAAGGAGAGATAAAGACTCTCCCAACAAAATCTGAAGGAGTTGATCTCCACTAGACCTGCCTTTTAAAAAATTGCTAAATGGAGTTCTTCAAGTGGAAATGAAAAGACACCAATTAATGATGTGAAACATATGTGCCACTTCCTAATGGTGCACCGGAGGAGAATGAGGCACAAACACATCAGTTGTAAGAGAGGGAGCAGGGGATGACAGCTGAAAGGACTGTGGCCCATAACAATGCCTCAGTCCTGTATTTATTAGATACAAGATAACAGCCACCAAAGGAGAACAAGAAAGTTATATATTAGTCAAGGTCTTGTAGGTAAACAAGAAGGAATGTGAGTCATATGTTGATCATAAGTCTTTTTTTTTTTAACTTAAACGTTATTTTATTTTTTCAGTGTTCCAAGATTCATTGTTTATGCATCACACCCAGTGCTCCATGCAATACATGTCCTTCTTAATACCCACTGCCAGGCTAAGCCAACCCTCCATGCCCCTCCCCTCCAAAACCCTCAGTTTGTTTCTCAGAGTCCACAGTCTCTCATGGTTCGTCTCCCCCTCCAATTTCCCCCAACTCACTTCTCTCCATCTCCCATGTCCTTTGTGTTATTCCTTATGCTCTGAAAGTAAGTGAAACCTATAATAACTGACTCTCTCTGCTTGACTTATTTCACTCAACATAATCTCCTCTACTCCTGTCTATGTTGATACAAAAGTTAGGTATTCATCCTTTCTGATGGAGCCATAATACTAGATAGTATATATAGACCATATCTTCTTTATCCTTCTTCTGTTGAAGGGCATCTTGGTTCTTTCCACAGTTTGGCAACTGTGGTCATTGCTGCTATGAACATTGGTGTATGGATGGCCCTTCTTTTCATTACATCTGTATCTTTGGGGTAAATACTCAGTAATGCAATTGCAGGGACATAGGGTGGCTCTACTTTTAATTTCCTAAGGAATCTCCACATTGTTTTCCAAAGTGGCTGCACCAACTTGCATTCCCACCAACACTGTAAGAGGGTTCCCCTTTCTCCACATCCTCTCCAACATTTCTTGTTTCTTCTTATTAATTTGGGCCATTCTAGCTGGTGTAAGGTGATATCTCACTGTGGTTTTTATTTGAATCTCCCTGATGGATAGTGATGATGAACATTTTTTCATGTGTCTGATAGCCATTTGTATGTCTTCTCTGGAGAATTGTCTTTTAATGCCTTCTGTCCATTTTTTGACATGATTATATGGTTTGGGGGTGTTGAGTTTGAGGAGTTCTTTATAGATCTTGGATATCAGCCCTTTGTCTGTAGTGTCACTTGAGAGTATCTTCTCCCATTCTGGATTGCCTCTTTATTTTGTTGACTGTTTCCTTTGCTGTGCAGAAGCTTTTGATCTTGATGAAGTCCCAAAAGTTCATTTTCGCTTTTGTTTCCTTTGCCTTTGGAGACATGTCTTGAAAGTAGTTGCTGTGGCCAATGTCAAAGAGATTACTACCTATGTTCTCCTCCTAGATTTCGATAGATTCTGGTCTCATGTTGAGGTCTTTTATCCATTTCGAGTTTATCTTTGTTTAAGAGAATGGTTCTGTTTCATTCTTCTATACATAGCTGTCCAATTTTCCCAGCACCATTTATTGAAGAGACTTTTTTTCCCACTGGATATTTTTTCCTGCTTTTTTGAAGATTTGTTAACCTTGCAGGTCCATATCTGGGCTCTACACTCTGTTCCACTGGTCTATGTGTCTGTTTTTATGCCAGTACCACACTGTCTTGGTGATCACAGCTTTGTAGTAAAGCTTGAAATCAGGCAACATGATGCCCCCAGTTTTTTCTTCTTCAACATTTTCTTAGCAATTCAGGGTCTCTTCTGGTTCCATACAAATTTTAGGATTGTTTGTTCTAGGACTCTGAAAAATGCTGGTGGATTTTGATCGGGATGGCATGAAAGTACAGATTGCTCCAGGCAGTATAGACATTTTAACAATGTTTATTTTTCTGATCCATGAGCATGGAATGCTTTTCCATCTTCTTGTGTCTTCTTCAATTTCTTTCATGAATTTTCTGTACTTCCTCGAGTACAGATCCTTTACCTCTTTGGTTAGGTTTATTCCCAAGTATCTTATGTTGTTCAACATAGTACTAGAAGTCCTAGCAACAGCAATCATACAATAAAAAGAAATAAAATGTATTCAAATTGGCCAAGAAGAAGTCAAACTCTCTCTCTTTGCAGATGACATGATCCTTTAGTGGAAAACCCAAAAGACTCCACCCCCAAGCTACTAGAACTCATAGAGCAATTCTGTAATGTGGCAGGTTACAAAATCAATGTACAGAAATTAGTTGCTTTCTTATACACTAGCAATGAAAATATAGAAAGGGAAATTAGAGAATCGATTCCATTTACTAAAGCACCAAGAACCGTAATAGGAACTTTAAAGGAGGAATCATTTTTAATGCTTTTATTTGCTTTATTTTCAGTGGTTATGTCCTTACTTACAATAATATGCTTATACTATTGTATTCTTATTAATCAAGTTGAGAGAATCCTTATTGACTTCCTGTTTTGACTGGTGGTGATTTATCAATTTTGGAACACTCATCTCCTCTCCTCCATTCTTCCCAATATAGATATATTGCTAATTTAAGTGATCAGAAACCAGTACTTATATGAATACACTCATTATTGTATACTTTAACATTTTTCTAGGTGCTCTTTTTCTTTTGCCCCAATTCCATCCACATAACTTTAGTTCCTCTAAATGTTCTACCATATTTTGTGTTCTATTTGTCTTCATCCTCTTTATTCCTTGAAGGCCTTGGAGTTGACTTGAGGTCCTGTATTCCTTTGCTCTTGACTGCTGGCCTGACTATTTAGCTGCCATTTTAGAACACTACTTCACCATTTTTTTTAGGTTAAATATACCAAATCATGTTACATTAACTTTGTTTTTCATGGTTAGCTTATTATTTTGTTGGAGTATATTGTCAAGTAGAATTCTTAGAAAAGATGGGCCTGAGGAGAATTTATTTGAATTCATGCATTTACAAAAATATCTTTATTTTACCTCATACTTGCCAGGTAATTTTTCAGAGTGGAGAGTTAATTGCTGACAATCATTTTCTCTCATATTTTTGAAGGTTTTGGTCTGCTGTCCTCTAGCATACAAGGTTACCAAGAGAAACTTGAAGTTATTCTTATTCTTTGGTAGATAACCTGTATTTTCTCCTTTGTGTTATTCAGATTTGGTGTTACAGAATTTCTTTTTTTTTTTTAATCTTTTTTAAAGATTTTATTTATTCATTTAACAGAGGGGGAGAGCACAAGCAGGGAGAGCAGCAGGCAGAGTGGGAGAAAGCAGCAGGTGGTGTTACAGAATTTCTAATAATGTTCCCTATATCTTTTTGTTTTGTTCTGTCTTTCTTTCAGCCAATAAGGTGGTAGCAGGAATGCTGAAGGGGAATTTTGAGGTAAGAGCTGGGACTCCCCTCCCAAGAAGAGATTGTTTTCTTTTTTATTAAAATGATTTCTACAATAATTTTTTATTATGCTATGTTAGTCACCATACAGTACATAATTAGTTTTTGATGTAGTGTTCCATGATTCACTGTTTGTGTATAACACCCAGGGCTCCATGCAATTCATGCCCTCCTTAATACCCATCACTGGGCCAACACATCCTCCTAACCCCACCCTCTAAAACCCTCCATAGTCTCTCATGGTTCATCTCCCACTCTGATTCCTGTCCCCCTTCATTTTTCCCTTCCTTCTCCTAATGTCCTCCATGCTATTCTTTGTGTTCCATATATGGGTGATATAACTGTCTTTCTCTGTTGATTTATTTCACTTAGCATAATCTCCTCCAGTTCCATCCATGTTGATGCAATGATGGTATTCATCTTTTTTGATGGCTGAGTAATGGTCCATTTTATATATATTCACCACATAAGTTTTGAGTTATTTTCTTTTATTTTTTTCAGTGTTCCAAGATTCATTGTTTATGCACCACACCCAGTGTTCCATGCCCTCTTTGATACCCACCACCAGGCTTACCCATCCCTCCACCCCCCCCTTCCTTCCAAAACACTCAGTTTGTTTCTCAGAGTCCACAGTCTCTCATGGTTCATCTCCCCCTCCGTTTTCCCCCAATTACTTCTCCTTTACTTCTCCTAATGTCCTCCATGTTATTCCTTATGCTCCACAAGGAAGTGAAAGCATATGATAACTGACTCTCTCTGCTTGACTTATTTCACTCGGCATAATCTCCTCCAGTCCCACCCATGTTGATACAAAAGGTGGGTATTCATCCTTTCTGATGGAGGCACAGTATTCCATTATATATATGAACCATATCTTTCTTTTTAAGATTTTTTATTTATTTGTGTGACAGAGAGAGACACGCATACAGCAAGTGTCTGTTCATGTCTTCCGCCCACTTTTTAACATGATTATCTTTGTTTTGGGTGTTGAGTTTGAAGAGTTCTTTCAAGACACATCTCTAAAGGCAAAAGAAACAGTCAATAAAACTAAGAGGTAACCCACAGAATGGGAGAAGATATTTGCAAATGACACTACAGAAAAGGGGCTGATATCCACGATCTATAAAGAACTCCTCAAAACTCAAAAAACAGATAATCATGTCAAAAAATGGGCAGAAGACATGTACAGGTACTTCTCCAAAGAAGACATACAAATGGCTCACAGGCACATGAAAAAATGTTCATCATCATTATCCATCAGGGAGATTCAAATCAAAACCATAGTGAGATATCACCTTACACCAGTTAGAATGGCTCAAATCAGCAAGACAGGAAACAAGAAGTGTTGGAGAGGGTATGGAGAAAGGGGAACCCTCTTACAGTGTTGGTGGGGATGCAAGTTGGTGTAGCTACTTTGGAAAACAGCATGGAGATTCCTTAAGAAAATACAATAGAACTACCCTATGACCCTGCATTTGCACTACTGGGTATTTATCCCAAACATAAAGATGTAGTGAGAAGAAGTGCCATCATACACCAATGTTCATAGCAGAAATGCCCACTGTCATCATACTGTGGAAAGAACCAAGATGCCCTTCAACAGATGAATGGATAAAGAATATATGGTCCATATATCTCCAATGGAGTATTACGGCTCCATCAGAAAGAATGAACACCCAACTTTTGTGTCAACATGAATGGGACTGGAGGAGATTGTGCTGAGTGAAATAAGTGAAGCAGAGAGAGTCAATTATATGGTTTCACTTACTTGTGGAGCATTAGGAAAAACATGGAGGACATTGAGAGAAGGAGAGGAGAAGGGAGTTGGGGGAAATCAGAGGGGAAAATGAACCATGAGAGCCTGTGGACACTGAGAAACAAACTGAGGGTTTTGGAGGGCAGGGGGTGAGTATTAAGAAGGACACATATTGCACGGAACACTGGGTGGTGATGCCTAAAAAATGAATCTTGGAACACTGAACAAATAAAATTAAATTTTAAAAAAAGCTCAATATCACTTGGCATCAGGGAAATACAAATCAAAACCACAATGAGATACCACACCAGTGAGAATGACTAAAATGAAGAAGTCTGGAAATAAGCGATGTTGGCAAGGATGCTGAGAAAGTGGAACCCTCCTACACTTTTGGTGGGAATGCAAGCCGGTGCAGTCACTCTGAAAAACAGTATGGAGGTTCCTGAAAAAGTTGAAAATAGAGCTGCCCTACAATCCAGCAATTGCACTGCTAGGTATTTACTCTAAAGATACAAATATAATGATCTGAAGGGGCAAGTGCACCCCAATGCTTATAACAGCAATGTCCACAATAGTCAAATTATGGAAAGTGTTCAGATGTCTATCAGCAGATGAATGGAAAAGAATATGTGGTATATATAGATATATACCATGGATGTAACTAGAAAGTATTAAGCTAAGTGAAATAATTCAATCAGAGAAAGAAAATTATCATATGATCTCACTCATATGTGGAATTCAAGAAACAAAACAGATTGGAAACATCTGTAGTGCCCATGTCTATAACATGAATCTGTCTAAAACTAGACAATGCCAGATTTTTCAGGAGCTCACATCCTAAGCCACCAGCTCCAATGACTAGAACTTTACATGTATCTAACAAGAACTGGAGAGATTCAGTGCTGGGTTCGGAATGGGTGTGTGTGAAGGATTCAGATCACTCGAGGAACTTCTTTACATGGTTCCAGCGACCTTCCCAGTCTCTAGTGTCCCCACACCCACCATCAACAGCCATTTTCTCAGCCAGTAGCTCCTCTACTCTCCTTTTCTTTTCTGGCCCCTCACCTTCTGCCATATTGTTCTCTCCACATGTGGGTCTTCTGTGAGCCTGGTTACATAGCCCCCTATGTCAGCTTAGTCACAACACCCCCTACACATCTTCCTACCTAGTCTTGCCTGTCCTTTATTCAGTCTCATGAGTTACTAACACCAGGAAGTTATCATAGAGATTTTGTCAATGTTTAGGAATGCATCAAAAGAATAGGTCTTCTGGTATCAGGAAGAGTGACTGGCATTCCCAAGGTCAAAGGAGAATGAAGAGTAATAGCAGCACTCTCAAAACGAGAAGCAAGATCTACAAATGGAGCTGTACATCTACTTTGGCCATATATGATTACATTTTCAGGGTGAATGCCACATCTTGTCCTAAGAACAAGCTAAGCAGCTCCTCTACCTTCATAGAGATTCTTCTCTGTTGGCTTCACAGGACTTGAACCATACCCAGAATAAGCATACGAGAATATACTACAATTAATCCATGATCCCAGTGGTATGTAAAAGCTGATCATCTGATCAAAATCAACAGCATTTCCATGTGAGAAGAGTAAAGCATACAAGGCATTGGGTGAACAACACACAAAATACAGGCAATTCTGTTGCCTTGACTGGTTCTAGTCATGGAACACTCTCAATAGCATCTTTTTCTCTAGAAGAGTACTGTCAGTCTGCTCCTTCTGACTGGTGTGAAGTCCAGTGGTTTTCAAGTGCATCACACATTGGCATGTAAGTTGGATCAGGTGGCAAAAAGGGTAATTACAAAGACAGTTTTCCAGGGCAAGGTGGACAGAAGAAGAGAGCACGTGGGTCACTATAGGAGAGATTATTCATCTTCTGCACCTGAGGGGCTGCAGCCCAGGTGTCTGGATGATAGTACAAGGAGAGAGCCCCCCCGACCCCAGCCCCCCTCCCAAACACTCTGTCCTCCACAGTGCAACCCACACTGCCACCACTGCCGCTACCTCCCCTGCTGGCACTGCAGACACCACCCAGATGTGGCCAGGTCTTCCTTCTCTTGGTCCTCCTCTCTCTCTTCCTCCTTAGCCTGTCACCACGCAGCCAGCTCTTCTGGAGGGAAGAAGGCAGGCAGGGTATGAAGGGGACAAGCAGAACCCTCACGAAGGATATGGTCACTGACTTAAATATTTTGTACGTATTTTACTTGTGATTTCCTTCGGCCCCTTTGTTAAGAATGTTTAATTTCTACCAATTTGTGAATTTTCCAGTTTTCCTTTTGTTGTTGATTTCTAACTGCATCCCATTGTGGTTGGATAGTTTGTGTGATATCTCTCTTTGATTCTGTTGAGTCTTAATTTGTGGTCTGACATGTGGTGCATCCTGGGAATGGTCCCATGTACCCTGGAGAAGAATGTGTATTCTGTTATTTGTGGGTAGAGTGTTCTGTATATGGGTGTCAGATCTAGTTGGTTTTTTATGTTGCTCAAGCCCTCTGTTTCCTTAATTTTCTTCTGTTTAGTTGCTCTATCTAATTTTGAGAATGGGATATTGAATTCTTCAACTATTATTGTGGGTCTCTCTACTTCTGCATTTCATTCTATGAAGCTTAGCTTCATAGATTTTGTTGATCTGTTATTAAATGCTACTCATTTATAATTGTTACATCTTCATGTGCTATTGAAACTTGTGTTCACATATACTGTTCTTTTTGTCTCTTCTACATTTTTTTTAATTTTAAGTCTATTTTAACTGATATTCGTAGAAATACTCCAGTTCTCTTTGGGTTATTTTGTCCACAGAATACCTTTTCCCATCCTTTCACTGTCAAACTATTTGTGTTTTTTGATAAAGTGAGTCTCTTTTAAATAACATATAGTTGGATCATCTCTCTGTCACTATTCTGACAAGCTGTACGATTTGATTGGAGTATGTTTATGTTTTTCTTGAATTTCGGTGAGTTTTCAGCCATTATTTCATCAAACAATCTCTCTTACCTTTTTCTTTCTCTTCTGTCTGCAACTCCCAAAATGCTTATGTTGGTTCCCTTTATGTTATGTCAGTGCTCCAGTAGGCTCTCTTCCCTTTTCTTCAGTTGTGTTCATTTTGTTCCTCAGACTTGATCATTTCAATGGTCCTCCCTTCAAGTTGAGTGATTCTTTCTTCTACTTGCTGAAATCTGCTCTTGAACACCTCTAGTAAAACTTTCATTTGAGTTATTGTGCGTATCAGCACTTGAATTTCCTTTTAGTTTCTTTTTGTGTTTTGTATATCTTTGTAAATACTTTATTTTATCCATATCTAATTTTTTTTACTTCTTTAATGTTCAGAGCATGATACAGACAGTTGATTTAAAGTCCTTGTCTAGTAAGTCCACCATCTGATCTTCCATAGGAGCACTTTCTGCTTTTTTTCTTTTTTTCACTTGGAACGGGTCATGTTGTCCTGTTTCTTTGTACACTTGGTGTTTTGTTATTTTTGAAAATGGGTCATCTCAATCTTATGATGTGGTAACTCTGAAAATCAGATTCTCCCATCAACATGTTTGTTGTTTGTATTAATTTCCATATTGTTCTAGGCTGTGTGCCAGAAATCATCCTTAGGTATACACATCAGCTCTCCACATGTCATTTTGAGCCTACACTTTTTCCTGAACATGTGTGTACTTTCTACATCCCCATTTCTTCCAGCCTCTCCCCCCAATCCCCACCTCAGTGCTGTTTGTTGAGAATCTGAGAGCAGAGTGGCAGTACCTCTTTGTGGTCACAGGGCTGAGGACAGAAGACCTGAGCTCCTTTATTCCTGCTCATTCATTACCTCCCCAGTGTGTCCCTGACCTATGACACTAGCACAGGGCCCTACATAAAGGGGTGATGCATGTCTGGTCAGGTTTGGCTTGTGAAGTGTTTCCCAAAAATCTACACTGATATTGATGTTTCCTCCCCACTGAGTGCCCAGGGACTCTGGCTTTAGGGAACAGAGAGGTCTCCAAGCCAGAACTGTTGATTCCCAGATCTGCAGCCAGCCCCACAAATATGCCAGATGTTCCAATAAACACACTGCCACTTTCCATGGCGATGACTTTGGGGACGAGTTCCTGTCACTCATTCTTACTGCTGTCTCTAAAGCTAGAGGCTGGGATACTGGCTCTTTCCTCAGTTATGTTAAATGATGTCAATGCCAGAATCTTCAGTCCTGACCACCTCAAGTCCCACTGTCTGCTACTCTTAACAGTTAGATAGGAGCTCTGCTACTCAACCTCAAATTTCATTTCTAGCCTGATGGCTGATCTGGGGATTTAACGGTGGCTCACCACGTGCTCCAAAGGGCCTTAAGCCCTGCAGCTGAGTCAATGATCTACAACATAACTAAAGCCCCTTCCCGAGCCCAAGACATCTCAGAGGCATCTGGTGGTTAGGTGCTATCTGTTGATACTGCCCATGTGTTTGGAATATGAGTGCAGGAGTTACTCTTCATATTTCTGGTTCCTTTTTCAGGCAACCAAGACCAATACGTACATACTAAACTCACATAGGAACTCGTGCAGATGCACACACACTTCATAAAGAACTCCCCATGTGAAATGTCTATAAACGTTCCTCTTACCAGCTCCAAGCCCAACTCTGAGGAATTCCGATCACAGCATTCATTCATTCATTCATTCCTCTAGGTATATTCCATGAATGCCTCTGGGCCAATCTCTGTGTTAGGCCTGGTAATCATTTAATGCCAGAGTCACAGCACATATTGTCCTAATGCTTCCCATATCACCGGAAAGACAGACAATAAATAGAATGTAATATTAGTAGTACATTATACATTGCTGTTACCTATTGCTAGATAACAAAAAATCTCCACATAATACAACCACCAGCAATAGATCTTCTGCTCTGTGTGACATGGGTTGGGGCTACAGTCATCTAGAGATATGAATGGTCTAGAATATTCTGGAATATGTTGCCTCTCAATGGGGATTGTACTGAGGCTGTTAAATGCTGCTTGCATTTGGTGCCATCTGGTGTTAATCCAGGTCTTGAAAGCTAACAAGCTCAGGGAGGAAAAAGAAACCAATAGAAGGCCATCTGGTGCCAAATATTGCTTTGTGTGCTCTCAGGACTTCTTCAGTTGTCCAAACTCAGCTTTGCCTTTTTCTGAAGGAGGATAACACCTTCACTATTTTCTTTCTCTCACTTCTTTTCTCAGCCTCTACTGGTCTTCCCCTGCCCCACATGATCCCTCAGCATCATCACCTGGGCCTGCTTCCACGGACCACAAGGACAGGAGCAGGAAAGGGCCCTGGGGCCAAGAACACCACTCTGGAGCAGCAACTCAAAGCCTTCCCTCCTCTCAAGCCCCAACACTTCCACCCAAGGAGCACAGGGCATCCTTGAAGGAAGGTCCTATTACCTCTTCCTTGAGGCCAGGCAGTGTTCCCAAACACAGCACCTTCTCTCCCTAGGTGTCTTGATCTCCACTTGCATAGCCACCTGTGCACCAGGGCTGTTGTCTGCTTGTTGGCCACGCTCAACCACAGGCACAGACCCCACTGGCAGCTCAGCCTCCTCCCTCCCCTCCCCTCCCCTCCCCTGAGCCAATAGCTCCTAACTGGAAGGCACATCAGAAAGCTCAGATGACTGGCAAGCATTCTAGAAAAAGAGGCTGCAGTGGGGTCTGTACATGACCTGACACAGGAAAATCCCATGCTCACAGCCCTCCACCCTCATCCCTGGCCTAGCTTTCAGGTGCATGAGGACTTCCTTGCTCCTTCTTGGTCCACTCGCATCTGGAATCACAGGTCCTCCCCAGATGCTCCTGGCTGAGACTGCCAGAGCCTTCCTGCCCCTTTCCTAGCAGGGACTCCCCAGGCAATTCAGGCAATGCCTCTTACAACCTTCTTGTAAATGAGGTGTAGGAGATTCTTGAGACCCCCATCTCTGAGGCTATCTATCCATCCTCTGCATCCTGAAACTGCCATTGTCATCCCCTCTCCTCTATCTCTTACCTGGAAATGCCCCTGGACCAACCTTGCTGAGCCTGAGGGTAGAGAGAAGTAAGGACCAGCTCAGAGCAGGGTGCCTCAGCCCCCACTACCCAACCCTCATCCAGAGCAAGGAGAGGTCATGCTCACCACTCAAGGGCCCCAGGGACCTTGGCTTTGTGTAGTGCTAAGGGTGTATATGCACATGTGGCTCCCACTCTCTCAGCACTCTGACTGTAGCTCCTGTTACAGAGGCTTGTTTTTCCCTCCATATTGTGCAGAGGGAGACATGAGGGACCCCCATAGCCCCGAGAGCCTCTCCCATCCCACCCACTGCCCAGATTTCTCACTTGGGCTTCCACAGCTCTTGTTGACTTTTTGTTCTTAGAGAGAGGACTCATGCAAGAATGACATTATGCTGAGTGAAATAAGTCAAGCAGAGAGAGTCAATTATCATATGGTTTCACTTATTTGTGGAGCATAACAAATAACATGGGCGACAAGGGGAGTTAGAGAGGAGAAGGGAGTTGGGGGAAATTGAAAGGGGAGGTGAACCATGAGAGACTATGGACTCTGAAAAACAATCTGAGGGGTTTGAAGGGGCAGGGGGTGGGAGGTTGTGGGAACCAGGTGGTGGGTATTAGAGAGGGCACGGATTGCATGGAGCACTGGGTGTGGTGCAAAAACAATGAATACTGTTATGCTGACAATAAATTAAAAAATAAATAAATAAATTTAAAAAAAAAAGAATGACAATAAGGAAACCAGCAACAATAAGAAAAACAGAGGGTTGTTCTTCCACTCTGATGCACCAGGGCCTTTCCTGGAAAAGGGCTTTATATTGACCTGGCTACCCCAGGAGCACAGCACTGCTATCTTCTCTGCACCCTGTCTCCTGTCCTGACCAGGCCCAGAATGTGAGGGCACAGGTTGTTCACTTCAATTCCCTGTGGCTTCCATGTAGCAAGTGAACCTCTGATCCTCTCTCTAAAGAATCCTTATGGCCACACACATCCAGTAGGTCCCGTTCTCACTAGGCAGGACTCCCATAAACTGTTGGGCATACTGGTCAGGGAGATATTCCTGGGAGAGAAACAGAACACCCATCCTGTCAGGCTGGCCTTGACCTCCAAGGTCTGGCTGCAGGTCATGTTCAGGGATGGGAGCACTGGAGAAGAAAGCACAGAGCCAGTGAGGTACAAGGTTAGCCCTGCTCCCCTCTAAGGGAGAGAGAGATCAGGACTGTTTCTCTCACCTTTCCACCTCTGGCTGAAGCTCTCATTCTCCAAGTCTGTTGTGCTTCATAGGACCCAGTTCCTTTGGACAGGCATGTTGTTGGACCCAGGATCCAGGCCTCACTCTGTTGGAGCCATGTGTTGATGCTCGAGGTGGGGCATGAAGGGTGGGTTCTTGGGCTGAGGGCATTATAAGGGAACAACTCTTTGTGACAGTGAGGCTAGGGCTTCCTCTCCTGCCTGATGCCTATGTTCCTTGGTTCAGTTTTCTGACCACTGCCTCCCTGGACTGTCCACACTAGGAGGAATCACTATTTCTTCCCCTCCTCCTCCTTACTCTCTTTCTCCTCCTCCTCCTCTTCCTTCTCATTCTCCCTCTTCTTCTTTTTTGTTTTATTTATATTTATTTATTCATTGATTGATTGTGATTTACAGAATAAGAGATTGCATGAGCAGACAGAGGGGAAGAGAGAGAGGGAGAAAGAGAATCCCACAGACTCTGCACTGAGCATGGAGCCTCACACTGGGCTCAATCTCACAACCTTGAGATCATGGGTGAGCTGAAATGAAGAGTTGGATTCAACCAGCTGAGCCCCCCAGGCACCCCTGGGAGGATTCACTTCTGTCTCCACATGATTGGTGTCTCTATTCTTTATTAAGAGGCTTAAGGACAGGTGGATCACAGTACAATGCACCAGCGGAACGTATGTGCATTCCATCAGACAAAGAGGGCTTCCTTGGACGGGGTTGTTGGGGGGAGGCTCAAAGGATCCAACAGAGAAAATCTCTGCCCCAGGGCTGAACCACTTCTGCCAAAGAAACCCAGCACTATTAATGGGCATGTAAACTGGTATAGCCACTGTGGAAAACAGTATGGAGGTTCCTCAGAAAATTAAAAATAGAATTACCATATGATCCAGAATTTCACTACTGGGTATTTACCCTAAGAATATGAAGACATTAATTCAAAAATCTATGTGCATCCCTAGTTCATTGCAGCACGATTTACAATAGTCCCATTATGAAAATAGCCTGCATATCTATCAATAGATGAATGTATTAAGAAGATGTAGTACATTTATACAATGAAATGTTATTCAGCCATAAAAAAAGAATGAAATCTTGCCATTTGCAACCACATGGATGGATCAAGAGAGTATCATGCAGGCAGAATAGTCAGAGAAAGACAAAGACCGTATGATTTTACTCATATGTGGAATTTAAGAAACAAAACAAGAGAAATTAAAAAATGGAATATAAACACATATAAACACATAGATATACAGTAATAAACATAACTATAGAGAACAAATGGATGGTTACCAGAGGTGCATAGGGGCGTGCGGTTTGGGTGAAACAGGTGGAGGGGAGTAAGAGTACACTTACCTTGACAAGCAGTGAGTAATGTATGTGGCTACCCTCCCCCTTCTAATGGTGGCTCCCTCCCCCTTCTGTTTCTCCTCCAATATCTGTCTGCACAATCCCAACTCCATGTTTTGTACCTCTTGACTGATGATCCTCTGCCCCCATAGAGATCCAGATGCATAATCTTACATTTCAGGCCGATGTCATGGGTGTTCAGAGTGCTCTGATGGCTATCCAGCTCAATTCAGGGGACTGGTTGAAGTAGGGTCCCCTAGCCTCTGCCATCTTGCCCCTACGCTGTTCTGTTTATTTTTGTAACTCCACGTTTCACTCTGAGAAAACTCAAAACCCTTCTCACATCCTCAGGCCTACATGATGTGGTCAGTATCTGACCTCATGTCACCTGCTCTCTGCTGCAGCTGCAGTGACCTCCTCACCCCTTCTTGAACACAGGACATGCTCCTGCCCTAGTGCGTGTGCACTGGAGGCTCCCTGCCTGGAAAGAACTTCCCCCAGACCTCTTCTTACACAATTCCTTATGTCATTCAAATCTCTCAGAGGTCACTTTCTCAGGGAGGCTCACACTTACCACTGTTGTAAAGTGGCCATCTTCCCTGTCCCCACACAGGTCTCCTCTGCGTCCCCTTCCTCACTGCACTTACCAACCTCTAACACACACACTTCCCTTAGTTACTAGAGCAGTCTGCCCCTCACTACCAGCACATACGCCCCACCTGACGGGCCCATTTGGTCTGTTTCTACTTCACTGAGGTGTCCTAGATGCTACAATAGTGTTCCTGTGTCTGACACTCAGTTATCACTTGGAGAAATGATCTGCACAGAGGGCCTCTCTCTTCTAGATGAGCCTTAGGCCACAGCTGTTCATGGAAGCTATCACTTTTCTCACCAGTGGTGGTCTCTTCCACATCCCCATGTCCACCTCCCCACATCATCCCTCCTGCATGTGCAGGAAACAATGAGTTTCCCCTTCAGAAAAGGCGTATCTCGGGGCACCTGGGTGGCTCAGTGGGTTAAAGCCTCTGCCTTCAGCTCAGGTCATGATCCCAGGGTCCTGGGATCGAGCCCCGTATCGGGCTCTCTGCTTGGCAGGGAGCCTGCTTCCTCCTCTCTCTCTGCTTGCCTCTCTGCCTACTTGTGATTTCTCTCTGTCAAATAAATAAATAAAATCTTTAAAAAAAGAAAAAGAAAAAGAAAAGGCGTATCTAGGCTTATGGGTCATGTATTCCAGAGAAATGTGAATTCAAATTAGACACTGTTTCATCACTCTATGAATTAGGAGTGGAGCCAGAACTGGAATTACTAGAAGAGCAGAGGGGCATGTGGGTGAGCCAAGAAAATAGAAACTAAATAAGGAAATTTAATAAGGATGAGAAATTATCAGTTGCTGTCTCTAACTCCATAATCTGCTTTTTAAAAAAGATGGGGGAAAGATGGAAAGAATGATCCAGAACAGCCTTAGAAGGAGAAGAGATGGATGGGTCTGAAAAAGTCGCCTTTGAAACCCAGAGATACTCCTGTGTGCAGGGGCTCCCTGGGCCTTGTGGGGACAATGAGAGACCAGAGGACCCCTGGGGCTGTCCCAGACTGGGAACACCAGAGAACATGAGAGCAGAACTTGTACCCAAGAACAACAACAGGCCTAATTCTCCATAGAAACAAAGATGGGGAGGAGGAGGAGGAAAGACAGGCAAAACTTGGGGGCTGAGTCCTGACCCAGGCCTAAGCCTTGGCAACCCTGTTCACAGGAAGCACTTGCTTCCCAAGGTCCTGGAGACAAGAGAGATTGAGTCCTTGTGATCCCAGGACCTGGTGGGACAAGTTTACACTGATGGGATGAGGGACAAAGGAGCACCAAGGATGACCAGCAGAGCTGTGGCCATGTCAGAGCTGAGGAGGCACTGAGCATGGGTTGGGCACAGTCCCCTCCATGCTGGCTCTTCACACACTCTTGCATCCCCACACCCAGAGGAAGCCCAGCTAACTTGTGGAACCTGGAAGGCCCTCAGTGCTTCTGTTTATTTCCTCTCTCAAACTTCAGGAAACCTTTTTTTAGCTTTTTATTTTTATCTTCTAATTTTTTCCAACACTTTAAAATGTAAATTCAATTAATTAACATTCAATGTTTTATTGGTTTCAGAGTACAGGACTGTGGTTCATCAGTCTTATATAACACCCAGTGCTCATTACAAAATATGCCCTCCTTAACGTCCATCACCCAGTGGCTCCATCCCTCTACCCGCATCTCCTCCAGCAACCCTCAGTTTGTTTCCTATGATTAAGAGTCCCTTATGGTTTGTCTCTCTCACTAACTTCATCTTGTTTTATTTTTTCCTCTCTTCCTCTGTGATTCTCTGTTTCGTTTCTCAAATTCCACATGTGAATGAGATCATATAATTATCTTTCTCTGGTTGACTTATTTTGCTTAGCATAATACCTTCTATTTCCATTTACATCATTGCAAATAGCAAATTCTCATTTTTAAATGGCTGAGTATTATTCCTTTGTGTGTGTGTGTGTGTGTACCATATCTTTATCCATTTATCATTGATGGACATATAGGCTCTTTCCATAGTTTCGCTATTGTGGACATTGTTGCTATAAACATTGCTATACACGTGCTCCTTCGGATCACTACATTGGTATCTTTAGGGTAAATACTCAGTGGTACAATTGCTGGGTTGTAGGGTAGCTCTATTTTCAACTCTATGAGGAATATCCATACTGTTTTCCAGAGTGGCTGCAGAAGCTTGCATTCCCACCAACAGTGTAGGAGGGTTCTTCTGTCTCCACATCCTTGCCAACATTTGTTGTCTCCTGACTTATTAATTTTAGTCATTCTGACTTGTGAGAGGTGGTATCTCAATATGGCTTTGATTTTAATTTCCCAAGGCTACTGATGATGAACACTTTTCATGTGTCTGTCAGACATTGGTATGTCTTCCTCAGAGAAGTGTCTGCTCATGTCTTCTGCCCATTTTTTGGACTTGATTATCTGTTTTTTGGGGTGTTGAGTTTGAGAAGTTCTTTATAGATCTTCGATATCAACCCTTTGTAGTGCCATTGGCAAAAATCTTCCCCCATTTGTGGGTTGCCTCTTTGCTTTTTATCTTAACAAAGTCCCAAAAGTTCATTTTCACTTTTGTTTCCCTTGCCTTTGGAGACGTTTCTTAAAAGTTGCTGTGGCCGATGTTGAAGAGGTTGCTGCCTATGTTCTCCTCTAGAATTTTGAGGATTCCTGTCTCACATTGAGGTCTTTCATCCATTTCAAGTTTATCTTTGTGTATGGTGTAAGGGAATGGTCCAGTTTCATTCTTCTGTATATAGCGGTCCAATTTTCCCAGCACCATTTATTGAAGAGACTGTCTTTCTTCCATTGGAAATGTTTTCCTGCCTTGCTGAAGATTAGTTGACCATAAAGCTGAGAGTCCATATCTAGGCTCTCTATTCTGTCCCATTGGTCTATCTGTCTGTTTTTTGTGCCAGTACCATGCTGTCTTGGTGATCACAGCTTTGTAATATAGCTTGAAAACAGGCAATGTGATGCTCCCAGCTTTGTTTTTATTTTTCAACATTTTTTTGGTGACTGGTTCCATACAAATTTTAGGATTGTTTGTTCCAGCACTTTAAAAAATGCCATTGGTATTTTGATCGGGATGGCTTTGAAAGTATAGATTGCTCTGGGCAGCTTAGTCATTTTAACAATACTTATTCTTCCAATCCATGAGCATAGAATGTTTTCCCATCTTTTAGTGTCTTCTTCAATTTCTTTCATGGGTGTTTTGTAGTTCCTAGAATATAGATCCTTTACCTCCTTGGTATTCCAAGATATCTTATGGGTTTTGGTACTATTGTAAATGGAATCGACTCTCTAATTTCTCTTTCTACACTTTCATTGTTAGTGTTTAAGAAAGCAACTGGTGTCTGTGCATTGATTTTGTACTCGGCTACATTACTGAATTGCTGTATGTGTTCTAGTAATTTGAGGGTAGAGACTTCTGGGTTTTCTACATAGTGTACATGTCATTTGCAAAGACAGAGAGTTTGACTTCTTCTTTGCCAATTTGAATATCTGTTAGTTCTTTTTGTGGTCTGATTGCTGTTGCTAGGACTTCTGGTACTACGTTGAACAACAGTGGAGAGTGGGCATCCTTGTCATGTTCCTGATCTCCATGGGAAGGCTGTCAGCTTTCCCCTATTGAGAATGATATTCAGGGGCGCCTGGGTGGCTCAGTGGGTTGAGGCCTCTGCCTTCGGCTCAGGTCATGGTCCCAGGGTCCTGGGATCGAGCCCCGAATCAGGCTCTCTGCTCAGCAGGGAGCCTGCTTCCTCCTCTCTCTCTCTCTGCCTGCCTCTCTGCCTACTTGTGATCTCTATCTGTCAAATAAATAAATAAAATCTTTAAAAAAAAAAAGAGTCAGAGAATGATATTCACTGTGGGTTCTTCATAGGTGGATTTTATGAACTTGAGGAATGTTCCCTCTATCCCTATACTCTGAAGAGTTTGAATCCGGAAAGGATGCTGTATTTTGTTAAATGCTTTTTGTGCATCAATTGAGAGGACCATATGGTTCTTTTCTCTTCTTTTATTTATGTGTTCTATCGCATTGATTGATTAGGAATGTTGGACCACTCTTAAATCCCAGGGATAAATCCCATCTGGTGGTGATGGCTAATCCTCTTAATGTACTGTTGGATTGTATTAGCCAGGATCTTGTTGAGAATTTTGACATCCAATTCATCAAGGATATTGGCCTGAAATTCTCCTTTTTGATGGGGTTGTTGCCTGGTTTGGGGCTCAAGGAAAAGCTGGCCTCATAGAAAGAGTCTGAAAGTTTTCTGTCTGTTTCTATTTTTGGAACAGTTTCAGAAGAATAGGTATTATTTCTTCTTTGAATGTTTGGTAGAATTTCCCAGAGAATCCATCAGGCCCCAGACTTGTTTTTTGGGAGGTTTTTGATCACTGCTTCAATCTCTGGATTCTACTAGGTGACGCTGTTTTGGTCCCTGAGGCTTTCAGCTCTGATCAGTGGGGTGAATATGGCTGCACCTTGCTCTCTAGTCCTGGATCTGAAAATTCACACTGCCCACTCTTTAGTGAGCTGCACAGAAAAGCAATCAATCAGTCTGGTCCCCCGGTTTCCCTATGAACTCTGTGTTCACCCAGCCTGTGACCACGCGTTCTTACATCAGGAACATGACTGAGTCTCAAAACTCCAAACTTGATAGACTCCTGCAGCAGGGACTGGTGCAGTTCCACCCAGGGGAGGTGGGGGTCTTCCTGGGATTCTGCTGCTTACTGGGCCCCTGCTCAGAGAGCAGTTCACTGAATTGTGCAGCGGTTCCCGCTTTATGGCAACACGGAGCAGAAAGCCAGCACCCAGACTCACAGCATGCAGCCGGCTTCCCCGCTCCGATGCCTGGGATCTTTGTGCACTCAGGCACCCCTGTTCTTTCAGTGACCCTGGGGATCCTGAGACCATGCTGTCCCACCTCGGATTCCACCCCACTCTGACACCTGAGTACCTTTAAGCCAGAGACCTCCTGCACTGGAGCAGATTTCTAAAAGTCCCGATTTTGTGCTCTGCTGTTTATAATACTTGGCAGCTGCCTCCTGAAGCAAGTCACTTTCCTACTTGTAGCCTTGCGGCATTTCTTTCTTCACAGCTCCCATTGATTCCTATGTGTTCAGAATGATTTGATAACTATCTAGCTGATTCCAGGGACCAGATGAACTTTGGGACTCCTACTCCTCTATCATCTTAACTCCTCCCTAAATTCCTGAATTTTCTGACCCTTCTCTTCAGATGCCCCGGAGACACATGTCACCTACCATCCCGCCTCTGACCATGAGGTCGTGTTGAGGTGTTGGACCCTGGGCTTCTACCCTGCTGAGATCACCCTGACCTGGCAGCGTGACGAGAAGGACCTGACCCAGGACAAAGAGCTTGTGGAGACCAGGCCTGAAGGAGATGGAAACTTTCAGAAGTTGTGGCTGTGGTGGAGCCTTCTGGACAGAAGCAGAGATACACATGCCATGTGCAGCATGAGGGGCTGCCAGAGCACATTACCTTCAGATGTGGTAAGGAGGGACACCTGGGCACAGAGCCTCCTGTCAGGGACATCGAGAGCTGTTGTGGAGATCTTCAGTAGGGTCTGGGCTGAGACCTGGGGGTCAAGGCCCTCCCCTTATCCTCTCTTCCCAGAGTCCCCTCCCCAGCCCCCCATTCCCATCGTGGGCATTGTGGCTGGTCTGATTCTTGTTGTGGTCCCTGGTACTGTGGTGGTTGGAGCTGTCATGTGGAGGAAGGAGAGCTCAGGTAGGGAAGGGAGGTGCTCTGAGTTTTCTTGTCCTTCTGCAGTGTCTCAAGCTCAGGTAGAAGTCTGTCCTGCCTTGTTTTTGGGCAGTGTCATCTGCACACATGTGCCTGTCCACTGTGGGGCTCATTGCTACATTCACTGTAGTAAAGCACAGGTGTGAGTAAGGGATATATTAATCACCCTGATGAATGTGGTAATGAACCCAATTCCCAGAAGTCACAGGTCAGAGAGCAAGGTCCTTGCTGAGGACAAACTGCAGGAAGATGGTTAGTCTAGCCCTGCTGTCTCTTTCCTTCATGATCCTGATCCTGCCCTAGGTCTGTAGTGACTGTTCTGGAAACTTCCCTGTGGTCCAAGCTATCTATTTCAACTAGGATCTAGGGCCCTGCCTCCTGCATGTCATCTCATGGGATGTTTTCTTTCAGCAGGTGGAAAAGGAAGGAGTTACGCTCAGACTGAATGTAAATGTGGTGGGGGTGATCCATTGGACATGTCCCAAATAGTTGGAGTCTGTCAGTCTAGGGAGATTCAGAGTCTGTGGGTCTGGGGAGAGGCCCATGTGTTCTGAGAAGCACCACAAGTGAGCCTGGTGCTCAGCTGGATCTGGAGCCAGTGAGGTCAGAGAGGTGAGCAGGCCAGGGTGGAAGGGACATTAAAATCTCATTTACTATGTTTTTTTTCCCTCATAAATTGAGGGAGGACATTTGTTGTCATGAGGTGTGATGTGTGAGATTTACGGCATTGTTTCTTTATGGGGTGTCATCAGGGAGAGGATTAGGGAGCGGTTCACAGCGGGATGACGAGCATCTCTGAACGCTTGCTCTCTGCAGCTGTTCCTCTGAGCAAACCCTGGAACCCAGCCCTGCTCGAACTCGGACAGAAGGTAGTGCACACACACGCGTACGCACGTGCATCTTCTGTGGATGTAACGTGTTCCTGGGGATGGTCAGGGAACAGGTTAGGCTGCGCAGCCAGGAACACACCCGCAGTGGCCGTCCGGCTGCCTCTCACACAGGAACCCCAGCCTCTGCGGCAGGCACAGTTGTCACCACTAGCACTGCTGACTTGGTTGGGTCGGGACATGGGCCACTGCAGCCGCTCGTGGGCCTGGGCGACACACTGCCACTCATGCCCCCTGTCACATGCAACGTGCACAGTGGCAGCCTCTCTCTATCCCACCATTGTGAGTCGGGTCCAGCGTGTGCTCCCCTGGAGCTGGGTCCCACTGGAAGGATGTGGGGAAAACACGTCTTCCTCATCTATGGAGGGAAGCCGTCTCTTCCAAAGCCTTGACCATGGAATTCTCCTCATGCCAGAAGGCTGCTGGGGTGCTGGGGGCAAGGGATGGAGAGAGAACAACTGTCATTCTCGGAGCACAGACTGAGGCTGCATCTCAACCTGGTGCTTTTTAGGCGCTCAGGTTTGGCCAAGGGAACAAGTAGGTAACAAATGACAGCAGTCCTCTCGTTCCCCTGACACTACGTGATCAGACCCAGCTGTCATCCACTGCAGTTCTCGCTCACAAACATGGGTGGTGGTGAGGTGGGCTGGTGGCCTGATGGCTCGGGGCAGATTTGCCCTCTTTTGTTCTTGCAAGGACAACAAGCCCCAGGTCTGCAAGACATGAGATCTCTGTGTGCACCAACGTGTCGTGTGACTGTGTCTATTTCCCCATGTGTGACGATGTTCTGGGGAGAGACTCTCTAGCATCTGTCAGCATTTACGTGACCGCTGCCCAACTTGAACAACAGTGCCAGGGTCATGGGAACCTGAGAGCTAAAGTCGAGATAGATTAAGTTTGACATTCTCAGTGGTGTGTGGCATCCGTGACTCCATGCTGGGCCCGCTGTCTCATTTCTCAACAGGACCCTGAGCAGCTGGTCACAGGCAGATGGACATGATAGACAGGCCTCCGTTCTGCTTATCCTTTGCTCCCAGACGAGATGAGGCGCAGGTTACTTGCTTGCTCTCTCAATTTCTCTTTGTGGGGTGGAGAGGGTTTCTTTCCCCAACTGACCAGCTCTCTGATTCCCTGTCACCACCTGGGTGTCCTCTGATTCGTTCATTTCACTCTTGACCCTGCCGACCTGGGGTGAGCATGGGACACACGGGTGGGAGGACTCATCCTGCAAGTTGCCCTCAACTCACGGGCAAGTCTCAACTCTCAGGTTCCCACGTGCCTGGCACTGTTGTTCAAGTTGGCTACAAAGCTGGAGGTACTTTGGATGTTCAGTAGTTTGCTAGAAGGACTCCTAGTTCTCAGGAGAACTCCATGCTGACTGTTATGGTTTATTATAAGGACATGCACGAGCAGCCTGATGAAGAGGCTTGGGACAGTGGGAGCGTGCAGGTTCCGGTGCGGGAGCCTCTGTCCCCATGGACTTGGAATGTGCCTGTAAGGGCCTACTTAGCCAGAGTGAGCCATTTTGTTGTTTATGCAGTAAACTTAGATTGAACCTGCCCCTTCCCCCAAGAGGAAAGCGCTTAGAAACAGAATTGGTGAAATACGGCCAAATAGCCCCCGATAACGGAGTCCAGATTCTAGGACGTGTCCAGCCAGATGGAAACGTCCAATCAAGTAAAAGCGCAGGTATTACCCACCAGGGAGTGTGAGCCCCCGCCTTTTGGGCGCCAGACAAAGGCGCCAATTCTAGCCAAGGTCATAGGCTGAATTAGATGACTATTCAATTGGCCACCTGTATGTGGCCAGGCTCAACCACATGGCCTTTACTCTATAAAAGTTAGTCTGTGAGGCTGTGGGGAGGGGTCACCTCTTTGCAAGAGACGGCCCTGGCCGGTCAGTTTGATTCTTGATGCTTGGCGCGAAATAAAGCTTTGCTTGACCTTCGCGTTGTATCAGTCTTGTCCTTTTGTCTACGGATCCTTTCAGTACCCACCTCGGAGCACATAGACGTGTTTGCCATTTCAGAAGCTCTGTGAACCCCACTGTAGAGCAGTCTTCGGGGAAGCTTCATGACATAGGCACGCTTGATTCAGTCACTGGCTGCTGGGGACAGAGGGCAGCCTCCAGAGCCTCTCCACAGAGGTTGGGGAGGGAGGCTTATGGCTCCAACTCTAGTCATGGTGTGGTCCTCCTGGTCACCAGCCCCAATCTGAACTGTCTAAGACCCTCGGCCAAGTCATCTCATTAGGGTACTGGTGACAGTCTTATCACCCAGGAGATCCCAAGGGCTGGGGAGCTGGGTGCCAGGAAGTGGGGACAAACACCACATATTTTACTTATCCCGCAGCCACGCTGTGGTCTTTGAGCACAGATCCCTTGTAGCAGTGGGACCAGAACTACGGAGATGCTGGCCCAGTACTCGTGTCCCATCCAGTCATTAACAGTCAGCCCATCTTCCTTCTGGAGGACAGCGTCTCCCAGGGCCACTCAGGTCTGCTGGGTCCATTCAGTGTTGCCAGGTTCCAGAAGCAGGAATGTTCTCAGAGTACACGGCTTTCTCTCTCAGGCTCTGGAATGACAGAGCTAAGAGACAGTGTCATCTCTTGCTCATACTTCTTCCAGGGCACTAATGTACTATGGATTTCCCTCATGACATAGCAAATGTATCCCCTCCTTTACCCTCAGTTACTATTTCTACTTCTCTGCATTAATACTGCACTTTCTGCCATTGGAAGGGACATTATGTGTGGCTGATGTGCTGGTCTAGACTGCGGCAGCAACATGAGTCTGAGAAGCCCCCTCCCCCCAAGTCCACTCTCGGTCATCGAGGGGAGGGAAACACAGGGACAGAACTGGTGGGTAAGGGACAACCAGGGGATGTAGCTGTGCTCGCCGACAGTCCCAACTTTGCTGGATGGGGTGAAGGCACAGCCCTCCCCTTCAGGCCCTTAGGAATTCCCACATTGGGGTTTAATGAAGTACGTACAGTGTCTTAGGATCCTTCCTGTTTCTGGCACTCACACTTGCATCCCTGTCCCGAGACTCTACATCAGGTAAGATGAGAGAATGTTGAGGTGAACCACAGTCATACCGAGGTCCTTTCCCTTCGGAAGGAGTGTAAAGTCACACTGGCACTTGTCCCCTCCCCCTCCTCCTCATATCCCCCAGGAAAAAGTGTGTGGTTGGGACCATCGTGTAGCCCCACTCATGCTGGGTGGGAGCACGCACTGTGAAGGGGTGTAAACCAGCACTTCACGCCTCCATGGCCCCAACACCCCTTTTCCACAATATTTCTGCTGCCTGTTCCCATTCTCCATGAAGCTGTTACTCTGTCAGCATGTCTGTATTCCCATTGTGTGACATAATGGTTTGTCGTGTGTTTGTGGTGTGAAGAACTGTGACTGAGCATTCTTCGGGTTCAGTACTTTTTTTTCCACACGTGCACCAAGAGCCGTGTACGAGAATGTTCTCAGCAGTACTGTGTATGATCGCCCCAAATGGGAAACAATATAGATGCATATGACAGGAAAATACATACATAAGTTGTAGCTTATCTGTACAACAGGATACCGTGCAGCCCCGAGGAAGACTGGACTGTGGCGACACCCTACAGCATGGGGGAATCTCATGGACATGACACCGAGTGAAAGAAGCCGCACACAGGAGTATGACCCTTTATATGTGAAGTTGAAGACCAGAACTAATTTATAATGTCAGAAGTCGGAGAGTGGTTACCTTTTGTGGTGACATATTGACTGGGAATCTCTGCGACGCTCAGCGTGTTCTGCATCTTGCTCTGCAGGTAGTGCGTGAAGGTGTGCACGTGTAACATTCCCTGAGCTGTCCTCACAGGACCAGTCCTCTCTGTGCATTTTAATTTTTTTAGACTTTTAATTGAAACATAGCTATGCTCTGTTTTTTGCTTGTTTGTTTTAATAGCACTCTGACCATTTGCATCTACCGCTGAATGAGCAAAGTTCAATCCAGAATATGCATTCCTGTCAAGGCCCTTTTGTTGCCCCTCAGGGTTACCATTATGGCTTTGACTTGCCAGCTATGTTCAAGGCTTTACAACTGGGGGGTCAGCCTCCTAGCTCTCTGTGGTGTTTGGTTGGCAGCCAGAACAGTTCTGTTTGGTATTTTGTGCCACAGAGGATGCAAGTGGACTGTAGAATTTCAGCCTTTCCCTGCATTGCCACAGCCCCCTCTATCCCCTTATTTCCCTGCCCTAGGTGGCTACCCCAAGAGAGGACACCAGGAAACACACTCATCCATTCCAATCCACTTCCAAACTCAGAAGGTGGTTCTTGTGATGGGCATCATCATGTCCTCCTTTGATATGCCACAAATTCCCATAATGATCAAGGGCCCAGCCCCCCTGTGGCTATTCCTTTAGTAGACCATGTTTCCATTGTCCTTCTACCTGACCATGTGGCCTGGCTGTGGGCCATTGGCCATGAATTGGTAATTCCAAAACAAGGGTCTTTCCCATTGTTCCATTTTTTTTCACTGCTATGCATCAACATAAACATTAGAACTACCCTATGAGCAAAAGACAAAATTATCCTGAGCCTGATACAGCCATGGGGTCTTGGGTAATGTTGGAAAAACACTCTAATGGAGAGGACAGTGCCCAGAAGAATTCCATTAAAAAGTGGTAACAGTTAAAAAATACTTTTACACACAACTTAGAAAACAGTATGACAAAATTAAAGCACATCCTATATAGTCTTCTGTAACCTTGACTTTAAGAACACAGAAATGAAGCGCTTGGTCAGGTGACCTGTGGGCAGTGATCGAACAGTTCTCCTGTAATAAAGCTGGACTTTTAAAAAACTAGGATTGGAATCCTCAATACAATGATTTTAATCATCAGTGGCTTCACTTTCAGCTGGACCCCTAGTAAGTTTTTGAATTCCTCGTTTTGCTGCAGGACCTTTCAGTTTTGCAAAACTTTGCTACGTGCCTAATGCTTTGGGTGTCCTTCTTCATAAAGGAAGTCTGCTGTCAACTCATCCCCATTTTCTCTCTTGATCTTTCTCTTTCTTCTTTCTTTCTTTCTTTCTTTCTTTCTTTCTTTCTTTCTTTTTCTTTCTTTCTTCCTTTTTTTTAAAGATTTTATTTATTTGATGGGCGCCTGGGTTGCTCAGTGGGTTAAGCCTCTGCCTTTGGCTCAGGTGATGATCTCAGGGTCTTGGGATTGAGCTCCACATCGGGCTCTCTGCTCAGCAGGGAGCCTGCTTCCCCTCCTCCCCCCTGCCACCTGCGTCTCTGTCTACTTGTGATCTCTGTCTGTCAAATAAAAAAATAAAATATTTTTTAAAAATTTTATTTATTTGAGAGAGAGAGAACCATGCACAAGCAGAGGGGAGGGCAGAGGGAGAGGGAGAAACAGGCTCCCTACCAAACAGGGCTCAAGACGTGGGGCTTGATCCCATGACCCTGGAGCTGAAGGCAGACACTTGCCTGACTGAGCCACCCAAGCACCCTATCTCGATCTTTCTAATGACATCCATTTGTAGTTGTCTTTCAACAGTTTCTGACAGAGGGCTCTCACAGCTAGAATACAGTATCCGTTCTCTTTACTGCATGTGTATCCCGGCATTGAATAAATAAAAACTATGGACTTCAAACCGTCTCCTTCATGGGCATGTTTCCACAGGAAGAAATGGTAGCGTGCTGAATCCTTAGGAATCCTCCTTGGCAAGTGTTTCTGTTCTGTCTTTGTTGTATTGGCCAAAATTATAATTTCATCTTTCATATCTATTTCCAATTGCACATAGTCGAGCTGTTACTTAATGTTTCCAAAGTTTGAAAAGCTTCTCGAGAAATAGGAAATGTTACTCCTTGTAGTGTTTGATGCTGCGTGTCTCCACCCATGTCAGTTTGTGCCTCATTAATTTTAATTTGTTGTGATTCTTCCTCAGCTGCAGTCAATGGGGCAGGAGAAGATTGTGACAGAAGATTGTGTTTTTATATCTGTGTAATGATGCATCTTCCTTTACTGTTCCAAACACTTCCTCTGTAATGTGGCCCCCTCCGAACCCCCTTTTCAGAGTTGCACTTGTTCCTGCATACAACAAATTTTGATGATTACTAGAATGGTCTGGAGACCAGGCAGTGGATATCCAGTCAAATCCCTGGGCATTCTGAGAATCTAACCAGAACGCTATATAGCACAGCTGTCTGTCCTCTAGGAGGGGTAAACAAAGGAATCATAATCCTTACCCCAGGAATGGAAGGCTGACTACAGGATCCAATCACAAGTATCTCATTTTCAGTAGATATTATTAGAAGTCTGTACTTTCCATTTCTCCTCTGGCAAAGGTATCTTTAACATCTTCCACTTGCTTGGAGGCAGGTCTCATGGACGTGGCAGCCATGGGCTCCCAGGTCTGGTGCCAAATCTGTGCAGAGACATTTCAGCCTGAGTGGCACGAGTGTCATCCAGGTGCCAGAAGCAGCAGAGACAGCAGTTCCTACTGAGGGTCAGGTGTCCTGTGTCAGAGGAGTCATGACATCTGTACCTTTAGCTTGAAACTTCCCCAGTGTGTTGTGCAGGGAGATACTGCTTTGGGAAGTATCCCCGATGTTCTCCTTTACGTGTGAGTAAAACCCTTCCTTTCCCTATTCTTTGGCTTCATTGAGTCTTTTGCCTTGAACCCCTCAAGAGGTGTGCCCAGTTTTCAGAAACACAACTGCCAACCTGACAACCTCACTTGGCATTTCCCTTTTTAAATTTAATTTAACTTTATTTATTTATTTGAGAACGAGGGAGCACAAGCAGCGGGAGTACAGGCAGAAGGAGAGGGAGAAGCAGGTCCCTGCGGAGCAGGGAGCCTGTGCAGGCTCAATCCCAGGACCCTAGGACCATGATCCTGGGGTCATGACCTGAGCCAAAGGCTGACTATTAACTGACTGAACTGCCCAGGTGCCCCTCCAGCACAATGTGTAATAGAAGCCGTGAGTGAACATTATTTTTGTGTTGCTGATCTTAGGAAAAAACAACCAGTCTTTCACCATTAGGTAAGATGTAAGGGTTTTCATAAATGCCTTTCATCAGATTGAAGAAATTCCCTCTATTAGTAGTTGAGATTTTAATCATGAGAAGGTGTCCGATTTTGTCAAATGCTTCTTGTCCATCTGTTAAGATAAGCATGTTTTTCTCCTAGTATATTTCCAGTATATTAATATATAATATATACCATATATATGTTTTACTTTGATTGGTAAGGATTTTTAACCAATCTTGCATTCCTGGAATAAATTTCATTAGGTTGGTTTAACTCTATATGTTGCTAGATTTGATTTGCTACATTTTGTTGAGATCTTTGTGTGTATGTATGTGTGTGTACATTCATAAGAGATATTGGTCTGTAGTTTTCTTGTCTTGTGATAATCTTTGTCTGTTTGGTGTCTGAATAATCCTAGCCTCATAGAATGAGTTGGGTTCCCTCCTCTTTTTTGGGGGGCAGGGTTTGTAAAGAATTGTTATTTATTCTTTCAGCATATGGTATAATTTGCAAGTGAAGCCATTTGGAACTGGGCTTTTATGTGGAATAGATTTGACAATTGACTCTATGTTCTACCTCATTATAGGTACATTCAGATGGTCTATTTCTTCTTCAGTCAGTCAGCTTTAGTCATTTGTGTCTTTCTGTGTTTTTGTCTATTTTATAAAGGCAAGTTAATATTTTAGCATATAATTGTGCATCATAATCTCCTAATTCTCTTTATTTCTGTGTGGTCAGTACTAATATCACTTCTTTCATTGCTGATCCCAGCAATGTGGGTCATCTCTCTCTCTCTCTCTCTCTTTTTTAGTGAGTCTAGTTAAAGATTTGTCAGTTTGGTTGATCTTTCAAAGGATCACATTTGATTCAGTTAGTTTCCTATACTGTTATTTTATTCTCTTTTCTTTATTTCATTAACTTCTGCTCTAATCTTTATTTTTTTCTTTCCCTTTGCCTCCTTTTGCTTTAGTTTGCTCCTCTTCCTCTTTTGACTTAATATGGAAGTTCAGGTAATTGATTGGAGATGTTTCTTTTTCATACAGGCAGTTCCAACTATATATTTCCTCAGCACTGCTTTAGTCAGACCACCTCGGGTTTGGTATGCTCTGTCTTCATTTCTATTAATCTGAAAGTATTTTCTGATTTCCACTTTGATATCTTTGACCCTTTGATTATGTAGAAGTGTGTTAATTCTGCATATTGTGCGTTTCCCAAATTCATTCCAGTTATTTATTTCTGGTGTCATGCCACTGTGATATTTGCGTTATTTTTACCCCTTTAAATTCAATGAGTTTTTTTATGGCCTAGCATATGGCTTATCTTCTAGAAAGCTCCATGTACATTTGAAATGAATGTATATTCTGTTCATGGCTGGAATGTTCTATACATGTCAGACTTACACTGTTGTTTTATAATATGGTTCAAGTCTTCTTTATCTTCATTGATCTCTGCATAGTTGTCCTATCCATTATTGAAAGTGATATATTGAGTTTAACTATTATTGTCATACTGTCTGTTTCTCAGTTTCTGTCAGTTTTGCTACAAGAAGTTGGGTGTTGAATTATTAGGTGAATATATGTTTAGAGTTTTTTCATCTTTCTGATGACTTGACCATTTTATCATTACAAAATGATCCTGTTTATCTTACTAGCATTTTTATTTTTAATTTTATTAAAAAAGATCTTATTTATTTGTTAGAGACACAGTGAGAGAGGGAACACAAGCAGGGGGAGAGAGAGGGGGAGAAGCAGGCTTCCCGCTGAGAAGGGAGCCCAGTGTGAGGGCTCAGTGGACCATGACCTGAGCCAAAGGCAGACTCTTAACAACTGAGTCACCCAGGCGCCCCCTTACTATAAAGTCCCTTTTGGCTAATGAGTATATCCACTCCAGCTTTCTTATGGTTGTTTGCCTGAGATAACTTTTTCCATCCCTTTGAGTTTAATCTGTTTGTAACTGAGATCAAGTGCGTCTACTGTAGACAGCATAATCTGTTTGTAACTGAGATCAAGTGCGTCTACTGTAGACAGACAGATAACTTTTTCCATCCCTTTGAGTTTAATCTGTTTGTAACTGAGATCAAGTGCGTCTACTGTTAGACAGTCTAACAATCTGCACTTTGTTTGACTTATTTAAGCCATTCACTTGCAATGTTAATATTGACACTGTTGATTTATGTCGCCGTCTTACTTTTTTGCTTTTAGTTTTCCATGACTCACTCATTTTTCTCTCTCTCTTTTTAAAAAGATTTTATTTCTTTTTTTTTTTTTTTAAAGATTTTATTTATTTATTTGACAGAGAGAAATCACAAGTAGGCAGAGAGGCAGGCAGAGAGAGAGGAGGAAGCAGGCTCCCTGCTGAGCAGAAAGCCCGATGCGGGGCTCGAACCCAGGACCTGGGATCATGACCTGAGCCGAAGGCAGCGGCTTAACCCTCTGAGCCACCCAGGCGCCCCAAAAAGATTTTATTTCTTTAAGGGAGAGGAGAGAGAGAGAGAGTGCAGAAGCAGGGGAGCAGCAGAGGGATGGGGAAAGAGAAACAAGGCTTTCCGCTGAACAGGGAGCCAGAAGCTGGGCTTGACCCAGGACCCTGGGGTCATGACCTGAGTAGAAGGCTGATACTTAACCAGCTGAGTCACCCAGGTGCCCCTCCACTCATTCTTCTTTTACTGATAACTTCTTATTCAGTGAATAAACTGTAATATTTTCATTTTTTAATCATTAATCACTTTATTTTGTAGTTATTTTCTTAAGAGGTGCTTTTGCTTTTGCCATGTTTTCTACATATTAAATTTTGTGATTTTTTTTTCTTTATATCATACCCATAATATATATTAAAATAACGTATGTTTATATATTTGTATCATATCCTGGTCCTCTTATATTGCATCTTATAGTTCCAATATTGAAGTTTCATGAGCTTTTTGCTACTCAATTATTCTAAAGTTACTTAATCACAGGTTTTTTTTTCATTTTAACTTTAATTTCTTTCTATGAGTTGCTTTATTTTCCTCTGTGCAATTTTCTGTGTAAGTTTTTTAAGATTTTTTTTTTTTTAATTTATTTGACAGAGAGAGAGAGAGAGATCACAAGTAGGCAGAGAGGCAGGCAGAGAGAGAGAGGGGAGGAAGCAGGCTCCCTGCTGAGCAGAGAGCCCGATGCGGGGCTCGATCCCAGGACCTGGGATCATGACCTGAGCTGAAGGCAGAGGCCTTAACCCACTGAGCCACCCAGGCGCCCCTGTGTAAGTTTTTTGACACATAAGTTAAATAGAGATTTCTCTAGAGAAATTTGTTTCTTAAAATTTTGGGGCATCACCAATCCAGGACAATTATGAACTAAGCTGATGACATGAAGTTATTTTGGCCCAAAGGCCAATTGGAAAGCAAATTTGGACTACAAATCACAGACGGGTTAGTCCGTGTCTGCAAATTTTTGAAATAGCTATTTGCTCACTTTTTCCTGACTCAAAGGCAAATTTCCTCAGAATGCTCTTGCACTTGAAGATAGAACAGATTTGATTTGTGTCACCCTGTTCTGAGGACGTGAATCTTAGGTTCCCAGATTTTCAGGGAGAGGATGTTTTTTCTGCTCCTCACATGGAGCAGCTCTGGGCATTGTCTCCTATCTGTGAAGCTCCTGAGCTTGAGAAACCAAGCTAAGAGTTTCTAGATTTGAAAAATACTCTGGATCAGAACAACTATTCTCTGGGGCTTACAGCCCATATTTAAATTTTGGGCTAATTGATATTTCTCTTGATTGTTCTACACTTTTGGGTGATTTTATGTTTTTTCTATCATTTTCATTTTTGGGAAAAGAGGCAGCTTTATTTCTTAAAAAATTTTTTTATTTAAATTCAATTAGCCAACAGAGTACATCATTAGTTTCACATGTAGAGTTCAATAATTCATCAGTTGCATATAACACCAATGCTCATCACCTCACATGGAGAGGGGCAGCCTTAAACCTTGGTCTACTGATAGGTGGAAATGGAATCCTCAGTAAGTATTTTTCATTTCTTCTCTTTTTTAGGCACCCAAGTTGGTGCTAAAGTGTAAGTCACCTAAACCAATGGTGATCTGTGTCTCCTGTGAGCCAGCCCTGGTCAGGGAAGTGTTACTCAGCCCACAGAAAGTACACACAGAAGTTGAAAGTGAGTATAAGCCAGAAATCTCTAACTTCTCCTGTCTGAGACTGGTTATTTCCAAACAAAAATGAGGATGAATATCACGTCATTGGATCTGCTGAAACACTGTGATCATTAGCTGTTCGTGGACCAGAGGTGAAATAGGCAGTGTCTACACGGAATGGTTTTCAGACTTTTGTGGAAGTCACATAAACCTGATGAAATTATGGATACTCTCCCCAGAAATATGTATATATAGAAAGAAACATCAAATATCAGTGTGTATATGAGGATCATCTGAAGTGACACAGATCTGAGTTTTTAATCCCAGGAAGAGACAAAGGATGAAGAAGACGTGTTGAGCAATCACTTCATGACCCAACAATGCTATTACACTCATCTGTGAGTAGGGACTGGAGTGGACAAACCTGGGCCCATAACAACCATCAATAAGTTGAAAGATGAGTTTATTTATGAGTCAATCCTCATCCAAGCAGACTTGAGTGCCTACAGTGTCCAGATCAAGTCTTAGTCTCAGATCATGGCTCCAAATGTGGAAATTTGTCATTCTTTTCCATTCCTAGCTCCCAATGTCTATTCCCCAAACTGGTACCTCTCTTGCCATGTGCAGGAATGCCACACATCAATAATCTTATTGGGGGCACAGACACCTCCATCCACAGAGAGGAGAACCCATATTGCCAAACAGTCCAGCACTTGGACATGATATGAAGCTTCAACAGTCACGTGCCAGACTCTGACTCTGGACATGTGACAGGAACACTGGGCAAGTATCCATGCATTAGGCACAGGGGGTTTGAGGAGTGTCACAGTCATGTCATGCAGCTCTCAGGGGCAGCAGCAATAGCAGTCCCAGCCCCAGGGTCCAGTGGCCTCTCTCAGGAGAGTCAGTGGTGTCGATACCCAGTAGCTGGTTGTCTGTGGGTCTCCGTCCAGGGTCCAGTGTGGATTCAGCTTCTGGCTGTGTAGTCTCAAGCCTGTATTGTGGCTTTTCTGGAAATAAAAAAGGTCCTATATATTCTCTCTCTTCCCTAAGTCTCTCTGTAACTGTATGTATGTATCACAAGGAGTCAGAAACCCACATAGGGAAGAGTTTCCAAGAGCAAGATTTCAGACATCTTTTACCAACTTTATAGAGATATGATTGACATACACCATTGTGTGAGTTTAGGGTACAACCTGCTGATTGATACATTTCTGTACTGCACACTGATTACAACCATAACGTTAGCTAACACGTGCATCATGTCACGTAGTTACCATTTCCTTTTGTGTGATGCAGAAATTTAAGATCTACACTCTCGGTAACTCAGACCTTTTATGTTGAGATGAAAATTTCCTCAGTCTGCCACCTGGCTGTGCCCTACAGGAGAGAAAAAAATGCATCTCCCAGCATGTCTTGCATTTTTCTTCCTACAAAAAGACATCTGAAGATTTTATTTATTTATTTGAGACAGAGAGAGAGAGAGAGCATGCGCGAGAGAGACAGGGAGGGGTAGAGGGAGAGGGAAGACGTTTCAAGCAGACTCTGTACTGGGTGCAGCGCCCAACATGGGCTAGTTCTCATGACCCCAAGGTCATGACCCGAGCTGAAACTAAGAGTGGAACACCCAGACGTCCACAAAGAAACATTTAAATGTGTCTGTAAAACCGCTTCCCACAATGAGGGCTCTCATTGATGACTTCAGTGCTTCTCTATCTGGTGGAGTCAAAGGATTGCCTGTGGCTTTGTTACCAAATAATCAGGCCTCTCCCCAGACCCCCTCAGCTTAGAATGTTGGCTGTGGGTCCAGGAATCACTGACATGATGAGCCCTACAGGAGAGGCTGATGCAGGGCCATGTGGGGATCCTGCTTCCTGTGCTTGCTACTCCGTGTGGGATCTGAAGACCAGCAGCAGCAGCACCAACCTTGTTATCAACCCAGCATCTCACACTCTACCCCAGACTGTCTAGATCTTCGCAGTCCAGGAAATTCTTGTGCACACTGAAGCCTTGGCTTCCCTGGTCTCTGTGCCTTCTAGATGCAGAACTAGACTGTGCAGTGCGCTCTGGGTGTGCGCTCTGATCAGCCTGCTTAGCCCTGAGGAATCCAGGGTTTGGTCCTTTTCCTTTCTCTTCTATGGCCCTCGCCCTGTTGGTGACCTCATCTCTGCTGAAGGCTCTAATCATCATGTATAGGCTGTCTCCTCCCAAATCTATTTCTCTAATCCGGATATTTCTCCTCCCCTGCACTCTGTATCCAACTGCCAACCTCAGTGCATTTCTAGTGGACATCTCAGATTCCACATGCCCAAACTGGTTTCTGTGATGCTGCTTCCCCCAATGTCCTGCTTCAAGAATCTTCCCCATATCCAAGGAAGGCACTCCCCATTTCTACTTGCAGTCTGAAATACTGGATGCCCTCCTTGATTCCTCCTACTCACCACCCAGATTTGGTGGTTAGGAAATGCTGCAAAGTCCATCTGTAAATATCCAAGACCCAAACATTTCCTATATCTTCCCTCCTCAAACCCCAGATGTACATCCCACATCCCCCTCCTGGGTCACAGCACTGGTTTCCTACATTGTCCCCACTGATTACTCACCCTGCACCTCTCGATTCTCACAGCAGCAATCAGGTGCTGCTTAGAAAGTCAATCCCATTGATCTGTTCATTCTGGTAACTCCACTCCTCACTCAAAGAAAACTCAAAAGCCTTCTAATATCCTCAGACGTCCATGATGAGGTCACCTTCTCAGTGAGGCTCCCCTGATCTCTGGAGTAAAAAAGCCATCGTCCCCATCCCAGCACAGGTGCTAACTGGGTCTTCTTCCTCCAGCGCCTGCCAACTTCCAACCTAAACACTTCCCTTATTACTGCGCTTACATAATACACAGTTCACCTCCGAATGACACTGGTTGCACGGTGCATGTTAACCTGTGTGCGGACTTTTTTACAGTAGGTACTATCCATGCATTTTCTCTTCTTTGTGATTTCTAATTTTTGCAGCTTCATTCATTTTCTCTTCTTTGTGATTTCTAATTTTTGCAGCTTCATTCATTGTTAGAAGACTGTTTTCTGCATGTAACATAAACATGTGTTAAGTGACTCTTCACATTATCCATGAGGCTTCCAGGCTATTAGTTATGCTTTGAGGGAGTCAAAAGCTATATTTGCATTCCTGACTTCATGGGGGTGGTCACTGGCCCAGTCCCCACATTGTTCGACGGTCGTGTACAATCTGCCCCTTACACTAGAACATACTGTCCATAAGACCAGCACATTTTCTTTCTTCTTAGTCTCACTCAGGTGCCCAGATGTAAACATAGCATGTCCTGTATGTGGCACACAATTATCAGGTGAATGAATGAGCAGATAGAGGACTCCATCTTCTAGATGAATCTCAGGCATAGCTGTTCTGAGGCAGCTCCCACCCCACGTGCACCCACTTACCATCAGTGCTGTCTCTCTCCCCTCACAGGGCTGCCCTCCCCTCCCTCTCTCTGCTCAGCCCCTCCCCCCACACCATCTCTCCTGCACAGCACAACACACAGAGTTCTCTCTCCAGAAACACTGTACTCAGGCTTTTTGGGCACTTTTCTCCAACAACAAAGAGATCTACATTAGACTCTGCTTTATAAATCCATGAACTTGGCTCCAAGCCAGCACTAGGATCATTGAACTAAGGGTAGGGGAGAGAGGGCAGAGCAGCTCAAGAGAGAAACTAACTGATGTTTATTAAGGCTGAGAAATGTTCAGATTCCTCCTCTATCTCCAGAATCCTAAGAATAATCTAGAAAACAGGTCTAGATTGTGGGGAAGAGATGGATGAATCTGAAAGTTCATCTCTCCATACTACAGAGACTCCTGTGTGCCGGGGACAACCTAGGCCTGTGGGAACACAGCCCAAAGGACACCTGCTACTATAACTGACAGGGTCACCCAGGGAGAATGGGACAAGAAGTTGTACACAAGAGCAAGAGCCGGCCTGATGCTCAAGAGAAACAATGAGAAAAGCCCACTCCAGAATGGAGGCTATGACCTAACCCAGGGCCGAGGGGAGGCTGACCCAGTCACAGAAAGCTCTTGCTGCACAAGGTCCCAGTGACAGGTGATATCCAAGTCCCTGTGATCACAGGTCCTAATGATACAAGTTTCCACACAAGGGCAAAGAACACAGAGCACAGAGATGACCGAGCTGAGGAGTGAGCACGTCACTGAGCTCACACTGGGCACAGGCCCCAACCCCACTCGTGTCCTCACAGCCTTCTGACCCCACCCGCAACAGACTTAGCACAGTAAATGCATGGATTCTAGAAGGTTCTCAGTGCTTCCATTTATTTGCTGTCTCAATTTTACAAATCTCCTCTTTTATTACCTAATCAACCCCATATGGAAGAATTAGGAAACACAACTCATGTCTGGATTCTCATTTTCAATACGGAAATAAGTCATTTGTACTCAGCCCAACATGAAATAAAGACAGGGATGGAGATGGTCCAGCCTGCCTCTGCTCGAACAGGAAAGCACATCAGAAAGGAGAATAAAATCAGAATAGGGAGCGGTCTGGTGGGCAAATCTACTCATGTCCTCACATATGCTCAAAGGAACACAGACACATTCTGACATCTTCTGGACAAAGAGAAGTCAGGGGTTGCTGATGTCACCAAGTGGGGGTGTGAAGAAATCTTCCATCTCTTAGTCCCCACAAGGCAGCTGGTCTCACACTATGAAAAAAAATCATGTACAAATTGAGGTCAGTCCTATAAGTGGGGACATCTCAGTAGCCCCCCTCATGAGCAAAGTGTCCCTAGTGTCCCAACCCTTTCCCATGTCAGGGTCTCCAGGGTCTCACCTTTAGCAGCCATGAGAGACACATCAGAGCCCAGGGCACTATCATTACCTAAAAGAGAACAAACAGGACGTGGTCAGAGCCCACAGGAGAGGAGACTAAAGGAGGAGCTATGGGGTGTGTGAGCTCTCCATGGGGTCCTGGCTACACTATCCCAGGGTCTCAGGGATCACCCCTCCATACTTACGTGCAGCATGAGAGTAGCCTGGTCCTTTTTCTCCTGTGAGGAAAAAATATCATGTCAGAGGTCTGGGACAGGGCTGGGCCATGAGATCCTAGAGGAAGCTCCTAGACCCAGTTCTAAATGAACTTCCAGAATTGTAACTGAACACCCAGGACATGACAGAAAAGATGAAAAATGAGGTGAGGAATCACTGGGTCACCTGACTTGCTGGCATTCTGTCCTCAGCAGGGACTTCCTTTCCCTCTCTGTCCTGTGACTGATGGGCATGAGGTCCCCATCACCAGAATTAACAAGATAAAAATGTGTCCTTCATTTTCACCAAGTGTTTACTACAGGGTGAGTGTTCGTGATCAGTTCCAGAGCAGAGAAGTTCATCTGTGAGGGTGGTACTTCCCAGTAACAAGGCAGGACAGTCTGCTACCTAGGAAAGCCCCCAGCAGGACAAGAAACCTGAGATCCTCCCACTCCATTCCTTACCTGAGCACTTCTTCCACCAGATCACAGCTCCAATCACTGCAGTGACCATGAGGAGACCCAGGAGACCCAGACCAGCAATGATCCATGTGATGGGGTTGGTAGGAGGAGGTGGCTCTGGAAATGGAGGAAAGGTGAGGGGTCCAGAGTTCGGTTAAGTGTCCTGGCCCTGCTGAAGTTCTCTAGAAGGCCTTCTGCTTTCCCTGAGAAGAGGCTCTACCCAAAACCCTCCTTACTCCATCTCAAGGTGACAGGCTTGGGCAGCCCCTCATGCTGCACATGGCATGTGTATGTCTGCTCCTCTCCAGAAGGCACCACCACAGCCACCCACTTCTGGAAGGTTCCATCTCCTGCAGGCCTGGTCTCCACAAGCTCTGTGTCCTGGGTCAGGTCCTCTCCATCTCGCTGCCAGGTCAGGGTGATCTCCGCAGGGTAGAAGTCCAGGGCCCAGCACCTCAGCGTGACAGCACGGTCAGAGATGGGGTGGCGAGTAACATGTGTGTTGGGCGGTTCTGAGGAAGAGAATCAGAGAATCCACACTTGGGCTTACCTTTATAGGCCACTGCAACGGCATTCACGTGACCATCTTGAGATGGACTGGGTTTTGGTTCGGATGGAAGAAGCACAAAACCCAGTCACCAACCCTGCCCTTGGGATATTCTAATCCTGGAAAGTTCTAGAATCAGGGAGAGAGTCCAGGATAGGAGGGTGTAGGTTTAAGGGGGAGAGCACACTAATGGTCCTGAATGTGGCGGGGGTGTGAATGACTCAAAACACCCAGTCAGACCTCCAAAGATGTTCTCCCTGGAGAAAAAGGCCTTAAGATGTTAAGCCATGGTTCCCAGGGTGGCTGCCAGGATCAAAGAGAACCGCTGATGGGTTATTGCAGGGATGGTCCCCACCTGCCTCCCGGGAGAGACTGTATTCCTCAGTTGTCCTTAGAGAAAAGCTGCCCTCTGGGTGAGTCACTCTCTAGTAGGAACCTGAACACCCAGGGGGATCTCCCTCTCCCCACCCGCAGGAGGTCGGTGTTCCGCCACTGAGTCCATTTTCCCTTCCTGGTAGGAAGCCAGCCCCAGGGGAGGGGAGATCAGGGAGGCCCCGCGGCCCCTAGTACCTACGCGCAGCAGCGTCTCCTTCCCGTTCTCCAGGTACCTGAGGAGCCACTCCACGCACGTGCCCTCCAGGTAGTCCCTCTCATGCTCTGCCTCACCCGCCGCCTCCCACTTGCGCCAGGAGATCTGCGCCGCTGTGTCTGCCACCGTCCAGGAGCGCAGGTCCTCGTTCAGGGTGAGGTAATCCGCGCCGTCGTAGGCGAACTGACTGTACCCGCGGAGGAGGCGCCCATCGGGCCCCACGTCACAGCCGTACATGCTCTGGATGGTGTGAGACCCTGGCCTCGCCCCGACAGGCAGGGGGTTAAGTCGAAAGAGAAAATAAAACAGCCTGTAAGTTCCCGCGGTTGTTCCCGGTCAGGGGTACTGGTGGGTCCCGCAGCCTCAGGGTGGCGCTCGGACGCCGACACCTGGATAGGCCCTGGGGGTGGTGACCTGGACCCGGCCCTGTCGCTCACCGGCCTCGCTCTGGTTGTAGTAGCCCCGCAGGGTGTTCAGGTTCACTCGGAAACTCTGTGCGGTGTCCTTGAGGTTCCGGGTCTGCCGGTCCCAATACTCCGGCCCCTCCTGCTCCACCCACGGCGTCCGCGGCTCCATCCTCCGACTGGCAGAGTCGCTGTCGAACCGCACGAACTGCGTGTCGTCCACGTAGCCCACGGAGATGAAGCGGGGCTCCCCGCGGCCGGGCCGGGACACCGCGGTGTCGAAATACCTCAAGGAGTGGGAGCCTGCGGGCGCGGGGGGCTGAGACCCCGCCCGACCCTCCTCCGGGCGCGGGGCCCGGGGCCCAGGTGGAGGCGGCCGGGAGGGTAGGGGAAGGGGGCACCGAGTGGGGGAGAGCAGGGCGGAGGCGGGGAGGGACGGGGGAGCACAGGCAGGGGTGGGGCCGGAGGCGGCTGGGGTCTGGGGCCGGGGCGGCGGAGAGGCGCCTTCCTCAAGGGTTCCGCGTCCCCGCCCGGGCGTCCCCTCGCTCCGGTCCCGCAGAGCCCTTTCCTCCCGCCCCGCACTCACCCGCCCAGGTCTCGGTCACGGCCAGCGCCCCCGACAGGAGCAGGAGGAGGACTGGGGACCCCATGGTCCAGACCCTCAAGGTCTGAGGAGCTACTGGGTCTCCGCGGGTCTGGGGAGGACTTCAGAACCCGGAACCGGTGTTCCGCTGACTGGCTTCGACGGAAACCCGACACCCAATGGGAGTGCGAACTGGGACCGCATCACGAGTATCCAGGCAGGAGGAGGTGACACAAGTTGTGAGAGGGAGAAGTGAAACCCGCGGAGAAGGGGAATCCCCAGCATTGGGCTTCCAGGCCCCACACAGGGTGCTAGGGCCTGAGACCTTGAGAGGCAGGTACAGGGACCTCGGCCTTTACATCGACCCCTCAACTACTGCTCGGGGTGCTCTCTGTCACATTGTCTCCTTGAGTCATGGCCCAGGAGCTGTGTCAGTGATTCTGAAACATTTTGTTAGAAGGTTATCTTTACAGTCTCACGGATTACTGAGGACCCCAACGATAATTTTGTGAATGTAGGTTATAGCTATCAATATTGATCATAATAGGGAAAAGGCTGTTTAAAAAAATTTATCAGGGCGCATGGGTGGTTCAGTCAGCTAAGCCAGCAACTCCTGATTTCAGGTGGTGAGATCAAGCCCACCTCAGTCTCAGGGCTGACGTTGGAGCCCGCTTAAGATTCTCTCTCTCCTCCCTCAGCTCCTCTCTGCTCACTCTGTATCTCTAAGAAAGTGAAAGATAAAAATAATAATAATAATAATTCGTTTAGAATCATATTAATAACCCATGGCATGAAAACAGCAATCCTGTTTTTATGAAAAATTAGTTCCCCCAAATCGAGTAGTGAGAAGAGTTGGATTTGTTATACTTTGCATTTTTGCAAATCTTTTTCTTAACTACCTGAACCATTAGATGTTCAGATTTGCTTCTGCATTTATTGCATTGTTTTGGGTGAAGTATATGAAAAACATTTACAGCCTTGCACAGATATGGGAGACAGTAGGTTTCATAACCTTTTCAGATATTCAGCTTTGATACTATATTCACACTACACAAGTTGTACTTTCTCTAAGGTTATTGGTGACGTGGCACCTAAACAGTATCATTGGCTATTTCCTTTTCTTTTACATTAAACTCCACAGGTCCATCTTGTGCACTGAATGGATCTTGTACTAACGCATGAATTTTTTTTTAAGTAATGTGTTGTTTCACTAAAATCTTAAAGGTGTTTCAGTGTTGAAACTGAAAAGAATTATTGGAAAGTCACATTTGTTTTAATATTACCACAAATCCCAACAGAAAAATTTGTCAGTAGTGAGAACCTGTCAGGTTTGTTGGTGGATGACAGGTTTTCCAAAATTGAGAGCTTACATTTGATCAAGGCAACAAGTATTCTCAGCTGTCTTGTGTGAGTTGATTCATGAATGGATACATTCCTGTTCATTTTCCAGAAACTGCCTGTCAAATTGCCCAGTCTAAATAATACAAGTTTCTATGTCATCCATTCCTTCAGGTAAAAATGACATTGTGTAGAGAAAAAAAAAATGAAACCACTTAATCAGTTAAGTTCATACAAATTTCATACGAATTATTTACCTTGGAGCTTAGGGATGTGGCAGAAGTGCTACTGTCCATCTCACATATCATGTAAGACATGTTTAAAAATGGATTTGAGAATAATTTAGTAAAGATAATAATTTTTGATGATTCAACTGGGATGTTTAATGTGATGTTAGCTTCTTTTTGTTTTCCACTGAGTCATTTTATTTGCATGTATGTATTACATCCCTAGAAAAAGAGTCTCTGGATTTTCCCTCATGTGTGTTTTCGTCTTGCTTCTTCATGGTCCATGATGCCAGCTGAGGTTGTCAGGACAATGAAACCAAACTGGAGGGAAGGGAACAGATTTTTCTGCCATTTTGGTAGATCTTTCAGTTGTACATCAAATCTGGGGCTGACTGCTCCACACGTGTTTAACTTGGCCTTGAGGTTCTCAACAAGGTTTCCATCTCGGTGATCATTAGTGATTTCAAATTCCCAATGTAACCGTGCTTCATCTTTTGGGTTGGTGAGCACCAGGTGCCTCCCCCAGGCTTTAAGCTCAGGCCCAGCAACCTCCTCCTGACACCCTCCATGGGCTGTGGATCTGTCCTCACAGCTACCTGCTGCCCCATGTCTTCACTCCTAATGGAGACTTTGAGACCTTGGTGTTTCTAGTTCCTCATCACTTAACTGTCTTTTAACCTGGAAAAGTGAAATATGTTACATAGAGAGAAGTTGAGATTTATGGTGCCATCAGCCCAATTACGGTGTCCCTCTAAACTGTTCTGGAAAGGCACAGTCAGGTTGAAGATTTTCTGGGAAGAGCTCTGTGAGGTTTCATGCCTTTCTTTGGGGCTCAGGGATCTCCCTTCAGTGTGTTTTGTGCTTTCCATGGCTTTGCAGGGGATCCTAGGAGGTCCCACATAGGTCAGTGCACTGTATGCATTGGGTACAGAAATGAGTAAATGGTTGGAAGCACCAGAAAAAAAAAAAAAAACAAAAAACAAAGAAACAAAAAACAAAACCATGCTTCGTCATCACAGTTAGAAACTGGGCAATGACTTTGGAGCATGGACTAATAAGACTTGACTTTTGCCTCTCTTCTAGGCATAGTGACTGCTTTTGAGAGCATCCGCCAAGATACTCACGTGACTGTTAATGTGGATCAGAAAGTTGGCAGAAAGAGTGTTTTTGTTTTTTTATGAAAGCAAGTAATGGTGAAGAATAACAATTGCCTTGTGGACCCATCACCTCCATTCTTGTTAAGTTTTACCTCAGTGTGAGTGTCAACATGGTGAAAATGTCTAAGTGATGTTATAACAGTTTTAACCTTATGGATTCTGTGAAAGGGCCTCAGTGACTTCAGGTGTTCCCCAGACCACACTTTGAGAACAGCTGCTCTGAATAACCCTGGGAGAGTCTCCCGCTGGTCCTGCCCTGGCCTCCTCCTCACTCAGCAGAATCCTTTTCCCTGAGATGCTCTTCCTGCCTCTGAAAACTCAGCTCTGACTTTAGCCCCTGAGTGCATCTAGAAGAGACCTCACCTCCTGGAAATGTGATGGCAGAGAGGGTTCCCAGTCTGGGAAGGGAGGTGGAGGGACAGGGATTTCCCTTTTGTAACTGGAAACAGTTTGCCCCTGAAGGCCCCAGACCCAGGCATAACCGACTTTGATTTTGTGACATATCAGCTTCATATGTATTCACATCCCAGACAGAAATCTGATGTCATCTGTAAGAGAAATCATGTCGGTCTTTTCACTTTACATGTGTCTCATGCATCTGACTTGAAACTCACAAAGTATGGAGAGTAGTACCACCCAATACTACAGTCTGTGCAGAAGCAATTGTTCTGTATCCGCGCTGTACATTATGGTGGCCATGAGATGCATGTGGTTCCTGAGATGCAGGTGGCACTTGAAATGGGGCTGGTGTGCTGAGCAGTTGCATTTTTAATTGTTTTAAATGAGTAGGAATTTAAGTAGCCATAAGTGGCTCATAGCTACTATTCAGACAGGATGTACCTAGAACACTCTTAGTTGTCAGGATCTTCCTCAAAGAAGATACTATGTGACTCATAGGTGTATGTGTATTAAATTTGCCTTTAAATGGAAGTTATGAAGTTGTCTATGTTGGTCTGAGACATATCCTTAAGATACAGCATGAAAGTTTAATTAACTTGCATTATAACAGCTAAAGTGTACAGACATTAACCAAAACATAATGTATCACATCAAGGTCATATAAGTGTTGAAAAAAGCCCATTACTGGAGCTAACTGATGTCTCTATTACTTTGGCTGTCTTCTTGGTGTTGTTTGCATTCAGCTGGTAAACCTAAACAGGCACATAAGTCTTCACTGGGCCCAAGTGAGAGGATTTACTGAACACACATATAACAGATACCTCGTAGGCTCTGTACATACTTGTAAAAGTCACAAAGCAGAAGATGGACATCTTAGATTCCACCACCTTAGAAACTTTATGTGTTCTCCTCCCCATACTTTTACCCAAATTCAGACAATTCTCTACATTTCCCTTCTCCTTCAAAACACTCTGCTCTTCATTTCTACTGAGGGGAAAATATACATGAAATGTTTACAAGTCTGGGATGAAGAATTCTCTAAGCATGGCCTAATGATGAAAACCCATAAAGAAGTACATGAAATTTCAGCATGTGATCCACACATTCACAAAGATACAAACACATGTGCATGATCAAAGTAAAAACAGAAAAAGAATATTCACAGACAAAAGGGTAACAAGGTTCAATATTGTTGGGCCCAAGACCACCAGGAGGACCTGTGAGCATTCATGTTGGATCTATTACCTATTGCAGTGAGAGAGAACACACCCCTTTGGGGGCCGTGGGACATCTTAATATGAAGGTGTTAGAACCTATGGGACATGGGCTTTGAATGGGAGTTTTGGAGAGGATCCATGGATGTGGGGTCCACTCCCAACTGCATGTTGTCAGCCACATGTACGCAAATCCTATGGCTGAGCATCTCGGTGAGTCCCCTCTCCAGGCAGGCCAGACCAGAGTCAGGAGAGAGCAGTCATGGTAAAGAAGCAGCGATTGCTCACATTGGCTGACACAGGGAGTTGTGTGTTATTCTGTGGGTTGTTTAGTGCCTTGTTTTGTCTGTAATGACACAAAGTGAAGTTGTGGTTTCAGAGTGTCCTTGTCTGATGCTGATGTTTTGTGAGGTGACTGACTCATGTCCCACAGGAGAGGAATGTGGCCAAGTGGTGGACATTCTCCAGCTTCTGACCACTGAGTCCAACTATCAGTGTCAGACCAGCTTCTGATATTGGGGGCTGCTGGCTCTTCTCTCTTCAATTCCATATTTTAAAATAGGTACAACCTATTCAAAACATAACTATAGAATTGGTGTTTTCAATAACTTTGGGTAAATACCCAAGAATGGAATTGTTGGATTATATGGCAGATCACTAGGTTGTACACCTGAAAGGAATGGAACATTATGGGTCAACTGTACTCACATTATAAGAGAGAAAATGAAAGAAAAAGGAATTAAATAATTACAAAACAATTTGGAAAGAAAGAAACAAAATATCAAACAAGTATATTGTAATAAGTAAACAAAAACAAAAATGAGAATGTGCACTAAGAAATGGGAATAGAACTTCGAATATATGAACTTGACACAGATGAAAGTAACTGATGAGAGTGCCCCATAGAAGGGTCAGGAAAACACACCATCCTAAAGTTGATGGGAGGGTCGCCTAGATGGCTCAGCCAGTTAACAGACTCACGTGTGATTCTGACTTAGGTCATGATCATTTGGGTCATGAGATCCAGGCCTGAGTAGGGCTCTGCACTCAGCAGGGAGTCTGTTTGAGATTCTCTCTGTCTGCCCCTCCACCCACTCATACTCTCCCTCAAATAAATAAATAAATCTTAATAAAAAATAAATAAATGTTGATGGGAGTGAACACTGGTATATAGTTTTTAATAGGTGTTTTTGAAAAATATCTCCATAATTTAAATGCGCTTATATTGTGACACATACATATTCTTTTAGGAGATTATCCTAAGGAGTTAATCACACATGTTTTTGAAAGCATATTTTCAGGAACGTTTCTTGAATTGTGGTTTATGAAAACAAAGAATAAAAGTTATGTAAGTATTATAATCAATATGATAATTGTGAGTATAAATAGTGGAACACTTAACATGTCTTGGGGATTATCATCATGTGTTTTACACAGAGTGTCAAACTTCATCATGAAATAAAACTCATGAGGCACCCCATAGGGGATCCCTTTATACAAACAGGCAAGGGAAGACTTGGAGAGAAGGAGGTGGTAGAGCCAGGGTTCAGCCCAGAAAGTTTGCCCTCAGAGGCCTTGTTGACTTGTCTTTTATTGTTAGCTGTCCTTCAGGAAGGGGTTTGATGTGCACTCCATGTGAGCAAACTGTTCCAATGTTCCAGAATGTTCTGCGATGGGAGGATGCTGGACTCAGAGCCTAGGAGGACATTAACAAGCAATATGACTCAGCTGTTCAAATCACACTAAAGTCCATCATTCAGTGGATATCTCAAGGCCTCCAGGAGCTTAGGATCAGCTGGCCTCTGGAGCTACAGCACAGAGCAAGAGTGACACCCTGGTCACAGGACACTGGCAGAGTCATGTGGGAGATGAGCATGAAGCAAAAATGACAGAAGGCAATGTAAGTCGCTCCTGAGATGAGTGCTGTGTGGAGAAAGGTCATGATATCATGAAAGCAGAATCCAGGAGACCTAGCAGGTCCCCTACCACTAGCATCAGTCTCATCTACAGGATGCACCAGGCATATGGATATGAAACAAAAACACAACTCCACACGGTGCTGTACGATCATAGAGCAGGAGAGAGCTGTGGGGAAATAATAATATGACCATAGAAATGAATAATTTAGTGGATACACTGGATGATTACAGTTGTCCTTCCCCAAAGTCATACAATCAGAAGGGTGATGGCAGCAGGAGAGAAGACCTCTTTGTTTCTTAATCAAGTGATTCCAACAAGTTAATAATAATTGTTTTATAAAGAATGGAGATAGGAAATGATGAAAAACAATTTCAGGAATATTTCTTCAATTTCACAGGGAAAGACCTACCCAAATTCTTACCTAGAGGAGAGGAAACCCACACCAGGACACATCACAGTGAAATGTCACAAGGAGGATGGAAGGGCAAACACCCTGAAGACTCCAAGAGACAACATAGGCCTATGGGCTGGAAGACACGAGACAAGGTCCCCAAATCCTGAGGACAACTCTGACAACTCTGACAACAGCACAAAGTCTCTGTCACGTCACCATGTGACTCAGGGTGAAGGCAGCCTAAAGTCTCCTCAGATGTGAGAGTTTCTGTTCTACTTTCCATGTTTCCTTCCATGGGACACCAGTAGGGAACAAGGGACAAAAGAAGTAGAAAACTAAACAAGGGGAGCATGTGGGATCCCAGCAACAGGGAGCCAGCAGGCGAGAGGCCAAATGCCCCTGGTAGGTGCTTCAGGGGGTCTGGGTGTCAACCCTATGCCAGGGGTGTAGGCATCCCCTCCCCATGGGGCAGGACTGAAGACTGCAGGCCAGGCGGCTGCACAGACATGAAGATGGGAGAAGATTGGATTGGCTCAAATATGTCCATGAAGATTTACCCAATAGGATGGGGTGGGGGAAGGATTTAAAGGAGCACAGTAGAAACTGAGCAAATGATGGTATAAGATAGTTATTTACTCCAGGGAAAATATAAAGTTGATTCAGGAAAGAAATCATAATCTAGTCTATGAAAGGCTCAGTTGTGACTAGCATTTCATGATCGTAATCATGCAAACACTGCACATTGAGCTCATCAAAATTATCAAATAATTATATGGGGCAGATGAGAGAGTGTGAAAGGGGCTCCAATTCAGTCAAGATGACACATAAACCTGAAGACCAGAGAAGGAGTCTGAGAAGCAGGCTACTTAGAGGCATAGAAGCAGTAATCAGAGAATCAGCTAGAAGAACTAATGCAGGTGGTCTCTGAGATTCAGGAAATAGGGACATGGAAGCTTGGGGACATCTGTCTTAATATCAAGGGCTATAAAACTCTGTGCCTCTATCCATTTGCTACAAAGACAACATGGTGGGTGAGATGATGGGTCAGGACGAGTTCTGCACAGAAGCCATAGAGATGGGGCAGGAGTTGGAGGACTCATGGGAGCAAATGGTGGTTTTTTTATAGGATGATTTTGTTTTGATTTATTTAATTTTGTTCCCTGTTGCTGAATGGGAATCATCCCCACATGTTTCTAGGAGGAATGGCTGAGCCAGAAAAGAGGGGGAAGTGCATGATACAGGTGAGTGAGGGGCCATGTGTGCCCACATGGAGGGGGAGCCTGAGACAGGAAGACCCTTCCCCTATCACTGCTTAGAAGGTGAGGACACAGGTGCAGAGGTGGGGTGAGGAGTGGGGAGAGTGTGCAGTTCTCACCTGAGTCTTTATTTTCTGAGTGAGAAAGAAATGACTAGGGAAATGGCATCCGGATAGAGCAGGGCTGGAGCCCCTTGAGCTCTGTGCTCTTCACTTTATAGAGACAGACTTCCAGCATCAGGAGGACATATAAGAGACTAGAAGCAAATGCAACAAATAGCTCAGGTGTGAAGACTACCATCCTTTTTATCTTGTAATTTATCATCTTATCATTTTATAATTTTTCTACAGTGAATATATATGACACTCTGTATTGTTCATCATACATACACATCAGAATCAGAATGTAAATGTTTTATTTACACTTTAAAAGGGAAAGAGATGGTAAGAAAGAGCAGCTCAGGGCACAGAGCTGAAAGGTCTGGGCCTGCCTGTCTGCACTCTGTGCAAGGGACTCACAGAGCCTTTGCTCCATGTTTCAGGACCCTGCTCTCTGGGGGGCCAAGTAGGGTCTTCCCCTTCTTTCTGCGGTGTGCTCATTAACTCATTTATTACTGTCTTGTGAGCTTTAGTGCTTTCTAGATTATGGTTTTTCCAAGTTACATGACATTTCAAGCTATTTCAGTGGGAGAATTTGTCCATACAATCCAGCCCACATGCTTCGGAAATGGAAATTTGAAGGTAAAATAGTTCAGTGAAAAGATGATTGGTTCTAAAGGAGAAGATCAGAACCTGATCATTCTGAGGATGATATGTCAGTTATTTGCTATTTTAAAGTACTTTATTTTTAGAAACATTATTCATGCACATACAAGATAATTCAATAGATATTCAAAAATATACAAAAATAAGGAAGTTACGTAGTAACCCCTCATTCCTCAGTCCATTAAGTTCTTTACACAAACTCAGCAACATGACCCCAGGGATGGTGGGTCAAAGCCTCAATTTAGAATTCCTGAGGTGGTGCACAGAGTGACAAGACTCCCTATATGATGGTGGATCAAAGCCCCCATCAGGACTCAGTGAGAGGGATGTAGAACAGTAGTTGCATGGCCCTAGTATCATTTGCTCAAATCTCCAAATGTGAAACAAGGGGTGGAGCACAGTGCAGCTGCATCTCCAGCCCTTGTAGATGGTGAGATTCTGTGGGATCCTAATCCTGGAGAGTGGAGCACAGCAGGGACTTGGGCCCCTGGGGGCAGGTCTCACCACAGTGAGAGCTCCTGCGGTGGGAAGGAGATGAAGTGGCAGGACTCTGGACAGCTCCATCAGGGGGCTCAGCATTAGTGGAGACTGTCTGTGGGGGTCCATGGTGGCAAAGGGTGCAGATTCCACAGGTGAGCAAGATGGCAGGAGTCCTCCTGTTCTCTTTTTCCTGCAGGTGAAATCATCCCTCTGAGGGCATCTTCCTTGTGTTGATCTGCTCCAGACTGAAGGATGGGGTGACATGAGTATAATGTTTCCTGCACTTTTCTATGTAGCCATCCTTGGGTTTTGTACTCTAAAGCATTCTGCTGTTTCCTCAGGGTAGTCCAGAGCTTTCCCAGAGCCATTGTCATCAATTATGCAGTTTATTGTTTTTATTGATGTTTTTACAGAAACAAGGATTGTACCTGATTAATTGATAGATTGATATTTTTATCTTTTGTTTTTGTGTGTGTGTGTGTTTGTTGTTTTTCTAGAGAGAACAGTATTGGGAGGCTCCTAGTCAACCATCATCTGACTTCAGCTGGAACATCAGTAAGACTGTTGCCTTAATGTCCTTGTCTAGCAGGTTTGCCATCTGCTTGTGTACTGAACACATTAGAGGACAATTGTACAGATTTCTTCTACCATCTACTCAGGTCCTGGCATCTGTCCCCATGTGATGGGCCTTGCAGTCCTTTAGCACAGGTGCCATCCATGCTGTTGCCAGCCAGAGCCACTCCCTCTGGCGCTGCCCTAGACCACATCCCTTCTTGTCTGATTACAATTACTTATCCAGCAATTCTTCCCCTGTTCTCTTCTTCTTTTTTTTTTTTTTAATATTTTATTTATTTATTTGACAGGCAGAGATTACAAATAGCCGGAGAGGCAGACAAAGAGAGAGAGTAGGAAGCAGGCTCCCTGCTGAGCAGAGAGCCTGATGCGGGGCTTGATCCCAGGACCCTGAGATCATGACCTGAGCCGAAGGCAGAGGCTTTAACCCACTGAGCCACCCAAGTGCCCCCCCGTTCTCTTTTTCTTCACCAATGTTTGTTCTCAAGTGGATTATAGTGGTGGCTGTGAGAAGACACATCCCTGACCCTTGGCTTGAGGGTATGTAACTGATCCCTGGCCCCTGGCTGTGTGCTCTCAAATCTGATGCCATGTGCGCTCTTAGAATGCACTTCCTCTAGAATTCCTCCAGCCTGTCCTTGAGAACAGCACAGAAACTGAGGCAGAACTCTTTCTCCTCTGTAGGCTGACTGAGGCTCCAGGGCTTCCTGATACCCTGATGAACTTGCCTGACTCTGCACTGGGTCTAGAACACTTCCAGCCAAACTTCCTTCTCTCTCCTTCCCTCGGATTCAGACTTGCATCAAGATTTGCTGTTCTTCCAGTCTTTCTGGCTCCTTCACCATGTCTTCACAAGGGTTTCTCCTAACACATTCCTCACAGTCAGTGCCCCTGTGGGGAAAACCCAAGATCCTGCAGACATGATCAAGTTCCTCCCAGTGGATGCCCTTCAGCACACTCTGGACACATGAAGGAGGCTCGCCCTTCTCTAGTAATGGTTAACACTTCCTGTGCTGGAAGATGGTGCAGATGCAAGTGGTATCTACTCAGTAGCTTTGCGAGAACTACCTAGCATGCATGTGTAGGAGCATGAACAGTAGCTCTGGGATTGGATTCTGAGGGTGCTTGATCAAGGGGCCAGAATATCAGGATGGAGAAGGGAAAATGCATTGACTAGGAGCACTTTTCAGGATGTGGGTTTATCCAGGAGCCCAGGACATGGGGCAATATCACCGTTGGGATGGCTCTATGTAGACGGGGAAAGTGGTGTCCAACTCTCCACAAGGTAGACATGACTTAGTTGCCCTAATAAAGAGACAGTAAAACTTGGGATAAAGAAGCTGAAGGAAGTAGACATGCAGAATGCAGGTATTATGTGTAGAAAGAAGACCCACCAGATGATTACATTCCACAAGAGGATCCCGAAGACTCACCTTTCCTGAAAGTCATCAGCAAAGTGTTGGGAAGAGGGAACAGGGCATCACTAGAAATTTGAGGGTACTTTCCTCTACAGGGCAGAGATCAGGCAGGACAGATGTCCTAGAGTTGGCTCATTAATATCAGTGGGGATGAACGGGCCCTGAAGAGACAGGTGGGAGCTCCATGAAAGGTAGATTGGATGAAGGACCTCTTCCGCCAGGTATTCAATCAAACACTGATGTAGATGCTGTTGGCCAGGGACCTTGCAGATATAAGTGAGGTCTCAAATCAGCTGACTTTAAGACAGGGAGATTCCCCTGTCTTAGATTCTCCTGATCAGGTGAGTATTTAATTAATTAATTAACTAATTAATTTTGCCTTTAGTTTTTTAAATTATGTTTGGTTAGCCAGTATGTGATACATCATAAGTTTTTGTTGTAGTGTCCAATGATTCAATAGTTGTGTATAAAACCCATGCTCATCCCAACATGCGCCCTCCTTAATACCCATCATCTAGTCACCCCAAACTCCCACGCACCTCCCTTCTGTAAATCTGTTTCCTGGAGTCCACAATCCCTCATAGTTTGTCTCCTTCTCTGATTTCTTCCCACTCAGTTTCCCCTCCCTTCCCCTGTGGTTCTGCATGCTATTCCTTATGTTCTACATATGAGAGAAACCATATAATAGTCTTTCTCTGCTTAACTTATCTCTCTTAGAATAATCCCCTCCAATTACATCCATGTTGAAGCAAATGGTGGGTATTCATCCTTTCTGATGACTAATTCTCCATTCTATTTATGTACCACAGCTTTTTTATCCATTCCTCTGTTGAAGGGCATCTTGGTTCCTTCACAGTTTGGCTGTTGTGGACATTGCTGCTATGAACATTGGGGTGCATGTGCCCCTTCTTTTTACTACATCTGTATTTTGGAGGTAAATGCCTAGTAGTATAATTCCTGAATCATAGGGTAGCTCTATTTTTAACGTCTTGAGGAAGCTCCATACTGTTTTTCAGAATGGTTGTACCAGGTTGTAGTCCCATCAACAATGAAAGTGGGTCCCCTTTCTCCACAACCTTGCCAACAATTTCTTTTTCCTGTCTTGTTAATTTTAGCCATTCTAGCTGGTATAAGGTGGTATCTCATTTATCTCATTGTGGTTTTGATTTGTATTTCCCTGATGGTTAGAGATGTTGAACATTTTTTCATGTGTCTGTTAGCTATTTGAATGTTTTCTTTGGAGAAGTGTTTGCTCATGTTTTCTGCCCATTTCATGACTGGATTATTTGCTTTTTGGGTTATTGAGTTTGATAAGTTCTTTATATCTTGATATAAAGATATTGGATATATTGATATCCAAGATCTTTTTAGATCTTGGATATCAGCCCTTTATCTGAAATGTCATTTGCAAATATCTTCTCCCATTCTGGGGATTGCCTTTGTTTTGTTGACTGTTTCCTTTGCTGTGCAAAAGCTTTTTATCTTGATAAAGTCCCAAAAGTTCATTTTTGCTTTTGTTTCCCTTGCCTTTAGAGACGTGGCTTAAAAGAAGTTGTTGTGGCCGATGTCAAAGAGGTTCCTGACTATGTTCTCCTCTGGGATTTTGATGGATTCCTGTCTTACATTTAGGTCTTTCAACCATTTTGAGTTTATTTTTGTGTATGGTGTAAGAGAATATTTCATTCTTCTGAATGTGGCTGTCCAGTTTCTCCAGGATTATTTATTGAAGAGACTGTCTTTTTTCCATTGGATATTCTTTCCTGATTTGTTGAAGATTATTAGTTGGCCATAGAGTTGAGGGTCCATTTCTGGACTCTCTATTCTGTTCCATTGATTTGTATGTCTGATTTTGTGCCAATACCATGCTGTCTTGATAGTCACTGCTTTGTAATATAGCTTGAAGTCAAGCATTGTGATGCCCCCAGCTTCAGTTTTCTTTATCAGCATTCCCCTGGTGATTTGTGGTCTTTTATGATTCCATACAAATTTTAGGATTATTTGTTCCAGCTCTGTGAAGAATGTCAATGGCAATTTGAAAGAGATTGCATTGAAAGTGTGGATTGCTCTGGGCAGCATAGACATATTCATAATGTTTATTCTTCCAATCCATGAGCATGGAATGTTTTCCCATCTCTTTGTGTCTTCCTCAATTTCTTTGTAAGTGTTCTGTAGTTTCTAGAGTATAAATCCTTTACCTCTTTGGTTAGGTTTATTCCAAGGTATTTGATGGTTTTTTGGTACTATTGCAAATGGAATCCATTCCTTAATTTCTCTTTCTTCAGTCACATGGTTAGTGTATAGAAATGCAACTGATTTCTGTGCATTGATTTTGTATCCTGCCACATTGCTGAATTGCTGTATGAGTTCTAATAATTTGGGAGTAGAGTCTTTTGGGTTTTCCACATCAAGAAGGTCATCGGCAAAGAGAGAGTTTGACTTCTTTGCCAATTTGAATACCTTTTATTTCTTTTTGTTGTCTGATTGCCGATGCTAGGGCTTCTAGTTTTATTTTGAACAATAATGGTGAGAGTGGGAATCCCTGTCATGTTCCTGACCTTAAGGGAAAAGTTTTCAGTTTTTCCCCATTGAGAATGATATTCATGATGGGTGTTTCACAGATGGCTTTTATGATATTAGGTATGGTCCCTCTAATCCTGTACTTTGAAGAGTTTTAATCAGGAAGAGATGCTATATTTGGTCAAATGCTTTCTCTGTGTTGATTGGGAGGATCATATGATTCTTGTCTTTTATTAATGTGGTCTATCACATTGGTTGATTTCCAGATGTTAAACCCAAGAATAAATCCCTCCTGGTCATGGTGACTAATCCTTTAATGTGCTGTTGGATCTTATTGGCTAGGGTCTTATTGGTATTTTGGCACTGGTATTCATCAGGAATATCAGTCTGTAATTCTCCTTTTTGATGAGGTCTTTGTCTGGCTTGGGGGTCAAGGTAATGCTGGCCTCATAGAATGAGTTTGGAAGTTTTCCTCCCATTTCTTTTTTTTGGAACAGTTTCAATAGAATAGGTATTATTTCTTCTTTAAATGTTAGGTAGAATTCCCCTGGGAAGCCAGGGGAATTCTGGACTCTTGTTTATTGTTTCAATTTCCTTGCTGGTTATGGGTCTATTCAGATTGTCTATTTCTGCCTGTTTCAGTCTTGGTAGTTTATAAGTTTCCAGGAATGCATCCATTTCTTCTAGATTGCTTAATTTGTTGGCATATAGATGCCGGTAATAATTTCTAATACTTGTTTCTGTTTCCTTGGTGTTAGCCATGACCTCTGGCCTTTCATTCATGATTTTATGAATTTGAATCCTTTCCATTTTCTTTTCAACAACTCTGGCCAGCAGTTTATTGATCTTATTAATTCTTTCAAAGAATGAACTTCTAGTTTTGCTGATCTGTTCTACTGTTTTCTGGTTTCTATTTCATTGATTCCTGTCTAATTTTTATTATTTCTCTTCTCCTACTTGGTTTAGGCTTTATTTGCTGTTCTTTCTCCAGATCTTTTAGGTGTAAGGTTAGCTTGTTCATTTGGGATTTTTCTAATTTTTTGAGAAAGGCTTGGATGGCTATGTATTTCTCTGTTACGACTGCCTTTGCAGTATCCCATAGGTTTTGGACTAATATGTTTTCATTCTCATTAGTTTCTGAATTGTTTTTTTTTTTAAATATTTTATTTATTTATGTGACAGAGAGAGAAAGAGAGCACGTGCACAAGCAGAGGGAATATCAGAGGGAGAGGGAGAAGTAGGCTCCCCGCCAAGCAGGGAGCCCAATATGGGGCTTGATCCCAGGACCCTGGGATCATGACCTGAGCCAAAGGCAGACGTTAACCAACTGAGCTACCCAGGTGTCCCAGTTTCCATGAATTATTTTTAAATAATTTAAATAATAATAATCTCCTTTAATTTCCTGGTTAACCTAATCATTCTTTAGCAAGATGCTCTTTAACTTCCAAGTATTTGAGTTCCTTCCAAATTTCTTCTTGTGGTTGAGTTCCAGTTTCACAGCATTGTGCTCTGAAAATATGCAGGGGATAATCTCAATCTTTTGGTATCCATTGAGACCTCATTTGTAACCCAGTATGTGATCTATTCTGAAGAAAGTTCCATGTGCATTCAAGAAGAATGAATACTCTGTTGTTTTAGGATGGAATGTTATGTGTATATCTACAAAGTCCATCTGGTGCAAAGCTCTCGTTTCTTTGTTGACCTTCTGATTAGATGATCTGTCCATTGCTGTTGGTGGAGTTTGAGGTCTACTACTACTAATGTATTTCTATCTATATGTTTATTTTGTTTATTAACTGGATTATATAATTGGCTGTTCCCATGTTGGGGGTGTAGATATTTACAATTGTTATCTCTTCTTGTTTGATAGACCCTTTAGGTATGATACGATGGCCCTCTACACCTCTTACTATAGTCTTTGGTTTAAACTCTAATTTGTCTGATGCAAGAATTGCTACCCCAGCTTTCTTTTGAGGTCCATTGGCATGGTACATGGTTTTCCATCCCTTTACCTTCAATCTGGATGGGTCTTTCGGTTCAAAATGGGTCTCTTATAGACAGCATATGGATAGGTCCTGTTTTTTTATCCAACCAGACACTCTGTGTCCCTTGATGTGAGCATTCAGTCCACTCACATTGAGAATAACTATTGAAAGATATGAATTTAGTGTCATTTTATTGCCTAGAGGGTCCCAGTTTCTGTAGGTTTTCTGGTTTTTGTTTTGTTTTGTTTTTGTTTTTCTGGACTTTGTGACTCTTGGGATTTCTCTTGGTTTACAAAATCTCCTTCAATATTTCTTGTGGGGCTGGCTTGGTAGTCACTATTCTTTCTGTTTCTGCCTGTTCTGAAAGCTCTTTATCTCTCCATCTGCTCTGAATGACAGTCTTGCTGGGCAAAGTATTCTTGGCTGCATGTTCTTTTCATTTAATACTCTATGTCCTGATAGCCCTTTCTGGTTTGCCAGGTCTCTGTGGGCAGGTCTGATCTTATCCTGATGTACCTCTCTCTGTACATAAGGAGTCTCTTTCCCCTAGCTGCTCTAAGGATAGCTTTCTTGGTTCTAAGATTTGCAAGCTTCACTAGTATATGTTGTATATATATACTAGTAGATACTTCACTAGTATATGTGTCGATCTATTTTTATTCATTTTGGGAAGGGTCCTCTCTGCTTCTTGGACTTGAAATTTTGTTTCTTTCCCCAAATTAGGGAAGTTCTCAGCTATAGAGTTGCTCAAATATACCTTCTAATCCTCTCTCTCCCCCTCAGGGATCCCAGTAATTCTGACACTGGAGTGTTTCATGGCATTGTTGATCTCTGTAAGTCTAATCTCATGTGCCACTAGCTGCCTATCCCTCTCTTCTTCACTTTCCTCCTTTCTATCAGCTTATTTTCTAGCTCACTAATTCATTCTTCTGTCTCATTTACCCTGGCTATTAGAATATTCCATTTAGATTGCATTTCATTCAAAGCATTTTTGAGTTCAGCCTGATTAGACTCATTTCTGCCCTTAGAGATTCTCTATTGTCAATAATGCCTTTTTCAAGCCTAGCTATTGATATCATGATTGCTGTCCTGAAATCTGCCTTTGATATCTTGCTTATATCTATATCTATTAGTTCTGTGGCAGAGGACATTGTCTCTGGTTCTTTTCTTTATTGAGAGTTCCTCCTAGTCATTCTGTTAATGGATGATTGAACAAATGGACAGAGTCCAAAATATCAACCACAACCCAAAGCAGCTGCATCCTAGCAAAATCCAGGGTGGTCAGATGTTACCATTGAAAATCAAAGCCAAAAAGAAACAAAAGAATAAAATTAAGAAATTGAAAAAAATTCTAAACATGTATAAATATATATATTATCAAAAATATGTAAATATTAGAAAATAAAGAAAAAAGGGGGGAAAGAGGGATTATTATCTCTCAATGTGGACAAAACAGGGAGTTTCAGTTGTTCCTGGGTGTACTTTGGCCTCTGTGTTAGAGGACACTACATCCCCAAATAACTAGGAAAATAAAACTTGTATATATAAAAAGGTGAAACTGAGTAGAGTGAAAAACAGGCTAGAAACATATATCTATAAAAAAATATAAGTGTGTAGAAATACAAGTTAAAAAGCATCTATGAAAAGATGAGTTGGTGTAATCGATATCTAGTTGAAATGAGAAGTTACAAGGAAAAAAAACAGCAGGGGAAAACAGCATGAGATAGAGAGGGGAAAAAAGAAAGAAAAGAAAAGGAAAATTATATCTGAAAAGTAAACATGTTGTGAGGCCACATGTGGAGCTCAATATATAATTTTCCCCTCTTGTGGGGATTTCACAGTCATCCACCTGTTCTTCCAGTCTGTCTTCTGGGGGACAGGTTTGCCCTGCAATTTCTTGGGTAACCCAGCCTGAGCGGAGTTGCCCCACCCCATCTGGGGGATGGGCTCAGTGGAAACGGGTTTTCTGGGTCTCTTTTTTTCCCTGGGGGTTTTCTGCACTTCTTCAGGGGATCAGAGCAAAAATGGCTGCAGCCAAGCCTCTGGTGCAGAGCAGAAAAATCTTAGTCTGCCTCTCTAATAAACTCTCAAGGGCAAACAGTCTCCACTTCTGCTTGTGCCACTGAAAACTGTACCCTCCCACAGTGCGCGCCCACAGCTACTCTCTCAGAAGTGTTTTCAGGCCCCAGTTGTATCTCTGTCCTTTGTGCTTTCAAACCACCAGCAACGCACTGGCACAGGGTTTGGGGTGGGGTGGGGGAGGCTGTTGGCTGCAGAGTCTGTTCCGGTTCTGCCCTGGAGCCCCTTCCCAGCCACCACTGTTCTGCAAGTTTTTGCCCTTTCATGGGCACTGTTTCCAGATTTTTTCAGAATGTTTAAGGAAAGAGCAGCTATCACCCACCCAGTTAGATTCTAGGTTCATGGGTTTCTGGGGATCCTATTTGTGAATGCCTTCTGGCTCTTGCTGGCCACTTCCTGGCCCCAGTGCTCAGGCTCTCCACCATTTCAGAAATCCCCTTTTGCTCTGTGGCCCCTGTATCCTAAGACCACAGTGTCCTACCTAGAATTCTGCCTTTTCATTTCCAAAACCTCCCTTGGGGGGGGCGGTCTCTTCCTAGAACAGATTTCCAAGGACTCCGATTTTGCCCTCCAGTGTTCTATCACTTTCCAGGCACCAGCTTATGGTGGCTCCCTCCCCCTTCTGTTTATCTTCCATTATCACCCCACAGATTCAGGACTCTGCCCTTCCTACCTTGCCAAAAGCAAGTGCTTTTCTGCTTATAGAAATCCAGATATATATTCTAACGTCTCAGGTTAATTTTATGGATGTTCAAAATGGCTTGATAGATAGCCGGCTAAATTCAGAGACCAGTTTAAATGAGGTCCCCTGCTCCTCTGCCATCTTGCCTTCCTCCCTCAAGTGAGTCTTTAAAAGGACTGGATTCTTCCTAAGGAAAAAATTTAAAGTGTGATAGGGTTCAATGTGAAGGGTTTCTCTATTGTTGGCTTTGGAAATGGAGGTCAGAATGGCTAAAATGCTTGTGGGCATGGGGACCATTCCAGCTGGCAAGGAAATGGGGACCTCAGTCTTATAACTGTAGGAAACAGAATTCTGCCAACACCTCAGTATGAACTTGAAGGAGCAGCCCACCTCAAGATGAGAACACAACTTTGTGAAATCCTGAACAGAGAACCCATCTACACCATGCCTGAATTTCTTTTTCCTTTTTTTTTTTTTTTTTTAAGTAAGATCTACATGAACTTGGGACTCAAACTCATGACCCTGGGATCAAGAGTCACATACTCTACCAACTAAGACAGTCAGAAGCCCACCATGCCTGGATTTATGTCTAAAAAACAGTAAGCAGGGGTGCCTGGGTGGCTCAGTGGGTTAAGCACTGCCTTCGGCTCAGGTCATGATCTCAGGGTCCTGGGATCTAGCCCCGCATCGGGCTCTCTGCTCGGCGGGGAGCCTGCTTCCTCCTCTCTCTCTGCCTGCCTCTCTGCCTGCTTGTGATCACTCTCTGTCAAATAAATAAATAAAAAAAATCTTTAAAAAAAATAAAAATAAAAAAATAAAAATAAATAAAAAACAGTAAGCAAATAAATTGATGTTCTTTTGAGCCATGAAGTTTGTAGTAATTAGCTATGCAGTAATAGAAAATGAATACCCAGGCTCACTGTGCAACAAATAAACACATAGCACTTCTTCCCCTGACATAAATTTATGAACTACTGTGCACACTAGTTGCATGAATGAAAACCTTTTCTGATTTTTTGGTATATTCCCCGTTGTGATTTTTATGGAATGAATTAAGTTCTGATAGAGTAGTATTTCATTCATTCACTCAACAACAACTAATTTAGTGCCTACTATGTATCAGGAATGGTTTTCTATCCTGTGGATACAGATTTCACTGAAATAGCCCAAAGCCTGTGCTCATGTGCCTTATATTCTAGAAGCTTCCCAGGAGTGAGACAGAGCCACTGAAGCATTTTCAGTGAACACCTGACCTGAGCTGACTCACATCAGTAGGATCGCTGACCCCTGTTGGGAGAAGGGCCCTGGGCAGCAGACAATGGGGAGGCACCCTGGTCCCAGTTCAGGAGTGAGAGGTGGTGGAAACTAAGGGGAGAAGAGGGTCTGAGGGATGAAAGACAGAAGGGCCGCAGACGCAGGCTGAGGGAGAGAAGCAGAAGTAACTAATTCTAAAACAGCAGAGAATTCTCAGATTTAAATATATTGCTATATAGATTTTTAATACATATATTTGTAAAGGACTCGGTGAGATATTCTGTGCATCTGGTATTGTACATTCTGTGGGACTGACAACCAATTGTCTCCTTGTGATAATCAGATAATGCCAAGAGCCCCAATAAAAGTGCCCATACCTTAGGTCTGCACTCACAAACAGGCAATGCATGGACACGGGGGAAGGGCATTTCTACTGCACTGAACACTTGCGACTTCCAGGTTATCCAAGCGTGGACAGGCTTCCAGCTGAAATACACAATAACAATTGTGCGTCCCTGCACTGAGGGTATGTCCAGGACTCGCACAGACAATCTCGGGGCTAGGGAATGAAGATTATTTCAGAACACAGCAGTCACTGATCTATTGTTTGGGGAAACTGAAGAACTTTTTGAGTCTGACTGCTGTGCTATATGGTCACATTTCTGTGGGAAGGGACCAAAATCACTTTCACAGACTAGACTGCTGATGTCCAGGGATTATCAAGACTGTGCTACCATTACCGTGGATCCAAAAAAAGGAAACTGGGTTCCGTGGGAATCTCCAGGTGGTGCACCAGACACAGCTTCTCTAAGTGTAAAGAGAAAGCCCTGTCCCTCCATCTCTCTTCCCAAGGCAGCTCAGTCTCTGGTAGCAGAGGTGCCCTGGGGTGAGTTTTCTTCTAGAAGAGTCCAGGGGTAGAGAGGTAAGGGGTGGGAGGTAAAAGTACAGTTCAGTGAATATTCCGGAAAGGACAGCGGAGAGTGGAGAAAAGGGGCTGAGTCCAGCCTGAGGGTCTCGGCCAGGTTTCCTCAGAGCCCCTGCCCCAGGACTCAGGAAGACAGGGTTGCAAAGTTATCACCTGATTACCTTGCAGGATGAGAGGGGTCAGGGCAAAGTCTCAGATTCCCTGGAGGGACTGGTCATCACGGTCTCAGGAGCAAGAGCAGGGGTGGTGTAGGGAAGCTCCAGGGCTGGGAAGTCCCATTCTTCCCTGCCTTTCATTGCCTCTCATAGCCTGTGTCCCGTTCTTTTGCCTGGATACTCATGACGCAACCCCATTTCGCACTCCCATTGGGTTTCGTGTTTCTGGAGAAGGCAACCCGCGGCACAGGAGTTCTGGTCTCTTAAGTCTTTAGCAGACCCACAGGGACTCAGCTACATCTCAGACCCTGAGGGAGTGGGTCAAGGGGCCCTGCTGCGGATCGGGGGCCCTGGCTGTGACATAGACCTGGGCGGGTGCGTGTGGGGCCGGGAAGAAAGGGCTCTGCAGTGCCTTAGCTAGGGGACCCCGGGCACAGACGTGGGACCCCCGGGAAAGGCGCCTCTCCACCGCCCCCGCCCCAGACCCCCAGCCGCCCCCGCCCGGCTCCGGGCCTGTGCTCCCCGGTTCCTCCCCACCTCCGCCCTGCTCTCCCCAACCCTGCTGCCCGCCTCCACCTGCAGCGAGGAGAGTTGGGCAGTGTCTCAGCCCCTCCGGCCCGCAGGCTCCCACTCCCTGAAGTATTTCTACACCACGGTGTCCCGGCCCAGGCCGCAGGGAGCCCCACTCCGTCGCTCCGCTTCCCCTCCCTCCCTTCCCCCTCTCCCCCACCACTGCTCTGCTCTCATCTGCCCTCCCTCCCGCATCTGCTCTCAGGTTCTAGCAGGGGGGACCTGGGCCCTCTCTATTCCTGTCTGTGCTTCGTGTCCCAAGGAGCTGAAGCTCTTACCCTCTCATTGAAATTAAAGCTTTGTATGTGAATTTGTTTTCTTCCGTGGTTGCCAGGAGGGGTTGATGGGTTACTGAAAAAAAGGATTCCTAAAGTGTGAGAGAGGAAATCAACAGAAGCACTGAGAACCTTCCAGGATTTTCATGTTTGCTGGGCTTCCTCTGGGGCTATGAACAGGAGAGGCTGTGAGGAACCTGCATGGAGGGGACTGTGCCCAGCCTGTGCTCACTGCATCCTGGGCTTTGACATGGTCACGCCTCTGCTGGGTCACCATCACTGCTTCCTGATCCCTGTCCTTGCGGTGGAACCTTGTCCCACCGGGCCCTGGGGTCACGGGGACTCAGATCTCTCCTGTTTCCAGGACCTTATGCAACAAGAGCTTCCTGTGAGCAGGACAGCCTAGACATGAACTGGGTCAGGTTTTGCATGTCTTTTTCTCCTCCTCCTCCTCCTCCTCCTCCTCCTCCTCCTCTTCTTCTTCTTCCTCCTCTTCTTCTCCTCCTCCCCCTCCTCCTCTTCTTCTTCTTCTTTCTCCTCTTCTTCTTCTCCTCCTCCTCCTCCTCCTTCTTTTCTTTTTTCTTTGGAGACTTAGGCCAGTTCTTCTTCTCCTGTACGAGTTCTGGTCTCATGTTCCTCTGGTGTCCCCAGTCTGGGACAGCTGCAAATGTCCTTTGGCTTCTCATTGTCCCCACAAGGCCCAGTAAGCCCCTGCACACAGAAGTCTCTGTGAAAGTGAACAGTGAGTTTTCAGACCCATCTATGGCTTCTCCTTCTAGGACTGTTCTGGATTATTCTTTCCATCCCCCCATCTCTTCTAGAAAGCAGATCCTGGAGTTAGAGACAGGATCTGATAGTTTCTCATACTTACTAAATTTTGCTTAGTTTCTTTCTTCTCTGCTCACCTGACACCTCCCCGCCAAGTCCTGCTCTTGGCTTTAGTGATACTTGTTCTGGTTCTACTCTTAATTGATAGAATGATAAAGCAGTATCTAATCTGAATCCACATTTGTCTGGAATACATGACCCATAAGCCTAGGAAGGATGGTGTGGGAAGGAGTATGTGGGGACGTGGAGGAGACCACCACTGGTGAGAAAAGTGGCAGCTGCCACTAGATAGTCTGAGGCTCATCTAGAAGAGAGAGGTGCTCTTTGTGGATCATTTCTCCAAGTGAAAATTGAGCATCAGACACAGGAGCACTATTGTAGCATCTAGGACACCTCACTGAAGTGAAAACAGACAAAATGGGCCTGCCTGGTGGGGCATATGTGCTGGTAGTGAGGGGCAGACTGTGTGGGGACAGGGAAGATGGCTACTTTACTGGGGTGGTAAGTGTGAGCCTCACTGAGAAGGTGACCTCTGAGAGACTTGAAGGACATGAAGGAATTGTGCAAGAGGAGGTCTGGGGTAAGTTCTTTCCAGGCAGGGAACACCCAGTGCACATGCACTAGGGCAGGAGCGTGTCCTGTGTTCAAGGAAGGCTGAGGAAGTCACTGCAGCTGGAGCAGAGAGCAGGTGACATGAGGTCAGAGGTCAGTCTCATCATGGAGGTCTGAGGATATGAGAAGGGTTTTGAGTTTTCTCTGAGGGAGGTGTGGAGTTACAAGATGGTTTTGAACAGATGATCCACCTGTAGGACTTGCTTTAGAAGCACCTGTTTGCTGCTGTGCAGAATTGAGAGATGCAGGGAGAGCGACCAGTACAGAAACTGTAGGAAACCAGTGCGGTGTCAGGGGCCTGGGTGGTTCAGTTTGCTAAGCATTTCCTTCAGCTCAGGTCATGATCTCAAGGTGCTGGGATCTAGCCCTAGATCTGGCTCCCTGCTCAGAAGGGAGCCTGCTTCTCCTTCTCTCTCTGCCCCTCCCCCACCCCTGCTCATGCTCTCTTGCTCTGTGCTCTCTCTTTCAAATAAATAAATAAATTCTTTAAAAAAGAAGAATAAGAACAAGAATAAGAAGAAAGAAGAAGAAGAAGGAAAGCAACCAGTGCAGTGTCCCAGGAGGGGGAGGTGGGAAGTGGGTATGAGGAGGGAAGATAATAGGAAGTGATTGGGTGCTAGAGATATTTAAAGATGGACTTTGCAGGATTTACTAATGGATTCATTCTGGGTGGGGAGGAGGAGGAATCAGGGAGGGCATCCAGTATTTCAGACTGCAGGTAGAAATGTGCAGTGCCTTCCTTGGATATGGGGAAGGTTCTGGAAGTAGGACATTTGGGGAAACAGCAACACAAGCATCCAATTTAGGAATATTAAATCTGAGATGTCTACGAGAAATGCAAGTGAGGGGGCTCATGGGAGGCTCCGTACACAGAGCACGTGAGTCTTGGTTTCAGCTCAGGTCATGATCTCACGGTCCTGAGATGAAGCCTTGCAACAGACTACTCACTCAGCGGAGAGTGTGCTGGAGATTCTTTCCCTCTCCCTCTGTCCTTTCCCTGCGCATGCTCTCTCCTTAAATAAATAAACAAGTAAATAAACTTTTTTTTTAAAGGAAAGGGGGACACCTAGGTGGCTCAGTCGGTTAGGGCCCTGCTTTTTGCTCAACTCGTGATTCCAGGGTCCTGAGATTGAGTCCCACATCAGGCTCCTTGGTCAGTGGCAAGACTCCTTCTCCCTCTGCCTGCCTCTTCCCCTGCTTGTGCACTCTCTCTCTCTGACAAAGAAATAACATTGTTAGAAAAAATTAAAAAGGAAAGAAATGCAAACATGGATACAGAGTGAAGGGTTAGAGACATATCAAAGTTGGAGAAATAGATTTGGGAGGTGACACCATGTGAATGATGTTTAAAGCCTTCAGCAGAGATGAGGCCACCAGGGGTCGAGGCCCACAGCAGTGAAAGGAACTGGACCAAACCCTGGAGTCCTCAGGGCTAAGTAGGCTGAGCAGAGCGCACACCCAGAGCACACTGCACAGTCTGGTTCTGCGTCTAGAAGGCACAGAGTCCAGGGAGGCCCAGCCTTCAGTGTGCACAGGAATTTCCTGGACTATGAAGATCTAGACAGTCTGGGGTAGAGCATGAGATGCTGGGTTGATAACAAGGTTGGTGCTGCTGCTGTTGTTCTTCAGATCCCACATGGAGTAGTGAGCACAGGAAGCAGGATCCCCCCCATGGCCGTGCATCAGCCTCTCCTGTAGGGCTTATCATGTCAGTGATTCCTGGGCCCACGCCCAACATTCTAAGATGGTGGGTCTGAGGAGAGTCTCGAGTATTTGGTACCAAAGCCACAAGCAATCCTGTGACTCTATCAGATAGGGAAGCACTGAAGTCGTTGATGAGAGCCCTCACTGTGGGGAGGGGTCTTACAGACACATTTATTGGGTTTTTTGTACGAAGAAAAAAATGCAAGGTATGTTGGGAGATACATATTTTCTGTGGGGCATAGCCAGGCAGCAGATGGAGGAAGTGGTCATTAGCTCAACATAAATAAAACGTCTGTTTTCTGGGGCGCCTGGGTGGCTCGGTGGGTTAAGCCTCTGCCTTCGGCTCAGGTCACGGTCTCAGGGTCCTGGGATCGAGCCCCACGTCGGGCTCTCTGCTCAGCAGAGAGCCTGCTTCCCTTCCTCTCTCTCTCTGCCTGCCTCTCTGCCTACTTGTGATCTCTGTCTGTCAAATAACTAAAAAAAACAAAAACAGAAACAAAAAAAACCGTCTGATTTCTAAAAGAATAGGTCTCAAATGGTCCTACCACCACACACACACACACACACACACACACACTCACCCCAGCAACTGTGACAGGATGCAGGTCTTAGCTAATGCTATAGTGGTAATCAGTCTGCAGCATATAAATATATCAAATCAAAAGGATATAACCTTAAATTTATAAAATGTTATCTCAGTTATTTCTCAATAAAACTGGAAAACAATTCTGAATCCCTGCTCTCTGAAAGTATTCCTTCATGGATTTCTCACCTCTTGTTTTCAACAACAGAGTAGAAGTTGTTTTAATTGAAACTATAAATACTTATAGGAAATATATATGTGTATGTGCATAGTCAAGGAGAATTATATATATATAAAATATAATACATAAATAAAATGTAAATTATATGTAATAAAATAAATGTTATATAATATATAATAAAATAAATATATTTTAGGATTAAAGGAATATGAAATATGAAATATAAGTTATATTTATATATTATAAATAAATATATTTATGGGAGAATAAATGTATTATGTACGTATATATAGTTAGTTAGTTAGTTAGTTAGTTAGTTAGGGAGAATATTTGGCCTCATTTCATTTCAGGGAAAGCCACAGGCCACAGGCCCAAGGCTGCACAGGCAGGAACAGAATCCACCATCGCACCCCAGTTCAGGCCCAAAAAGGAACCACCGCCCCCGCTGCTGGGCACAGGTCCCACTGTTCACACCACTGCACCCTGAGGCCTGGACTGTTGTCACTGCTGCTCCTGGCAGCTGGATGACACAACGGCCACTCACATCACCTGTGCCAAATGCATGCAGCACCGTCCCAGCTTCTCTGTCACACACATCCTGAGTCAGAGTCTGGCATGTGGTCATCTGACTGGTGGAGCCTCAAGCCTTGTCCCCCTGCAACTATGTGTGACATCCCGACTCTGATCTGGATTCCTGGGGAGTGATCACCAACATCCTCTGACTTGAACTCTCCATTTAGTCTGGTCTGGGCATTCCTAGCCACAGGCCTGTGAGAGGCCACGCATTCAGGTGGTTCCCAAAGTCACCCCTGCTGTCGGCAGATACCACGATGGCTCCAGTGGTCCCATCCTCCGGTATTTATGCCCTTGTGTAATAATACCTACTTTGGGAACATAAGCTGGACATAGTGACTTGCTGGTGACACACAGAATAGAGAGTCATGTAGTGAGTATCTGGAATCACCAGGACACAAGATATGAGGGGTCCACAGTCTCAAGGTGGGCGTTCCAAGCCAGCCTGATTAAGTGCAGATTTCTGATGGAACCTCATGACAAATCACCCTGTGTTCCTTTTCCCTCTGAGGGGTTTCTTCTCCAGATCTCAGCCCCCACAGCCACTGCCCTCAGACAGGAGGAGGAAGAGGAAGGATCACCAGCAGGAATTCTCAACCTGGCTGCAGTCAACAGGGGAATTCTGTAAAAAGTACAGGAAGGGAAGAGAAGAAACGCAGGCCCCCAAATGTAACAGCTGGTGAGTCCATGCATGCCCTGAGGGCAGCCCCGTGGCTACAAAAGTGAGAGGAGAACAGTCTCCAGTCTCCCTGTGCTGACTCTGGGGCCCAGCTCTCCCTTCCTCCAACACAGGCAGTGTCCCAGGGATCCCCCAGTGCTGCCCCCTGTGTATCTGTCTCTGCTCATCTCCAGATCAGACCCCCACAGCCACCCCCTCCGAAGCCCTCCCCTCTCCACACGCATTAGTTCAGTTGTGTGCAACAGAAAACCAGCTAACAGTGGTGTCGACGGGACAGCAGCTTGTGTATGTTGCATGTGAGGTGAATCGTCTAGGGCTGTAGGGTCGCTCTGCACCACGGGGCTGTCCAGACACACTGGTGACGATGACCTTGGAAGGTTTCCTTATTAGCATGACCAGGGCACCTAACACCATGTCCATGGTCCATGAGCAGGGCAGGGAAAGCAGAAAAGGAGGAAGTTTCCTTCCTTTTACGGTAACACCTACTACCTCATTCTGTGTCACCATAATGGCTGGAATGTAGCCACACAGACGAAAGTAGCCTCCTGGGAGGCTGGTGAATGAGGCTGTTTTTAAACTGAGGGACCATGTGCTCCCATGAAATTGTGAAACACATCCTGCTTTCTCTTCACAAGATGAATGTCCAGTTGATGCAAACCCCAGGAGGGAGCTGTAGGCAGGGTGGGAGGAAGTGCCATGAGCAGGGATAAGGCTAGATCTGCCCTCACCTCTCACCTTGGAGAGCAGGCATCACCAGGAAGTCAGTTGGAAGAAGAGGACTCAGTGGCAGCAGAATTGCAAGGTCATGGGTGCTCACCCCAGTGTCTTTAGGGCTCACTCAGGCTGTGCTTTCAGGCTGTGAACAAAACAGTAAGTGAACTCTGCCCACCCACGGCTGGTCTCCCCACTTCTCCGTGCTGGACAGCCACCTCACACCCCAGATGCCGATCGACTCCACTGATTCCCTACAGCCCAGATGTGCCCTCCCTCCCCTCCACCTCCAGCAAACACACTGCATCAGCCAACGTACTACCAGCTCTCCTGTCCCCTCAAACCCCGTGGTCTCCCCTTCAGGGACAGTGAAAAATGCATATGCCTGACAAGACTCAGTTGTCTCAGTTCAGGAGAAGGAAAAGCTGTCAAAGCCAGAGAAGGTGGTGACCATTAATGAGCGGGTAAACAGTGTCAGAGGCCAAACACAAAATGAAACAAAACAGTGGGCACTTGGGCTCAGCTCCTGACTGTTCTATTAGAATCATGGCTCAGCCAATTGATCACTTAACCTCTGAGTGACCTTGGTTTCCTTGCCTAAAATGGAGATGATAGCTTTCCCCCTCTCACAGCATTATTATGAAACTTTAAACAATTCAATTCATGTACATCCTTAACACAGTGTCTGATGCTTTTATCAAGCAGAACCCTGGGGAGGAAGAGAGTCCCACCAGTGTAGCTCCTGTTTTCTTCTTCCTACCATGACATGTACTGTTATGGCCCCAATAATGGGTCCGTGATTAAAGGAGCGAGACTGATACAAAGCGAAGGTCAAGCAAAGTTTTATTTCCCACCAAGCATCAAGAATCGAACGGAATGTGCGTGGCCGCACCTCTTCCAAGAGAGGGCGACTCTTCTCTGTTTCACAGACTAGCTTTTAAGGGCAAAGGCCATGCAGTCCAGCCTGGCCACGCACAGGTGGCTAATGAGATCGTAACACACACAGGGAACTCCACAGTGATGCTAGGTGACCAATTGAGTTACAATTTACACTAGTAGACATTTGAACCAGCCTATTACACCTTGATTGGGATTGGCGCCCAAAAGGCTCCCAAAGGGCGGGGCCCATACTCCTTGGTAGCCAGGGAGACAGTATGCATTCCCCACCCCCCAGCGCCCCCCCACATATCAGATGTCTCCACCTGGCCTGACCCACCTTTGTATCTGGGCTTTGTTACCTGAAGCTGGTTTCCCGGAGTTGTCTCCAAGTAAATCCCCTGGGGGAAGGGGAGCAGGGACAGTTTCTAAATACATCCTTACATTCCCCCCTTTTCTTTGGAGACTAGTCAAATCTTTGACTTTTTAGCCAGTTCTATACCCTCCTTTTAACGGCTGCTAGACGGTTTTAATGACTCCAGTGTGATTTACCCAGAAACAGTATTTCTCTCCTAAGGTTATGCAGAGCCCCTCTCCTCCTTTTATCAGAAACAGTATGTTAAGCACCCCCTTTTTTATTCGCAATTGCTTATACCTCCCGCCTATATCTTAACAACAGGGCCAACAATGAATTTAATGAACTCATTGTTTTTTGAGTCTTAGTTTTAGTCCACGATTGGCGGGGTCCATTGGCAGCGGCATCCACCTCTGGGGGGCGTTCTCGCCCTCGGCTTGTTTGACATGACCTGTGTGAATCCAGGCCCTGATGCCTTCTACTTTTATTGCCGTGGGGGTGGTCAGGATGACAGTAAACGGTCCCTTCCAGCAAGGGTCCAAGCCTCCCACTTGGCAGCAGCGCATCCAAACTAAGTGCCTGGGTTGGCGAGGACAAGGCTCCACCTCTGATTTGCGGTGACCACTGATTTGGTCCCAGTGTGGGCAGTCCGGATCCCTGTATGGGCTCTTTTAAGACAGACTGCAATGCCTGCAGTGACTGGAGTACAGACTGAGCAGTTATTCTGCTATAGCAACCTCTTTCTCTTTTCCCTCTTCCCATTCTAGTTCTTTCTGCATTTACCGCCTGACATTGAGCACACCTATCAACCACATCCTGAGCCATATGCCCTAATTTAGAAACCTAGAACTGCTTGCCCATAAGCTCCTTAAGCTTGTGTGTCCCCAGATGTGTGCCCTGATGTATTGGCTTACTAATTTTCTTCTAGTCTTAGCCCAATCTCCTTTATAGTCTAATTTAGTCCACTTCTGTAAATATACCTGCATCCTTGACCAGGAGGGCCATGGCAGCAATTCTGCAGAGGCAAAGGGGGAGCCCAGCCGCTACTGGATCTAGTTTTTTGCTAAGATAGGCTATTGGCCTTTGCCAAGGCCCCAGAGTCTGAGTCAAAACTCCTTCAGTCACCCCTGTCTTTCCATCCACATACAAGTGGGAGGGCTTGGTAACGTCTGGGATGGCCAATGCTGGGGCACTCAGTAAGGCTGTTTGCAATTCCCGAAATGCTCCTTCTGCCTCAGCTGTCCACCCTACCATAGTGAGTCCTCCCTTAGTCAGTTCATAGAGAGGTCGCGGAAAATCCGCGAACTGCGGTATCCACAGCCTGCAGTAGCCCAACGTCCCAAGAAACTCCCTCATGGAGACCAAAGCCTAAGTCAGTGGCATTGATGAGGGAGCAGGAGGCTGGCTGAGGACAAAGCAAAAGCTGGCACCCTGCACCCCCTCTCCACCCGCTCCCCTCAGTAATATGTGTCACATTCCTCAGGCACCCCTGACTGCCCTAAAAGAAAAACAAATAGTTAACTTGCAGAGATCACAATCCTGCAAGGCAGAAGTCTCCCTTGGTTTACAAATGTCTTTGAGATTTACAACAAAGAAGTTACCTTATCAGTAGCCCAATTTCCAGAGGCACATAACTCAGTTCCTCAAGCCCTAATGTCACCCTCCCCTCCATAAACAAAACTGAAGGAGGCTGAGGTAGAAGGAAAAGTAAATAAAGTTAGATTTCTTCTAAACCTAAATCTCACTAACAAGGACGCTTGATAGCAGGAATGTGACATTCCACCAGGAGACTCCCAATTTTCTTTATGTTAGTGCCTCATTAGAGGGAAAGCGGCCTTGGCTTGATAGTAACCAGGACATCAATATCCTGACAGTCTTCTTTACCACAATAGCCCTTCTGAACACCCCTTTGTCCTCACCTACCCAACTCCTGTGTATATAACCAGCCACTCCTCACATGCCCGGGGCAGCAGCCCTTCCTGCCCACGGGTCCTGTCCCCGTGCTTTAATAAACCACCATTTTGCACCAAAGACGTCTTAAGAATTCTTTCTTAGCCATCGGCTCCGAACCTCACCCCACTGTACCTCATCTAGGTTCAAGAACTTCCTCAGCGTGGCGCTTACAAAGCTGTGTTTTCATTGCTGACACCTGATACCCTTTTTCCTGCAGTCTGTAAGAGAGCTCTCGTCCCCCGCAAGCAAGACCCATAGTCCTCAGCGGCTATTTTTACTATTCCCACTAACTCAGATTCTTCCTTTCAAATCCTTCAATTTTCTTAAGTTTCCTCCTTATATCTGGGGCTGACTGACTGGCAAAAGCAAGATCGTTTACATGTGTTATCGTGCAACTTCTCTGAAGTTTACCTTAAGTTGTCTAGCTTAGGTAAACAAACATTTAATAACAATCTAATCTAGAATTTAACACCCATAAAGCCATGTTATTAAAACATAATTTTTCTAAAATAACCCTCATTTCCAGAGATAGCCAAATCAGGACTAACTCGTTTGAAAAACAAGTCCAGTTTTAATAAACTTGGCCTAATTATTTACATAAGCTCAGCAAGAACAGTAAGTAATCATATAGATCTTTTAGAATCTGCTTTGCTGGAACTTCTTATAAGGAATCTCTAGGTTGAACTTTTAGTAGCCTCTCTGGGCCAGAAGCCAAGCCACGTACTTGGCATCAGACATGCCTGTAATACTTGTCAGATTTGGGCGAAATCCTGAGGTGCCCAAAGTAATCTGAGGCTCCTCCTCCTACCAGGGAGTGACATTCTTTACTCACCTGGTGAGCCTGCTGGGAACTCTGTAAGCAAGGTATCAGGCCAACAGTTCCAAGGGGCTTTATGGCTCCAGGTTTCGTAAAGTCAACCTTAGTTCCTTTAAGCTGGTCATATCTGAGTCTTTTCAAATATGACGTTCCAGTCAAAGCCTTGGTAAAATAACCAGTGTCCAATGCTGTCCTGTTACAAGAAGAATAGATTCTTATTGAACTTATGCAAATGACTGATTGCCAAGGAAGAAAGAATACATTGAGCCCTTTTGGTTTCAGAGGGTTCAGATAGAGAGAAAAGTTGAATGCCTTGATTCGTTTACAAATGAACACCTTTACATCTCTATAAGTTACAGGTAACTTAAGAAAAAGTTTCCCTAGTCTAGAGGAGCAAACATTACAGAACCAGTCATGTTTAAAACATTGTGACACAACATTACAACCCTTCAGTTCATCTAGTCCCCTGTTACTAATTCTGGTTTAGTCTGAATGTAGCCCTTTCTTCTGTAAATCTTTACCCATTTCAGTTCCCAGGATTTTAACATATCAAAGTCTGCCCAAATGAATTTCCTTTAAGGTGGAATTCATCTTACAAGAGAACTAAAACAATTACAACTGACAAAAACTCAGAAAAGATATAGTTAAATATCACGTGATGACCCTTATCAAAACATTACAATTTTAGGAAATGTACCGAACCTCTAGAATTACAGCATTTACCCAAATGCAACCCAAGGTTTATCAGTAACTTAGCATATCAAGGAAGCCTTAGGAGCCAAAGAAATCTCATTTACAATTCTGGGCAGGCAAAGAGAAAACCATTTACATTTCAATTAACCGAAGAAAACTTTGCCCTTTTAAACGGAGAGAAAACCAGCTTTTCTATACCAGTGTCTTTCCTTTTTTTTTTTTTTTTTTTTTTTTTTTTAGCGTGCAGTCTTAAGAAATGAGTTTTCTGGGTTTACCTTCCATCATGAATGATGTCGCAGACAAAGGGAGGGGGATCTTTCAGATGCTGTCCTGCTCTCATCCCACGTGGGAACTTAAGAGCATCTTAGCTAAGGTCTGTCCGTATAAACCCCGGACCAGACTACTCCGTGGAGTAGATGACCATTATGCCATATGACGCCCCACGAGACTCAGGGTGCAGCCCACTCAGACTCTGTAGCCGAAGCGGTGAAGCCATACAGACACATTCACAGGGTTAGGCACTCTTCAGATTCAAACAGGTTGGACACCTCCCCCCACCGGCTCTCCCCTTCCGTTCTTTAGGAATGGATCTAGCTCAGACAGTGGCCCCGGGCCTGTTTTTCTTTCTTATTCAAACAGAATCAGCCATCTGGTATTTTTCTCTCCTTTTTACATATTTCCTACTTTTCTACAGAGTTGTTTCTGTAAAGTTTTTCCTGTGAGATAAACACAACACCAAGCGAAGTGGGTGCAAGGCAAGATTTATTAAAGGCACTCTCCAGCGCAGTTTCAGGGCTCAGGAGAAGGGGAGCCAGGAAAACTGCGACGGGAGGAGGGCACTCTCGGCGAGGTTCAGCAACTCTGGAAAGCAGAGTGGGGGAAGTCGCGCCCAAGGCAGGGAGAAGGGGGCTTTTAAGGGGTCTCGAGGGGAGTTCAGGGGTCTTTTGGCAAGTTTTCCTTATTCGAATATTTCGCCTGCTCGTCGGGGTCCCATTGGTCCACTGGAGCCTGGAGCGGGGGTCTCAGATGCCTGCTTGGGCCTTTGTTCTCCTGTCCGAGCTCAGCTCTTGTGGCGGGAACTTTCGCCATCTTAAGTAGCCCTTTCTGCCAGCCCAACATTCCGACCTTTTGCTTTATATAATGGTGCCAGGGGCGTTGACTCAGTTCTGGCTACTTCCTGCTGACGGGGGCGGAGGGGGCGTCATCATAGGGGTAGTCGGAAGTGGGCAGGCGAGAGTAGGGCTGGAGGAGGAGTTGATTGACGGACACTCGGGCAAGTTCTTGTAGGCGATCCTGCAAGCATCGGAAAAGACAGGGAGCAACTGAGACTAGAAGGACGATTATGCCTACAGGTCCCGCCAAAGGGAGCAGCCAGGTTACCCAGGAGGACGTGTCTCGCCGCCATGCTTGGATCCTGGAGGTAACTATACCTGATTGGTTAACAAAGTAACAACATTCTTCATTTAAGTATAGGCAGGTCCGCCCTTTTTTGGCCGTCAGAAGGTCTAAGGCCCGTCGGTTCTGTAGAGCTAAGGCCGCCAGGCTGGTAACTTGCGTCTGTAGGGCTGTGAGGGAGTCAGCAATCCGTTCCATGTCATCATTCAGAGCTTGGGAGAGTTTGTAATAAAAGTCTATAGAAGTTCCTATCCCCGCTGTTCTGGTTGCCACCCCTGTGGCTATTCCTGCCCCTATAATGAATGGGAGGAAGGCAGCCCTTCCTCCAAGGTGTTGGGGGAATAGGATGGATTGCAGCTGGGATTCAAAGTAGATGGTGGTAGAAGGAGATAGTAGAATGAATATACAGCCTAGGGAGTCATTAGTGGTCAGGCAGCGATAGGTTCCCTGAGGGCACGAGAGAAATATTCCCGAGGGAGTACAGTACCGGAGGGAGGAGTTAGTGATATTGGCAGCTGCGGTGGTAAGGGGGGAGGACACATTGATAATAGGTATGTTTCCCCCAGTGGGGCCGATATGGACCGTATTATCTGTGGTCGTGGAGTTGGGGAGTGGCCAGTCAATAGGGAGGGGTACCCCTACAATGTTGGAACGTGTTGAAAAAGGGAAACAGATCCAGCAGTCACTGTCACCGTTCTTCGACACATTTCGCCATAGGTTGTAACTAGAGTTCAGGAGGGCCACTGTCAGTTGTTCAGTGGTAGGGAATTTTTGTATGCTACCAAGATTGATGCCCTTATAGACTGGGTCACTGGGGGTTTGGAGTCGTTTAGTCAGGTCCATGACCACTGTTTTAATGCGTTCGTGGCTAGCCTGGTCCTGGACACCCCCCACCCCCACGTCAGAGAGACCGACATGACCCAGATAGGTCCAGCAAACTTTTCCAGACCTGGGGTAGATGTTGCAGGAGGCAATACCGCATTTGGCAGTCCCAGGTCAGAGACCCAATAGGTTTTCTGGTCATAAGTACAGGTTGTTGGTTTCTTTCCCCGGTAGCAGGTTGCAGGCATATAAGTAAAGGCTGAAAAATAGCGAGAGGTACCTGAACCCCTCATGCAGCTAGACTCACATGGTTATGCCTGGTTTGTCTGGATTAGAAGGAATATGAGAAGGGGCCCTAACCAAGTGGAGTTTGGTGGGGCCTGCCATCTGGGAAGTCCAATCAGTATCTGTGGGTGCCCGTTTGAGATTGTTGATATGTACCCATGCAGAGTGCCCCAACAGTTTCGCAGCAGTTGGGGTGGTAAGGACGACCGTATGAGGCTGGGTCCACTGAGTTTGTAAGGAGCCTGGCTGCAAGCTTTTGAGGAGGACCTGGTCCCCAGGAGATAGATCTCGTATACCCCCTTCGGAAGCATGGTCGCTTGGGGCTGGGAAGACAGTGTCAGCGTGGGCGTGGGCTCTTAAGAGAGCTCGGAGGAGAGTGAGGTAAGGCAGATAGGATAAAAGAGGTGGGGAAATGGCCGGAAGGCTATGATTTATAAGAAAGGGCCGGCTGTATAGTAATTCGAATGGGTTTAAGCCCAAAGGCCCTCGGGGCATAGGAGTCTGGTGAGAGCCAGGGGCAGAAGTATGGGCCAGGAAAGGCAGGTCTCTAGGGTAAGTTTGGTGAGTTGGGCTTTGAGCAGCCCGTTGGCCTTTTCTACCTTACCCGATGACTGTGGGTGGTATGGGATGTGAAGTTTCCAGGTTATGTTGAGGCTCTCAGCTACCTGTTGGGTTGCACTGGAGATGAAGGCGGGTCCGTTGTCTGACTGGAGGGTCCGGGGCAATCCGAACCTCGGGATGATGTGCTCGATGAGTATTGTAACCACCACATCCGCTGTCTCCTGAGCCGTGGGGTATGCCTCGATCCAGCCTGTGAATGTGTCAACCAAGGTTAATAGGTAGCGAAAGGTTTTATGGCGAGGCATGTGAGTGAAGTCCAGTTGCCAGTCTTCCCCTGGCTGATGACCTCGGAGCTGATGGTTGGGCCCTGGTCTGCGGATTCCTCCTTGTGGATTCAAGGCCGAACAGGTTTTACAAGCCCTGTGGACAACTTCAATTACCTTAGATAAGGAAGGATGATAGAACAATGGCTGAAGAAATTGGTGAAGAGCCTTTGGGCCAATATGGAGGGATCGGTGGATGTCAGTAATTAAGGTATGCGCCAGATTGCCTGGCAGGGCAATCCTGTCCTGAATGTAGATCCACCCCTTATCTCCAGTCTTTCCTCCCTGCGCCTGGAGGGCTTGTGTTTCCTTTGTAGAGTAGGAAATCTGGTGAGGGGTGTTAAGAAAGAGGATAGGAGACGCAGGGGTATTTAGGGCCATTTGTCTGGCCACTGAGTCTGCCCTGTTGTTACCTAGGGAGACCAGATCCTTGGCCGTTTGGTGGCCTCGACAGTGAACAACTACCTCAGCGGGCAGACTAAGGGCCTCAAGCAACTTGGCAATGAGGGGTCCATTAGCTGTAGGGGTGCCCTTGGTTGTTAGGAACCCCCGTTCTTGCCAAAGAGTAGAGTGTGTGTGAGTTATGAGGTAGGCATATTTTGAGTCAGTGTAAATAGTGACTCATTGTCCCTTCGACAAGTGTAATGCCCTGGTGAGAGCTACAAGTTCAGCCTTCTGGGAGGTGGTTCCGATTGGGAGGGGAGCCGTCTCTAATACCGCATCCGTAGTGACCACAGCGTAAGCAGCGTGTCTTTGGCCATCTGAGGCCAGGAGGGAACTGCCGTCCACGAAGAGTACGCGGTCAGGGTTGGATAGTGGTTGATCAGAGAGACCGGGATGGAGAGGAGTGAGGTCCTCTATAAGTTGTAGGCAGGAATGAACGGGTTCCGGGGTGGGTGAGGGTATAGGCAGTAAAGTTGAGGGGTTTAAGCATGGGGAGGTAGAGAGAGAGATATGCGGGTTTTCTAGGAATAGCAGATGGAATAGCTGGAGACGAGAAGGAGTCAGATGGGCCAGGGATTGGTGGCTAAGGAGGTCCATGAGTCGGTGGGGAGAGTAGACCGTGATGGCTGCCCTAAGGTAAGTTTGAGGGCCTCCTTTGTAAGAGAAGCGGCTGCTGCTAGGGCCCTGAGGCAGGGCTGCCATCCTTGGGCGGTGACATCCAGTTGCTTGGACAGGTAGGCTATAGCCCTGTGCGTAGGCCCCACCAGTTGTGTTAGGAGGTCGGTGGCCGAGCCGGAGCGCTCATCAGTGTAGAGATGGAATGGTTTAGAGAGATCGGGTAGGGCTAAGACTGGCCCGGTGGTAAGGCAGTCCCTTAGTTTAGAGAATGAGTGGCGGATCAAAGTGGGATCAGTTAGGGGACCCTGGGGGGTCTCTTTAGCCGCCTGGTACAGAGGACAGGCCAGGATAGAGAAATATGGAATCCAATGTCTGAAGAACCCGACCAATCCAAGAAAAGAGAGTATTTCATCCGCCGTTTGGGAAGGTTGGAGTTCTTGGAGGAGTCGTGTGCGGTCCCCTGTAAGAGACTTAGAAGTTAGAGTCAGAAGTATGCCCAGATAGGTAACCGAAGGGGCACACAATTGGGCCTTAGAGGGGGTGACTCCATATCCCTTGGCCCCCAGGAAGTTAAGTAGGGCGGAGGTGTCATCTTGGGAGACTGAGAGGGAGGAGCTACAGAAGAGGAGGTCATCCACATATTGTAGTAGAGTACTGGCTTTAAGGACGCACTGCTGTAAGTCTGCAGTCAAGGCCTGGCCGAAAATGTGGCGGCTGTCCCTGAACCGCTGGGGTAGGACAGTCCAAGTTAGTTGTCCAGAAACATGCGTGTCAGGATCCTCCCAGGTGAAGGCAAAAAGAAAATAGGAATCAGGGTGCAAGGGGGTGGTGAAAAAGGCGTCCTTTAGGTCCAGTACTGTAAAGTGAGAGGTGTTTGGGGGAACGCGAGACAATAGGGTGTAGGGGTTAGGAACGACTGGGTGGAGGGGACCACGGCCTCGTTGATAAGCCTAAGGTCTTGTGCCAGTCGATAAGCCCCTGAGGGCTTGCGTACTGGGAGGATAGGGGTGTTACAGGGGGAACTGATGGGGATCAGGAGTCCCTGATGTTTAAGCCGTTCTATGATAGGTTTCAGGCCCCGGCTGTGGGCTAAGGAAATAGGAAACTGAGCTCGAGAGGGAAACTTGGAGTTATCCTTAAGCTGTACTTTAACCAGGGTAAGTGGGTAGCGATGATGGGCTCCGAGGTGTCCCACACCTGAGGATCTACAGTAGGTAGGTCATCTGGAGCGGGGGTCGAGGGAGTGGAGAGGTGTAGGATGAGACGGGTTGAGGTGGAGGGAGGGGAGGAAGGGGAGAGGCAGATAGTTGCCCTCAGTTTCTGGAGAATGTCCCTCCCCAGTAGAGGGACCGGGCAGGAAGGAATCTCTAGGAACGAGTGGGAGAAGGGGAACCCATCCAGGCTACAGGTAAGGGGAAGGGTCACCCTAGGATTGGAGGAGGTCCCATCGATCCCCATAACAGTAACTGGTGAGGTTCGAGTAAGTCCCAAATAGGAAGGCAGAACAGAGTAGGTAGCCCCCGTGTACAGCAGAAAGGAGATGGACTTACCTGCTACCTGGAACGTAACCCTGGGCTTGGCCTGGGTGAGAGGGGTGGCTGAGTCTGGGCTTCATCAGTCGTCCTCCAATCCAAGCAGTTGAAAGGCCAGACTTACTGTCTCAGGGATGAAAGGGTCCGTAGACAAAAGGACGAGACTGATACAAAGCGAAGGTCAAGCAAAGCTTTATTTCGCGCCAAGCATCGAGAATCAAACTGACCGGCCAGGGCCGTCTCTTGCAAAGAGGCGACGACTCCCAGTCTCACAGACTAACTTTTATAGAGTAAGAGCCATGTGGTTGAGTCTGGCCACACACAGGTGGCCAATTGAATTACATTCTACCCCACGATAGTCATCTAATTCAGCCTATGACCTTGGCTAGAATTGGCGCCTTTGTCTGGTGCCCAAAAGGCGGGGGCTCACACTCCCTGGTGGGTAATACCTGCGCTTTTACTTGATTGGACGTCTCCACCTGGCCGGACACGTCCTTGGTGGGTAGGGAGGTAATACGTGCGCTTTCCCTTGATTGGACGTTTCCATCTGGCTGGACACGTCCTTGAATCTGGACTCCGTTATCGGGGGCTATTTGACTGTATTTCACCAATTCTATTTCTAAGCGCTTTCCTCTTGGGGGAAGGGGCAGGTTCAATCTAAGTTTACTGCATAAACAACAAAATGGCTCACTCTGGCTAAGTAGGCCCTTACATTCCCCCCTTTTCTTTGGAGATTAGTCAAATTCTTGACTTTTTAACCAGTTCTATGTTTTTCTGTTGTAAGGGGTTATAAGTCATCTAAACAGGGGTTAATGGGTGCCAATTGGCATAAGGTTACATTAAATTGCACAGTCGACTGATAAGTTAGCCATTCACTGCTTTGTATAACCTTTTCCACTTCTCCTAATTCCATTTGTTTAATTTCCCACCTATACTTTTCTGTCTTATGAGGTGACTTAGAAGCTCTTACAAAAACAGGTAACAATAGGAGCAACAATGAACTCATAGTCTTTTGAGTCTTAGCTTTAGTCCATGATCTGCGGGATCCATTGGCAGCGGCTTCCATCTCTGGGGGGCGTCCTCGTCCTTGGCTCGTTTGACGTGACCCGCATGAATCCAGGCCCGGATGCCTTCTACTTTCGCTGTCGTGGGGGTGGTCAGGATGACAGTAAAGGTCCCTTCCAGCGAGGCTCCAAGTTTCCCACTTGGTGGTGACATATTCAAACCAAGTCCCCGGGTTGGTAAGGATGTGGTTCCAGCTCCATCTCTGCCTCAGTGTGGGCCGTTCAGATCCCTGTGTGGGCTAGACAGACTGTAATGCCGGCAGTGACTGGAGTACAGACTGGCCAATCATTTTTGCTAGGGCAACCTCTTGTAGCCGAGGGCAGAGTGGGTGGTGTTTCCCAAACATTATTTTAAATGGGGTCACCTTGTTTAAATAGGGTGTACATCACGCCGTGAGGAGGGCGAAAGGAAGGAGAACCACCCATCCACCACCAGTCTCCAGAATTAGTTTTGTCAAGGTCTCTTTAAGAGTCCAGTTTATTCTCTATTTGCCCGGAACTCTGGGGCCAGTAGGCACAATGTAGTTTCCAATTAGTGCCTATAGCTTTGGCCAATACAAGTGAGACTGAACTCACAAATGCAGGGTCATTGTCTGACCTGATCGCAAGAGGTAACCCAAACCTCTATCTCTTTTCCCTCTTTCCATTTTAGTTCTTTTCGCATTTACCACCTGACATTGAGCACATCTATCAACCATATCCTGAATCATATACCATAATTTAGAAACCTGAAACTGCTTGCCCATAAGCTTCTTAAGCTTGCATGTCCCCAAATGAGTGCCCTGATGTATTTGGCTTACTAATTTCTTCATAGTCTTAGCCCAGTCCCCTTCATAGTCTAGTTTAACCCATTTTGTAAATATTTTAAATCTTCCTCTGAAGTTTGCCTCAAGTTGTCTAGCTTAGGTAAACAAACATTTAAAGACAACCAAATCTAGAATTTAACATCTATAAAGGCGTGTTATTAAAACATAGTTTTTCTCTCTAAAATAACCCTTATTTCCAGAGATAGCCAAATTAGGACTAATATACTTGAAAAACAAGTCCAGTTTTAACAAACTTGGCCTAATTATTTACATAAGCTCAGCAAGAACAGTGAGTGTGATCATATAGACCTTTTAGAATCTGCTTTGCTGGAACTTCTTATAAGGAATCTCTAGGTTGAACTTTAGTAGCCTCTCCAGGCCAGAAGCCAAGCCACATACTTGCCATCAGACATGCCTGTAATACCTGTCGACTTGGGCGAATTCTTCTTTCTGAGGCTCCGCACCTACCAAGGAGTGACATTCTTTACTCATCTGGTGAGGCTGCTGGGAACTCTGTAAGCAAGGTATCAGGCCAACAGTTCCAAAGGGCTTTATGGCTCCAGGTTTCATAAAGTCAACCTTAGTTCCTTTAAACTGTTTGGTCATATCTGAGTCTTTTCAAATATGACATCCCAGTCAAAGCCTTGGTAAAATAACCAGTTTCCAATAGTGTCCTGTTACAAGGAAAACAGATTCTTATTGAACTTATGCAAATGACTGATTGCCATGGAAGAAAGAATACTTACTGAGACCTTCTGATTTTCAGAGGGTTCAGAGAGAAAAGTTGAATGCCTTGATTTGTTTGTAAATAAATATTTTTACCTCTCTGTAAGTTACAGATAACTTAAGAAAAAGTATCCCTAGTCTGGAAGAGCAAACATTAGAGAACCAGCAGTGTTTAAAATAAGACAAAACATTAAGAGACACAACACTATATTCTTTTAGTTCATTTAGTCCCATATTACTTTCCATGTTGCTAAGTCTGGTTTAGTTCGAATGCAGCTTTTATTTCTGGAAATTCTTACCCATTTCCATTCCAGGATTTTAATATATCAAAGACCTGTATTTGTCCTGAAAGTCTCCCATATGAAGTTCCTTTAAGGCAGAATTCATCTTACAAGGGAATTAAAACAATTACAAATGACAAAAACTCAGAATAGATATGGTTAAATTACCAGGTGATGACCTTATCAAAACATTAAAACTTTAGGAAATGCATAGAATCTCTAAAATAGTTACAGCATATACCCAAATGTAACCCAAGGTTTATCATTGGTTTAAATCTTGTCAACAATTTCTAAAACCTTAGAAAGTTTTAAAACATATGCCTAAATATAATTAGGGATGTTAAACACCTGATAAAACAAAACATAGGAACTGAATTTTCTGGGCAGGCAAAGAGAAAACCATTTACACTTTTTAACAGATCAATTAACCTAAGAAAACTTTGCCCTTTTAAACAGAGAGAAAACCAGCTTTTCTATACCAGTGTCTTTTCCTTTTTTATTTTAAGCGTGCAGTCTTAAGATAACGAGTTTTCTGGGTTTCCCTCCCATTGTGAATGACATCACAAACAAAGGGATGCTCGCGTCCCTCGCGGGAACTTAGGAGCGTCTTAGCTAAGGTTTGTCCGTATAAACCCCGGACCAGGCTACTCTGTGGAGTAGATGACCGTCATGCCATATGACGCCCCGAGAGACTCAGGGTGCAGCCCACTCAGACTCTGTAGCCGAAGCGGTGGAGCCATACAGACACATTCACAGTCAGGCACTCTTCAGATTCAAACAGGTTGGACACCCTCCCCTTTTTGGGTATCCCTGGCTAATGGGAGGTGATCAGTCTCCCCTTTCACTCTTTACAAATAAGAGTGAGTTTCTATGGTTACAGGCAATGGAGGATGGTAACAGGGTGTTTTCGCAGTCCGTCAAGGTTGGGCTGCTTTCTTAATCTCTCAAGGCCAAATGGCCCTTTCACTTGGAAGTATAATCTATGTGGAGGCAGGTCAGGAGAGTGCTAAATCACCTTGGAGGCTGTTTTTCTTTCTTTCTTATTTAGACAGGATCAGGCATCTGGTTTTTTTCTCCTTTTTTTTTTTTTTCCTTAGTCCGTCCTGACCATATCTAAAATTCCTTTTCTGAAGATTTCCCTTCACAAACCTTCTACAACTTTCCTTTGTATTCAGGTTTTGTCCCAAGCCATTTCCTTCTAAACCATCGTTTCATTTAGGACAAAATTACCTTCTCTTACCCTCAACAAAATGTATTCCCATTCCTTAAATCTTTATTACATATCTTCTACTTTTTTACATACAGAGTTGTTTCCCTTATTTCTATCAGTCTTAGTTACACTTAGCAGAATTTGGTACTCTTAGAAACACCTTAACCTCTAGTCAGTTATTGACCAATTGTGAACTGTTACAACAGAATTCTTTAGATACCAAATTTATGAGTCAGTTAAGCACAAAACATGTTTACCAACAGATTTCAAAAGCACAAACCTATTTCCAGCAACCAGCGCTCTAGCATTTTATCCTGTTTGGTTAAGACCTAGATGTCCATAATTTAATTCCATTTGTCATCCAAGTAAAACTTTAAACTTTCAGGTTACCAAAGACTTTGAAAGCTATCTCAGCAATTACCCATTAAAACTTTGAGACAGACAATTAACCATCAGTTTAGTCATTTCTTTGCTAATAGATTTTAACAGATTTTAACAGAAATAACGAGAGCTTATTTAATCTTAAGTAAACTTTGAAGTTTCACATTTACTGCTGATAACTTAAAAGACATGTCTATCTTAATTAAACCAACAAACTTAACTTAGTTCCAATACTGATTTACGTTCCACCTGGGCCCACTCCACTTTGAATGTTTACCCAAGACACGGGTGGGAGGATCTGGAGTGGGGGGTGTTAGGTCCAGGGGCTGCTCTTCTTGCTCCTTGACAGTGAAGAGAGGAGGAGCCGCAGTGCATAATCTAGAGGCTGGTCATGCAGGCGGCACACCTGTTGGTGCAGAAACAGGAGAAGGGGGAGACAGAAGAAAGAAGGTGCCGCCAGGAGGCAGAGAAAGGATTCCCAGTTTTAGAGCTCATCAACTCCAGCAGAGGAGCAGATGCCATGCTTTCCCACCAGCAAGGCGAAGGGGTTAAGCAGTCCACATCGGGCCAGAGAGGGCAAGGAACTTCCCCGAAACAAAGGGAGTTTCGGCAGCTGCTTGGGAATATTCCTTACGTCTCTGTCTCGAGTTAGACGAACCCCAGTTGGCTCCAGTTATAGCCATTAACACAAGAAATGAGTGAGGGAGAAGCCCCACATCTATGAGGAGGAACGGAGAAGAAAATCAGAGTCCCCTCACTCTCTGCTTGCCCCATTCCTTCAAACACAACAAACAACAGACAACAAAAAGACAAGACAAAGACAACCGCAAACCCAGCAGCCCTCATCCAGAGCCTGCCCTGGGTGGGGGTTTTTCTGGCCCCTACAGGGGTTACCTGGCCCCCTACAACCAGACCTAGCGGCCTTTAACCTGCCACTGTAGGGAATTTTCTTAGTTCCCTATGAGTATCTGTTGACCCAGCGGGGAATTTTCTCGGTTCCCTATGTGCATCCACAAACCCAACGGTTGTAGTCCCCTCGACATGCTCATTGGTGGGGATTTTCCTGGTCCCCTGGATGCACTCGCTGGTGGGGATTTTCTCGGTCCCCTAGATGCACCCAATGTTGGGGATTTTCTCGGTCCCCTGATTGCCTGGGAGGGCCCGTACCCCCTGGCAATCCCCCCCACCCCTGAGGGATGAGGCGTCCCTGCATCCACTCCAGCCCTGGGAGCTATGCTGCGTCCAGCTTCTCCCCGGTGGGCTTTATTACCCTGGAGCTCTGCAGACAGACAGACAGACAGGCAAACAGACAGACAGACAAACAGACAGATAGGATCTCAAGGGGTCTTGAGATCTTACCTCTGGAGGCTTTCTGATGCTGGCTCAGTCCTCGCCGTTTTATCACGGACAAGCCCCCACTGAAAGGGTCCATAGACAAAAGGATGAGACTGATACAAAGCGAAGGTCAAGCAAAGCTTTATTTCGCGCCAAGCATCGAGAATCAAACTGACCGGCCAGGGCCGTCTCTTGCAAAGAGGCGACGACTCCCAGTCTCACAGACTAACTTTTATAGAGTAAGAGCCATGTGGTTGAGTCTGGCCACACACAGGTGGCCAATTGAATTACATTCTACCCCACGATAGTCATCTAATTCAGCCTATGACCTTGGCTAGAATTGGCGCCTTTGTCTGGTGCCCAAAAGGCGGGGGCTCACACTCCCTGGTGGGTAATACCTGCGCTTTTACTTGATTGGACGTCTCCACCTGGCCGGACACGTCCTTGGTGGGTAGGGAGGTAATACGTGCGCTTTCCCTTGATTGGACGTTTCCATCTGGCTGGACACGTCCTTGAATCTGGACTCCATTATCGGGGGCTATTTGACTGTATTTCACCAATTCTATTTCTAAGCGCTTTCCTCTCGGGGGAAGGGGCAGGTTCAATCTAAGTTTACTGCATAAACAACAAAATGGCTCACTCTGGCTAAGTAAGCCCTACGGGGGGGTCCCCCACGTTGAGGCACCGAAGATACCCCGAGGTTAGGGCAGTCAGATTTCCAGTGGCCCATCAAATGGCGTTGAGGGCAAGGCCGAGTTGGCGGCTTTGGATTGGGGCACTGGTGAGCCCAATGTCCCTCGGCCCCGCATTTGAAACAGGCCCCCGGGGGGGTGCAATTGGTTGCCCCTCTCTGCTGGCTCCCGGAGCCGGCCAGCCACAGGGGTGCTACCAAGGCTTGGGTCTGCAACTGAACCTTTTGCTGGAGTCTGGCTTGTCGTTTAAGCTCAGCCGCCTCCTCACGGGAATTAAAGACCTTAAATGCCATTTTCACCAAGTCATAAATGGGGGTCTGAGGGCCCTCCTCAGCCTTTTTTAACTTTCTCCGTATATCCGGCGCCGATTGAGAGATAAAATGAGTAGCCAGTACTGTGGCCCCTGCAGGAGAGGCGGGGTCCAAGCGAGTGTACTTGGTTAAAGCCTCGGTCAATCGGTTAAGAAACATGGCAGGGTTTTCGTCAGGGGCCTGGACAGTCTCCCTAATCTTGTCATAATTAACGGCCTTATTAGAGGCTGCCCGCATGCCGGCTATGAGACATTGGACCATGCGGTCATGGCGCCGGTGGCCATCTTGGCCATCCTGATAATCCCAACCTGGTTCTACAGCTGGGACCGCCTGGGCTCCAACTGGCATGGCAACATCAGTGAGATGGACCTGATCTGCGTGCTCCCGGGCAGCAGCCTGGATGCGTTCCCTCTCCTCTGTGGTGAGGGTGGTGGTCTGGACCACAGGTAAATCATGCCAGGTGAGGTCATAGGCTTGGGCCAGATATTGGAATTCTTTGATATAGTTATCAGGATTGGCCGAAAAGGAGCCCAAATGTTTCTCAATTTGGGAAAGGTCTTGTAGAGAGAAGGGCGCATGGACTCGAACAACTCCCTCAACTCCAGCAACCTCCCTTAGGGGGCAGACTAAATCAGGGGAGGGTTTCCGAGCCCTAGTGCGGGTGGAGATGGGAGGGAAGGCTGGAGGGGACGTGAGGGCAGGTTCGGGGGGCCGCATCAGGAGCGAACTCAGGTTTTGGGGGTTGAGGGGATGAGGCGGGGGTCGGGGTGGAAGGGACCGAAAAGGGGGTGGTTGGAGCAAGGGGGTTAGGGGGGCGTAGGGAGAGAGGGACCTTGGGGTAGGGGATCGCGGTAAGGAGGAGGAGGAGCTGGGGGCCCTCTTGTCGGTGGGTGGGTGAAGCTCTCCAGAGGTTCAGAGAGCGGAGACAGGGAGGAGAGGTCCGGGTCCTTGGGAGCAGTGGGTGGCAGGGTAGGGGGAGGGGAGCGGGCCAAGAGGACCTGTGAAGTGGAGCAGTGAGAGCAGAGGGAGGGACAAGAGCGCAGAGTCCAGAAAGCCTGGACATAAGGGACCTCGACCCATTTGCCTTGGCGTTTGCAGAGATTGCCTAAGTCCATGAGAATCTGATAGTCAAATGTGCCTTCCAGAGGTCACTGGGACTGATTGTCTAATCGGTATTATGGCCAAGCGACGGTACAATAATGTATGAGATGTCGCCTTTGCAGGTCCTGGTCCAGTTCCAGGGTTTTAAGGTTGGCCAGCAGGCACCCCAGGGGTGTTTTAGAGTTGAATTTGGATTGGAAGGTCCCCGTGATTCGTTGCCGGGCAACCCGAGGGCTGGAGGAAAGCGTCCCCTCGTCCACCACTGGGTTGTGGGAAAAACTGTCGACTGCCGTAGAGGTTAGGACGTCTCCCAGCCTCTCGAAGTCACGGAGGTCACCTGGTGACCGGCGGGGTCCATCCTGACTCGGCGATTAGGGCAGGGTTTTCCCGAGGGAGGCGCGGAATCTGGGGGGAAACTCACCATGGCTTCGGAAGTGGCATTTGGAAAGGTGGGTCTGGGTCCGGCTAGGGAAAGGAGAGAGCCTTCCCACTGGCATGGGGACTCAATCTCCTTCCCGGGTTTTGGCACCAAATGTAAAGTTTTTCCGGCGAGATAAACACAACACCAAGCGAAGTGGGTGCAAGGCAAGATTTATTAAAGGCACTCTCCAGCGCAGTTTCAGGGCTCAGGAGAAGGGGAGCCAGGAAAACTGCGATGGGAGGAGGGCACTCTCGGCGAGGTTCAGCAACTCTGGAAAGCAGAGTGGGGGAAGTCGCGCCCAAGGCAGGGAGAAGGGGACTTTTCAGGGGTCTCGAGGGGAGTTCAGGGGTCTTTTGGCAAGTTTTCCTTATTCGAATATTTCGCCTGCTCGTCGGGGTCCCATTGGTCCACTGGAGCCTGGAGCAGGGGTCTCAGATGCCTGCTTGGGCCTTTGTTCTCCTGTCCGAGCTCAGGTCTTGTGGCGGGAACTTTTGCGATCTTAAGTAGCCCTTTCTGCCAGCCCAACAGTTTCCCTTATTTCCATCAGTCTTAATTACATTTAGCAGAATTTTGTACTCTTAGAAATACCTTAACCTCTACTGAAGATTAAATATAAACCAATTGTGAACTGTTACAACAGAATTCTTTAGATGGCAAATTTATCAATCAGTTAAGCACAAAACATGTTTACCAACAGATTTCAAAAGCACAAACCTAGTTCCAGCAACCAGCCCTCTAGCATTTTATCCCATTTGGTTGAAGTTTCAGGTTAGCAAATACTTTGAAAGCTACTTTAACAATTACCCATTAAAACTTTGAGACAATTAGCCATCAGTTCTAGTCATCTCCTTGCTAACAGATTTCAACAGTTTTTAACACAGATTTTTTTTTACCTTAAGTGAAAACTCTGAAGTTTCACATTTACTACTGTTAACTCAAAAGACATGTTTATCCTAATTAACCCAACAAGCTTAACTTAGTTCAAATACTGATTTACGTTCCACCTGAGCCACTCCACTTCGAATGTTTACCTGAGACCCGGTGGGAAGATCCGGAGTAGGGGGTGTTAGGTCCAGGGGGTGCTCTTCTTGTTTCCCGACAGCGAAGAACAGAACAAGGTGCCACCAGAAGGCAGAGAAAGGATTCCCAGTTCTAGGGCTCATCAGCTCCAAGAGAGGAGCACACACCATGCTTTCCCGCCAGCAAGGGGGAGGGGCTAGGCAGTCTCCGTCGGGCCAGAGAGGGCAAGGAATGTCCCCAAAACAAAAAAGTTTCAGCAGCTGCTAGGGAATATTCCTTAAAGTCTCTGTCTTGAGTTAGACTAACCCCACTTGGCTCCAGTTATAGCCATTAAGAGTCAGAGTCCCCTTACTCTGTTTGCCCCATTCCTTCAAACACAACAAACAGCACAGCAGACAACAAAAAGACAAGATGAAGACAACCGCGGGCCCAGCGGTTCTTACCCAGAACCTGCCACCGGTGGGGACTTTTGATCTTCTGGCCGTCCAGGGGGACTCGAACCCCCTGGCGATCTACCAGTGGAGGGAAGGGGCGTCCCCGCATCCTCCCCAGCCCTGGGGAGCCTGGCCCCGTCCGGCTGCACCCCAGTGGGCTATACCCGGAGCTCCACCCAGACAGACTGATGAGGGAGCAGGAGGCTGGCTGAGGACAAAGCAAAAGCTGGCACCTTGCACCCCCCTCTCCACCCGCTCCCCCTCGGTAAAGTGTGTAGCATTCCTCAGGCACCCCTGACTGCCATAAACAATAAACAAAAAATTAACTTGCAGAGATCACAATCCTGCAAGACATGAGTCTCCCTTAGTTTACAAATCAATAGCCAGAGGCAAATAACTCAGTTCTTCAAGCCCTAAGGTCTCCCTCCCCACCATAAACAAAACTGAAGGAGGCTGAGGTAGAAGGAAATGTAAATACAGTTAAATCCCTTCTAAACCTAAATCTAATCAAGAATACTTTCTTGGTCATCGGCTCCGGACCTCAGCCCACCGAACCTCACCTAGGTTCTAGAACTTCATCAAGACCCACCGATCTCACAGAGCACCTGGAGATTGGCGGATCCCACACAGTAAAATCTGTGAGATCTTACCTAGAGGCTTTTCCCAGAAATTCTGATGCTGGCTCAGTTCTCGTTGTTTAATCCCGGACAAGCCCCCATATGTTATGCCCCAATAATGGGTCCGTGATTAAAGGAGCGAGACTGATACAAAGCGAAGGTCAAGCAAAGCTTTATTTCACGCCAAGCATCAAGAATCTAACCAAACGTTCGGGACTGCACCTCTTCCAAGAGAGGGCGACCCTTCTCTGTTTCACAGACTAGCTTTTAAGGGCAAAGGCCATGCGGTCCAGCCTGGCCACGCACAGGTGGCCAATAAGATTGTAACACACACAGGAAACTCCACAGTGATGCTAGGTGACCAATTGAGTTACAATTTACACTAGTAGATATTTGAACCAACCTATTACACCTTGATTGGGATTGGCGCCCAAAAGGCTCCCAAAGGGCGGGGCCCATACTCCTTGGTAACCAGGGAGACAGTATGCATCCCCCCACTGTTTGGATGTCTCCACCTGGCCTGACCCACCTTTGTATCTGGACTTTGTTACCTGAAGCTGGTTTCCCGGAGTTGTTTCCAAGTAAATCCCCTGGGGGAAGGGGAGCAGGGACACTTTCTAAATAGGTCCTTACATATACCAGTTCGCCCCCTCACTCATCACCCCCAAGCCCCTCTCACTTTCTCACCTGCCACAGACGGAGAGCTGTTCTGTGCTATAACCCATGGGGTGGGGGTGGGGCAACCATGAACTGGCCAGGCTGTACGCAAGGGTGACAAATTCTCAGAGCAGCGCATGCCAGCACGCACACACACACACACACACCCAGAGGCACACATATACAACAAACACCTATACACAATTGTATGCACTCACACACATATGTACAAATCTCCACACACAAATACCTATACACATTTCTAAAGGACTGTGAACTCCTCCAGACAGACATCCAACCACATAACACACTCCCTTTATATTTGCCAATTCAATTGGGGTCTGAGTTCATCTCACTTCATCATTAAAAAAATGGAGGATTATGAAGGAGGAGGCCCTGAGAATTTCTGTTCCGCCAGAAAGAGACCCCCCTCCCTAGGAACTCTGGCACCTTCTGGATCTCCTGCATGCCTGCTTCTGGAACCCACCTACAGGAGCAGGAGATGTGACCTTAGATCGAGATCCTGGACTCCAGAGGCAACTGCGTGCATTGCCCCAGGTGGCATTGAGGTTCTGGGGGTCCAGCTGGTCTCCAGCTTCTCACCTTCTCTTAGCCTAGTCTCCCACCAGCCAGCGGTCTCCCTGTGCCTCCCCAGGCTCTGGTGCACAGCAGGAAGTCTCCTTCAGAATTAACAGGATCTGGAGCTTCAGTTGAACTCTTGGTGTGAGACAGGTATAGATCAAAATGAGGAAACTAGATCATCTCCTCCCCACCTGAGTTCTTATTGTTCTAGAGCACAACTCTAGCAACTATAGTTCCAACAATCTAAACTCCTGCTAAGGGGTGTCTGGGTGCCTCAGTCAAGCATCTGCCTTCGGCTTAGGTCATGGTCCCAGGCTCCTGAGATCAAGCCCTGAATGGGGGAGGGGTCGGGGGCGGGGAGACTGCTTCTCCCTCTCCATCTGCCCCCTCCCTTACTCCTGCTCTCTCTCTTTCATATAAATAAATAAAATTTAAAATAATAATAATAAAATAGATTCCTGCTTAAACAACCCCAAAGACCAGAGTGTCAAAGAAATGTAACAAGCAAATGCACCCTTGAGGAGCATGGTGGGCTGGGCAAATGGATCTGAGGAGAAAAGGAAAAGTGAGGGGTGACCCTGTGCCCTGACTCTGCTAAGAGTCTCTAGAAGGCTCCTGGGTCCCAGATATTGGGCTCCACTGCTCATCTCACCTCCCTCATGGCTCATGGTGATGGACTCAGGCAGCCCCTCATGTTGCACACAGCACATGTATCTCTCTTCATCTCCAGAAGGCAGCACAATGGCCACCCACTTCTGGATGGTTCCATCCCCTTCTGCCTTTTCTCCACAACCTCTTTGTCCCAGGTCTGGTGTTCCCCAGCCCACAGCCAGATCAGGGTAATCTCTGCAGGGTAGGAGCCCAGGGTGCACAGCCCCTCAGGGTGACCCCACAGTCAGGGGAGTGGGGATAGGTCACATGTGTTCTGGGAGGCTCTGTGGAAGAGCAAAGAGGGAGTGCTAAGGCAAGGCCTTCTAGAAAAGCATCGACTCCACAGACCAAGATGTGATACTTGTTGAGGGTCTGGCTGCCTGCCAGGGCGAGGCAGGGCGTGTTCCCTATCGGGGCACAAGGAACCAGCACTAGCCAGGCCTGGGCCCAAAAGAAGGGGGTGGGAACCGCTTCTGACATTTTCCCTCAAGAGAAGAGCCTTTTCACTCTCCACCTGCTTATGAAGCCTCTAACTCTGTATCTCTAGCTCAGTATTGATAGGTCCTCAGAGCTACTGTGTCTCTGGTGGGAAAGAGACTGAAGAGGGAGAGACCTCCATGAGCCTCAGAGCTAATCCTATGCTCTTCCGAGAGAACGTTCCCCAGCGTGGGCCTAAGAAGAGTGTGTGTCATGGCACTGCCCAGGGGACTCAGGATGGGCCGCTGTCCTCAGTGCATGGTCCCCCATCCCACACGAGATGTCCTCCACCTCTGTGTGTGAGTAGCTCTGTAGAGAGGGTGACCCCAGGCTGGGCCAGGAAGAGTTGCAGGGCTGGGCTGTGGGGAGTCCTTACCAGTGCGGCTGATGTTCTTGTCCCAAACCCCAAGTGTCTCTGCAGTGACAGGAAATGCAGCTTCTCAAGTCCATCTGGTCCCTCCATGAAGGACCCACTGGCCTCCCATCTCTGCTGGAGTAGCGGCAACGATGAGACTACCATGGATGGCAGAGGCTCCATGTCCAAGCTCAGTCTGTCATTGTCCTAGTCATCCTGTCACTGCCCCAGGGTCTTGTTGTCCTCCTGGAGCTCCCAGCCATGGTGACCTGCAGGGTGGGGGGCCTGCCCACCTTCTCTCCAGGACCAGGCAGTGTCAGTCAGGGCAGAGCATGCCTCTGGGGCCCCTCAGCATTTGTCCCTGTGTCCTACCCCCACCAGCTTCTCCATAGGGAACATGACCTATCTAAGCTGTGCTATTGTGACACAGTAAGAAGGATGTACTTGGTCTTCCTTCTCCTGCACAGCTCTTAACACCTCTGTAATGGCCTGAGTAATGGGAGTCATAGAAGCACCTCTTCCTAGGTTTTGTTCCCAGATCCTAAAAAAGTTCTGGAAAGATCCTGGTCCCATCCTTACACACTATATCAAACCTCACTGCATATCGTCTCTCTCCTCTGATGCTGTGAGCCCTGAGAAGGCAAGACTCTGTTGGGGCCTGAAACAGAACCATCTGGCAAACTGTGGAATTCACTCTTTTGTACTGGAAAGTCTGAGCCCTAATTGTGCCTCTCACAGGTTTATGCCTGGATCCCACAGACAAGGTCCTCCACCAACTGTTTCATGTGTTAAACCCTCAAGACCTAAATAGAAATGATTAACTACACCTATGTCCTGACCTCCCTGTGTCCAATGTCATCCACATCTTGCCCAGCCTGACTACTGACTGCTTGGAACCTCACCCCCCATCAACGCAGATCGTACACACACATCAGGGTCTACACAGAATTCCAGCTCATTCACGAAACTTCCCCCGACCACTGGGGTTCTGGCCTATGATCCCTGTAAACTGTGTCTCTGCTTCTCATGTGACATCTAAAGAAGCGTCTGTCTTCAGTAGCTCTCAGTCTGCCTCACATGGTCAGTCATGTGCTCTCAAAAGTGTGGGTGCCTCCCGCATCCTCACTGTAAGCTCTGTGAGGACAAACACTAGCTTATACCTTCTGGTTCCTCCCCTACAGAAACCTAAACCTAATCCATGACCTACTGATTCTGGTTAGTTAACCATTTAATGACACAAATAACCGGCCTCCCTTAGCAGACTGTCCCGGCCTTCACTCTCATTTGACAGCTTGAGCGCACCTGGCTGCCCCAGCCTGATATGGGGGAGGGGGGAACACCTGACAAGAGGGTCTCATGCCCCTGGGGTGAGGGGTGTGCATGGCTCCCTCTGCTTTCTCCTAGGCCCAGAGCTGCTGACTATTTAAGATTTCTTTTTTTTTTAAGATTGCCTTTTTTTTTTTTTTTTAAGATTGTATTTATTTGACAGAGATCACAAGTAGGCAGAAAGGTATGTGGGGGGGGCGAGGGGGGGAAGTAGGCTCCCCGCTGAGCAGAGAGCTGGACTCTGGCAGAGGCTTCATTTAAAAAAAAAAGATTTTATTTATTTGACAGAGAGGCAGAGGCTTAACCCACTGAGCCACCCAGGTTCCCCTGTCGTCTCTGCTTTTTGTCCAGACTGAGCCCCGGGGTTTGGCGATAGTATCGCTGCACATTCCTCAGGTTTGGGGGTTACTCTTCATCTGCCTCGTGAAGATCTTGGTCTTGACTTCTGAAGAACTTGGCTCCTGCATGCACCACTGGACTCCAGACTCTGTCTCCCTCTCCTCAGGTCATGGCAGAGGAAGTTGGCCTGTCTGTGGACCCCAAGGCAGGAAATGCAGGACCTCCTGGAGCGGCTCCTGACCCCTCTGAGGGGGAATACTGCAGAGAGCACTGTACTGAGGGAGGAAGGGGGGTGCGGTTTGGAGGAGGTTCCAGCTTTCACTGACTGAGAACCTAGTGCACATGTGGGGAATGCGTATATATCTGTGTGTGTGTGTTGTGTGTGTGTGTACAAACGTGTGTTGTATGACAGGAGAGACAAGGCACACAACATAACACAGTGGGAGACAACGACACAACATCCCTCCCTGTCCCCTGCCCCCTGTGACAGTCATATTCCAATCCCACACTCATGGTGGTCCCAGAGAATGCAGAGATTGTGTGTGATTGCCTGCAAAGGAAACACTATTTGGTATTTTTACAATTAAAAAAAAAAAAATCCCAGGGCGCCTGGGTGGCTCAGTGGGTTAAAGCCTTTGCCTTCAGCTCAGGTCATGGTCTCAGGGTGCTGGGATCGAGCCCCACATCAGGCTCTCTGCTCAGCGGGAAGCCTGCATCCCCTTCTCTCTCTCTGCCTGCCTCTCTGCCTACATGTGATCTCTCTCTGTCAAAATAAATTAAAAAAAAAAAAAATCCCTGCCACTTTGTCGAAACTCACTGGTGTCTTGCTCTTGCCAGCCGTGTAAAGATGACATGCAGATCATGCCCCAAAGCTGTGTGAGAGTTGAACATGTGAGCACATGCTGTCCGTGCTCAGGATGCAATGGAAATCATCGGCCATCATCAAAAAGAACAGTTGAGGGACACCTGGGTGGCCCAGTTCCTTAAGCGTCTGCTTTTGGCTCAGGTCATGATCCCAGGGTCCAGGGATGGATCCCCACATCACATTGCTTCAGGCTCTGTGCTCAGGAGGGAGTCTGCTTCTCCCTCTGCCTCTGCCTGCTGCTCCTCCTGCTTGGGTTCTCTCTCTGTCAAATAAATAAAATCTTTTTTTTTTTTTTTTTTAAATGAACTGTTTGAAGAACATTATAAATGAGCTTCACACAGGAACATCCTGGGAACAGTAGAACTTTCTATAATAGTACTGCCGGGTGATAACAGCGGCAAACATGGAAACAGAGTCATCGGAAGCTCGCGCTGTCCTCTGAGCCTTGAAGCCGAGCATCATACATGGTGACCGAGGCTGTGACCAGACCAGGAGCCACGCATGTCCCCACAGGCTCTGTCACTGCTTCTGCTGGTTGCCACCCTGTGTCTACCAGAATGAGACTCGTGTGGGGAAAAGTTATCAGTCTGGCAATAAATCCTTACCCGTGTCGTTTCAAGTATGTCACAAAAATGTGTTCTAATCACTTGCTTGGAGGCTCAATTTAAGATGTGTAAAAATGAGGGTTTTGTTGATGTGAGGAGTTCACTACATCAGGTGTCGTCACTGGGGCTCTGAGAAGCTGGGAAACCGTTACATGGTGGGACAGAAGTTCCCGGCCTCAGACAAAGTTCTAGAGAGATTTCTGGATGTTCTCACTTGGTCCTGCAGAAATCTCTATAGTCCGTGATTTCGGGATGATATAGTAAAGTGTTAACTCAAATAAGTCACTTTGAATATTTACACAGTGTATTTTCTATTCACAGGATTCTCTTGTTCACAGGTATTACTCATCCAGTAAAAGATCATCTGAGACCATCACCAGAAGGGAAGGGGTGGGGGCCAGGGACATGGGGAAGCGGCAGTGGGGACACAGGCTTCCATTTCCAGAATGAATATGTGATGAGAATAAAAGGAACAGCACGAGGAAGACAGTGGATGATACTGTCATAGGGCTGCATCAGGCAGATGGGAGCTACACTTGTGAGGAATAGAGTGTGACGTGCCAACTTGTTACATCATTACTTTGTAAGCCTAAGACTAATGGAACATTATGTGTCAAGTATACCCAAAATTTAAATACTTTTTAAAATTATCCTATTACAATTTGAGCTGGTTTCTTTTCACATTTTACATTAAGTGAATATACATAGCAAATTCTAATCTTGTGTATGAAAACTGATAAATAAAACATATAATAATGACATTTAACTTCTCTGAGGACTTGGTGTAGATAATGTAAGAAAATTCTTATGTGTGGTACGTGTTGTTTCCACAGTAAAGAAGCAGTCAGATAGGAGTGGGGTGGGCACGTCCTTCTTTGTCATTGTGGGTCCTGTCAGGTCAGTTGTGAGCCCAGATCCCAGGCCACCATGTATTTCAGTTGGAGAAACCTGAATACAGAATCCCAAGTGCCTGAACCTTCACTGGTCTCACAAGATCACATAATGGGCTGTGACCTTTTCACCCCAAATCCTCTTTCAAGTGAGACTTCTGGTAATGGCAAGAGGAAGGGCTTGACTCAGTTCTTCCCCAGAAAACAATTATGAAAACTAGAAAAAAAATTTAAAAATAAATATTTGAGGAATGCCTGGGTGGCTCAGTCAGCTAAATGTCGGACTCTTGACCTCAGTCCATTTCTTGATCTAGAGTCGTGAGTTCAAAGCCCACATTGGGGTCCTCGCTGGGCATGATGCCTACTTAAAAACTAAGTAAATAAATAAAAAAATATTTGAAGTCACTGAAAAGTAAATGAAATAAATGAGAAACATGAGAGAACTTTATTCTTAAATAACTAGGATGGGCATGACCTGCAAGTTTGTAGCCTTCCTCCCTGTGCGTGTTCCCCCCTCCCCCAGCATAATTGCAGCCCCCGTGGCTGAAGGGGGCAGATGACAGCCGTCACAGTGCCAAGGAACTAGATATTTAAAGGCTTAAAGTGGAAAGTGAGGCAGCAGCAGAGGGTTGAGATGTGAAATCTGAACACAAGCTGAGTCAAAATCCCTGCATGATCACTACACTCTGCAGGCCTGGGGGAAAATCAGGAGACACTGCTGGAAAACAAAACAAAACAAAACACAAACAAACAAACAAACAAAAGAAACAGAGGGAGGTCTAGCTTTAAAGATACACTTATCCTGGCTGAGAGGCACCTCGCTTCATTGGCAGAACATGCAACTCTTGTTCTGGGGTCATCAGTTCGAGCCTCATGATCATGTAAAGCTTACTCAAAAAAATAAAATCATACTGGATGAACATATCAAAGGTTCTGACCACATTGTGGCAGACAGGGTATTTGGAAGTTTAGGGGAAATCCCAAGAACAAGGCAAGCACAGAGAAAATGAGCGCCAAAGTCTGAGTACAAACCACACAAGTCACCCAGATGGAGGGCAGCTCACTCTAGCAGCTGAGACCAGCACAGACAATAGCTGTCAGCTCTGCAGGGGGTCAGATTATAGTGGGGTCCACGCAGGTGACACACTTCTAGGATACAAGCAAAATTCAAAAAAATAAAATAGATTCCAGATTCGCTAAAATACAAAACTCAAGTCCACTTTTAAGGAACATATTGTCAAACATACAAAAAAAAACAAATGTGTGACTCAAATGAGAAAGTCAACAGAAACTTATTCCCAGTGTGCCCAGAGGTTGGAATCAGCACTGAAGGCTCCCACGCAGCTTCAGGAAATATGCTTAAAGGGCTGAATAAATATGGACTGAATGAATGTGAGAAAATCTTGTCATCAAATGGTGAACAGAAAGGAAATCATAATGAAGAAGTGGAATGTACAAAGAAAACTGAATAGAAATTCTAGAACTGAAAAGAAATTAAGTGTAGTAAAAGTTCAGTGCGCAAACTCCACTGAAGGCTAGGAAAGCAGAATAAAGAATCAATGAGGTTGAATATAAATCCATAGAAACTGCCCAATCCAAAAATCACAGAAAAAATAGATTGGAAACAGCTAAAACTTCAGGAATCCACAGGAGAATAAAAAAGGCAAATAGAGTCCAAAAATGAGAAGGAGAAAAAAAGAGCAGATAAAATTTGAAGAAATCTTGTGTCAAAATTCCTCCAATTTGGTGCAAAACCCTTGAGCATACAGATCCGAGTCACTCACCCCAGAAGAGCAGCAAGAGCACAGCAGAGTAAGGCTCATCTGTGTCCCCACAAGGAGAATCAAGGGGAAGACAATCTTCAACAAGAGTTCACGACACCTTCCGCACAGGGCGTGGTGGTTTGAAAATGTTCACGGATTCACTGACTCTCCTCCCATGAAACGATAGAACCAATTCTCCTCCTCTTGTGTGTGGACTGGACTCAATGACTCCCTTCTCATGGAAAGAATAACGGGGACGTGAGGCTGTGTGACATCAGAGATTAGGTCGCAAAGGGACGGTGGTTCTCTGCTCTCTCCTCTTCTCTCTCCCTCCCTCAGATCATGGGTTTGGGAGAAGCCAGGGGCCATGTGAGAAAGACCCTCACTGTGGACAGCCCCAGGCAGGGAGGAGCTGAGGCTTCCCCCCCACCCTGAAAGCCAGCGAGGGACTGACGCTCCTGCCACAGCCACACGTGGGAGCGGGAGCGCAGACCCTCCAGCCCGTGTCACATCTCCGCGTTACCAGGAGTCTAGTCCCATCCTGATGGCAACCTAATGAGCAGCCTCGGCTGAAGCCGCCCAGCAACCCTGTCCTCACACGTCGGAGCCTCGGGAATTTATTGCCATGATGATGTCACTTGGAGCTGCTGAATCATGTTACACTTGATTACTCTGCAACAGAGACTCTCACAGACACCGGAGCCTGGACACGGGGTGCTGGCAGCACACGCACTGTGCACGAGGCAGGTGCTCTGGAGCCCGGGCAGGGGTGCAGTCGGAAGGACTTTGAGGTCAGGCTTTAGGAGAAACAGATCAGCAGGACTGCTGGACTTTTTCCAGGAAAGGGGCAGAGACAGTAGGAAAGGAAAAGAGGCCTCGAGAGCCCTACAGTTCTCCTGGGGAGAAGTGGATGAAGACGTGACTCACTGCAAACACAGCTCGGTGTCCGGAAAGATGCGTCAGCGCCTGCGCAGAGAGGCCAAGAAATACGCTGACCAGGTGCTCTGTACACCACGTGCGCTTTCATTATGGAGACACAGGTGCACTGTGACGTGATGGAAAAGCGGTGCCAGGCAAACTGTCACATGAAGAAGCTGAGCGGCTCTATCAACATCAGGAGGAAAAGAGATTTGAGAATAGGATGCATCACGGAGATGAAGAGAGCCCCCTCGTGACCAGTCTAACAGAATGAGCATGTCACAAGTGCTGGGGCCAGGGGAGAGGACCCAATGCAAAGGGTCAACAGGAAAATCTAGGACCAGAAAGTCGCTCCTTATACTCCTCATGGGACTAGTTCCATGAGTCTGTCTAATCAGTGGTTGACATTCATCTAACTCTACAACTACGGTTGGGAATATTTTTCATATGAACACCATAGAAACAAGACAAAATTAGGGAAAATATCAAAGTAAAGATAAATATAAACCAGGTAAATACAAATGAGAAGATAAATTTTAAAATATAATATAGATAAATATAAACTAAAAGAATTCACTGACACCTCTCCTGCCCTGAACTAATTTTTTTTTTTTAAGAGTTTTTTTGTTTGACAGAGAGGGAGACAGCGAGAGAGGGAACACAAACAGGGGGAGTGGGAGAGGGAGAAACAGGCTTCCTGTGGAGCAGGGAGTCTGATGCAGGGTTTGAATGCAGGAGCCTGGGATCATGACCTTAGCGGAAGGTAGACGCTTAACTTTCTGCGCCACCCAGGCACCCCTGCCCAGAATTAATTTTAGAGGAAGTCCTGCAGCCAAATGTAAGTGACACTGGATGGTATCATGAACCAAATGAAGTAATTAACAGAAATGGTATCATGCTGTTTATGTACATTTTCTTCCTGATTTCTTTAAAAAAAAAATATGGCTGGGGGCGCCTGGGTGGCTCAGTTGGTTGAGCAACTGCCTTGGGCTCAGGTCATGATCCCGGACTTCCAGGATCGTGTCCTGCATTGGGCTCCCAGCTCCTTGGGGAGTCTGCTTCTCCCTCTGACCTTCTCCTCTCTCATGCTCTCTCCCACTCACTCTCTCTCAAATAAATAAATAAAATCTTTAAAACAACAACATATGACTGTTGGAAACACTAAATAGCTCATGATATTCTCTGGTTTATGTGTGTTGTTGACATATGTGCCGATAGCAGCACAGGGGGGCTAAATGGAACTCTGTTGCTACAAGTTTCCTCTCTTCACTGGATGGAGTCCAATGTTACCTTAAGCAGACTGTGAAAAGTTAAAGATGCAGGTTTCTTTTTCTTCTTCTTCTTCTTCTCCTCCTCCTCCCCCTCCCCCTCATCCTCCCCCTTCTTTTTCTTCTCCTCCTCCTTCTCCTCCTCCTCCTCCTCCTTCTTCTTTTTTAGAGAAAGAGAGGGAGCATGTGAACATGAGTTGGGGAGAAATGCAGAGGGAGACAGAGAATCTTAGGCAGGCTCCTCGCTCAGCATGGAGCCCAAAGACGGGCTCCATCTCAGGACTCAGAGATCATGACTTGAGCCAAAGATCAAGATTTGGACACTTTGGACAAATCACTCAGTGACGTACCAGTTACTTTGTGTGGCTCAGTTGTTAAGTGTCTGCCTTCACCTCAAGTCATGATCCCAGTGTCCTGGGATCAAGCCCCACTTTGGGCTCCCTGCTCAGTGGGAAGCCTGCTTCTCCCTCTCCCACTCCCCCTGCTTGTGTTCCATCTCTTGCTGAGTCTCTCTCTATCAAATAAATAAATATAAAGTCTTTAAAAAAAAAAAGATTTGGACACTTAACCAGTTGAGCCATCCAGGTGTGCCCAGAGATGCAGGTTCAATTCCTACAACATCAATAAGAATTAATGGAAATAAATACAGCTAAAAAGCCACTAGAAGAATCAAATCAGAAACAAAAAATATTTGCTTCTAACCAAGAACGTATGAAAGGAGGCAAAAGAGTGGGAAAAAGGGGACAATTCAGAAACAAATAGCAAAATGGTAAAATTATAGAACCAAATCCCACCATGTCAGGAATCATATAAACTATAAACCAACTAAATTTCCAATCAAAAGGTGGAGATTACCAGACTGCATAAATATCAAGATAGACCATATGCTATGTAGAGTATAAAAACTTGAAATATAAAAACAAAAATAGACCAAAGTTGTAGGGTTAAATAGTACCCCATGGGAATAAGAAGCATAAGAAATCTGGAATGTTGCATTTTTCTGAAGCAAAATAGGCTTTCACACCAGGAGCATCACTAGAGACAAAGAAGGACTTTCTGTGAAGGTAACAGATGTGATCTTGATGCTGATCACAGCAAGACAAAATTACTGAATGAGAAGAACCTAATTACGGAGTTCTAGCATAGGTGACACATAAAGGGGCAGAACTGTAAAGAAATAGACAAATTAACAATAAACTATTAAATAACAAATGAACTGTTATACTTAGAGATCAACCCTCCTTTCACATTAATAGAACAAATAAGGATTAGAGGACTTTAACAATACCATGAGCCAAAACGGACCACAGACTAGCCCTAAAATCAGTCTCATAAATGTAAAGGCAGTGAGATTATAGACTATACTCCGTGACCACAATTAAAAATCTGTGTAACATGAAGATCTCTGGAAAATCCTCAAATATTTGCAAATTAGTAACACATGTCAAACACATGGGTCATCATGACTTAGAGAAGTAATCACGAGGGACATCAGAATTCTCTTCACCCGAATGACCACGTACAGAAATGAGAATGTGGGATCTGTAGATGCAACAAGAGCAGAAATTGTCATTTCCCAGTTTGCAGGGGCAGGAAGCCAGGCCTGAGGGAGGCAGACAGCAGGTCCCTGTGTCTAAGGGGCAGCAAGGAGTAGAAGAGGCAGCACGCCAGGGTCCTGGGTGCTCCAGGCAGGGGAGAGGGGGCCACCCTCCAGGCTGCAAAAGGTGGGGTCTGACCCTGCACCAGAGCCTCCCCACTTGGCCATCTTGGGCATGGTGTTCAGACGCCTGGGTCCTGCAGCCCTGGGTAGAGGACAGGAGACACATCTGGCTCCTGGGGGAAATGTGAGATAGAAGCCTGGGCCCTGAGTCCTGGCTGATCTCCTTATATAATGGCCATGTCGAGCTTCCATCCCACCTGCTGCCTCCAAGCTCCAGGATTGCATCGCCTTGGTTCCAGCTGCTGGGCCCCTCCCTGTCCAAGGCTCCAGGGCTGCTCTTCCTGGAGCAGGGCTTCCACTGTCTTCAGAAGTAGAGAATGTTTCCAGGTGGCAGAGACCGGGAAACAGGAGTGGACAGAAGGTGGCTTTGAAACAGTAGTATAGGGAGTGGGAATCTGGAAACTACAGAATCAGAAACCAGGGCTGGCCCTTCATGGTACACAGGCCTGGCTCCACCTCCTCTCAGTTCCTTGATGCCCCCAGAGCCCCATCCAGAAGCCCCTGGGCTCTTCCAGACAGAACCCATCCTCCCTGCACAAAAGTCCCCTATGATGACCCCTTCCCCTGACCTTCTCATCTCTGGTTCCCCCTCCTGCACTCTTGTTGGCCCCCACCCCCTAATGTTACTACTTCCTCCCTGTGCTCACTCCTCCAGGAGCATCCCCAGGTTCCAGGCCATCATCCAGGGAGCTCATCCCCTGCCTCCTCCCCTCCTTCTCCTGCTCTTAGTGACTGAGACTCCAGATTTGGTTCCCTGGAGGAGGACCTGTTAGCCCTGAAGCAGCAGTAGGAAGAAGTGACAGGGACTCTGGGATCAAGGTCCCAGGATGAGACTGAGAGCACCCAGTATGTGTGTGGGGTCCACTGCAGACCTGGGAAGCAGTTGTTATGGCCTGAAGATTGGTTCCTCCCTCAGGCCAGAGTCCATGGTCATTCAACGGGGCGAAAGCATCTGTGTCAGTGTGTATTTGGGGAGACAATTCAGACGGGGGACCTGACACTGGATGGGGGCTTCTCCTGTGTGTACAGCCCTGTGCCCTGCTGGGAGCCAAAGGAGACCCTGGGGAGGTCCCTGGGGAGATGCCCAAAGGGTGCTCCAGTTTCCTGCCTTCAACCCTGCGGCCTCAAGGGGGCGCTGCTGCACCCAGGTCCTGAACCACCAGGGAGCACAGGGCTGAGCTGAGTCAGGCCCAAATGGAGGACCTGCAGGTTGGGCATAATGAGGGGAAGAAGGGGCCTTCTGAGCAGTCCTGGGGCCAGGTGCGGGGGCAGGGCTGGGATCCGAGGAGAGGAGCGCCCTGAAGCCCTGCCCCATGTCTGAGTTTCCACCTGTCCTCCCCACAACCTCTCTCCAGTCCCTAGATGATAAGCTCAGGAAAAATGAAAAGTAGATCCTTGTTTTCCTCCTGGATCTATTCCCTCTCTGAGGACTATTTTACAAAAGACACTCTTTCATCTTAGAATAGTTGGGGATTTAGAGTAGTGACAAAGTTAGTACAGAGTCCCTGTGCACCTCACACTCACTTGTCCTGTCATTAACCCCAATCTCACTGTCATGCATTTTTCTGAGCTAATGACACAATATTCACACATTACTACTGATCTCCACACAGGATTTGCTTTCACAGTTTTGTTTTCTCTCCCAAGATCCCATCCAAGTTGCCTCATTGAGTCCCATCATAGCTCCTTCAGGATCCTCTGGCTGTGACCATGTCTCAGACTGTCCCTGTTTTTCATGACCCTGACATGTTTGAGGAGATGGTATGGGTACTTTGTAGACTGTCTCTCATTGTGAATCAGGCTGGCTGAGGCTGTGAGGTTTGGGAAGACCACACCTGGGCAGGCCATTCTCCACACAACATAGCCAGAATATACCGTGATCGCTCGCTCATCACGGATGAAGTTCACCTTCACCCACTGGCTATGGTCGTCTAACCCAGATGCTCCCTGTGAAGTTCCTTCTTTGGCTTTGGCCCTTTCCATAAAGTAGTCTTTGGAAGGAAGTCAGGATGTGCAGCTCACAGGTGAGGGCTGTTCCACTGGGACAACTTGCATGCAGGTTGTCATGCAAGCATGAGTTCTCAAATGACTTGGGTAAGTACCTTACAGGGGGATCAGCAACTTGTGTGCTTAGTCTGCGTCTGACTTTATAAGAACCTGCTGACCGTCTCCCACAGCAGCTGTGCTATTTTGTTTTCCTGCCATTAGTGACTGAGGCTTTCTGTGGCTCCCCATCCTGGTCAGCAGGTGACACTATCAGTGTTTGGATTCCCACCATCTAACAGTGTGTGATGGCAGATCACTGTTGTCACTTGCATTTCCCTGATGACACCTGCTGCTGAACATCTTTTCATGTGCTTATTACCCATGAGTATAACTTCTTGGTGAGGTGTCTGCTCAGAGTTTTGCTCATTTTTAAAATTTCTTATTGTTCCTTTTTAAGGATTTTATGACTATTCTAAAAGAAGTCTTTTATCACTTATGTGATTTGCAAATATTTTCTACCAGTCTGTGGTCAGAGCTTGTTTCCTGATATAACAGTAGACATTAGGGGACACGTGCATTTTTCAAGACACGAGAAATGACTGACTATGATGGATTTTGGGTAGAGAACTTGGGTGACTAGAGGATGAGGGGTTATTACCATTCAAGTATTTTTAAACATTTTTGAGTATCTGTTGAATTATTTTATAAGTGCATGTATAAAGTTTTCAAGAATAAATTGCTTTAATATCCCTATACCTGATAGATCATCCTCAGACCATGAATGACGACTCAGGTTCTGATCGTCTACTTTACGACCAATCATGTTTTCACTGAACTATTTTGCCTTTATATTTCAATTTCTGAAGCAGGTAGCATAGATTGTATGGAGGAATTCTCACACTAAAATACCTTTAAATGCCATGTAACATAGAAAACCCATGTCTTAAAACCATTAAAATTGACAGGTTAGTAATAAATGAAACAATGAGCACAGCTTAAAAGAAGAGAAAGACTCTGCTTGGCCCCCCAGGGAGCAGGGTCCTGAGACATGGAGCAAAGGCTCTGTGTGTTCCCTGCCCAGAGCACAGACAGACAGGCCCAGCCCTTCCAGCTCTGTGCCCTGAGTTGCTGACTTTCCCAGCATCTCCTGCCCTTTTCAAGCATAAATAAAGTGTTTACATTCTGATTGTGATGTTTATATATAATGTACAATATATATGATATCATGTCTGTTCACTGCAGAAAAATTATAAAATGAGAAAATAAAAGACAAAGTAAAAGATGTTAAAAATAATAACATGAAATAAAAGACAAAGTAAAAAGATGTAATTCTCATCCGTGAGCTATTTTGTTGCATTTGCTTCTAGTCTCTTATCTATCCTCCTGCTGCTAGAAGTCTCTCTCTCTCTAAGGTGATGAACACAGAGCTCAGGGGCCTCAGCCCTGCTCTCTCCAGATGCCATTTCCCCACTCAGCTCCCTGTCATCCTCCTAAGAAGGCTGCCTCTCACTCCTTCTCCTTTCTCAGGCTCCTCCACTCACTCCTTGCTCCCCTCTCTGAGATGATAAGCTCATTTTTTCTTCACCCAGGAAAGGACTCAGGTGAGAACTGCACACTTCCCCCATTTGCTCCCCTCACCTCTACAACTGTGTCCTCAGCTTCTAAGCAATGATGGGGAGGGGCCCTCCTGTCTCAGGCTGCCCTTCCATGTGGGCACACATGGCCCCTCACTCACCTGTATCATACACTTCCCTTTCCCTTCTGGCTCAGCTATTCCTCCTACAAACATACAGGAATGACTGCCATTCAACAACTAGAAGCAAAACTAAATAAACCAAAACAAAATCATCCCATAAATCCAATACTTGATCTCATGATTCCTCCAACTCCTGCCCCATCTCTATGGCCTCTGCAGAACTCTTCCAGACCCATCATCTCACCCACCATGTGGCTGAAACAAACAAGTGGAAGAAACAAACTCTCTCTCCTGCTGCCATCACCATCCTGATTGCATGACTTCGGGGATGGACAACTGTAATTATCTACTGTATCCACTCAATTATTCATCTCTATCATCATATTGTTAATTTCCCCAGAGATCTTTCCTGTTCTATGATTGTACAGCACTGTGTGTAGTTGTGTTTTTGCTTCACATCCATAGGCCTGTTGTATCCTGTAGATGTGACTGATCCTAGTGATAGGGGATGTAAGGGCCTACTTAGCCAGAGGGAGCCATTTTGTTGTTTATGCAGTAAACTTAGATTGACCCTGCCTCTCCCAGAGGAACTTATTTAAAAGCAAGTCCGGGAAACCAGTCCCAGGTAGCAAAGCCCAGATATAAGGGCGGGTCAGGTCAGGTGGAGACATCCAATCAGTGAAGCATGCATACTGTCTACCTAGCTACCAAGGAGAGTGGGCCCCGCCTTTTGGGCACCAATTCTGACCAAGATGATAGGCTAGTTCAAATATCTACTAGGGTAAATTGATATTCAATTGGCCACCCATGTGTGACCTAGCATGACTGTGCAGTTTTCTCTCAACCACATGGCCTTTGCTCTATAAAAGTTAGTCTGTGAGGCTGGGAGGGGTCACCTCTTTGTAATAGATGGCCCCGACTGGTCGGTTTGATTCTCAATGCTTGGCGTGAAATAAAGCTTTGCTTGACCTTTGCTTTGTATCAATCTCTCTCCTTTGATCACAGACCCATTATTGGGGGACCTATCAGGGGACCTGCTAGGTCTCCTGGTTTCTGCTTCTGTGATATCATGACCTTTCTCCACAAGCACTCATCTCAAGAGTGATTTATGTTTCCCTCTGTCATTTCTGTCCCATGCCCATCTCCCATATGGCAGTGCTAGTGTCCTGTCACCAGCGTGTCACCCTTGCTCTCTGTTGTAGCTCCAGAGGCCAGCTGATCCTGAGTCCCTGGAGGGCTCAAGATGTGTGATTTGAGCAGTTGAGTCACATTGCTCCTTAATGTCCTCCTAGGCTCTGAGCCCAGCAACCTCCCATCTCAGAACATTCTGGAACATTATAACAGCTCACTTGCTTGTAGTGCACAGTCACACCCACCTCCTGATAGTCAGGGAACAATGACAGACAAGACAACAAGTCCTCTGAGAACAAACCTTCTCCCTTTCCCTCTATGTACAAAGGGATCCCCTATGGGATGCCTCCTGGGTCTGCCTTCATGATGAACTGTGACCCTCTGTGTAAATCTCATGGTGATAATCCTTGAGACATGTTAGTGTTCTACTATTTATACTTACAAACATCATACTGTTTACAGAGCTTACATAATTTCCCTTCTTTATTCTATAAACCACGAGTCAAGAAACATCTTTGAAAATATACTTTTGATAATATACGTGATTATCTCCTCAGGATAAACTCCTCAAAGAAAATGTCTGTGTCACAACATAAGCACATTTCATTTGTAGAGACAGTTTTCAAAGCCCCTTAAAAATTGTTTCCCAGTGTTCACTCCCATCAACTTTTCTGATGGTGTGTTTTCCCGACCCTCTGATGGACACTCTCATCCCTTACTTCCATCTTTGCAAAGTTCATAGATCCTAGGTTTTATTCCCATTACTTTTTCTACATTCTCCTATATTTGTTTATGTTTATTTATCACAAATACAACTTGTTTTCATAAATTTGTTTACAAATTTGTTTATACAAATTTGACATTTCATTTCCTCCTTTCCAAATTGTTTTCTAGCATTTTAAATTATTTTTTTCTTTCTTTTTCTGTTTTTATTATTTGGGTGCATTTGATACACAATGTCACCCTCCCTTAAGGTGTACAACATAATGAATCCCCATGTAATCCAACAATTCCACTCTGGGGTATTTGCCCTAAAAATATGGAACACCAATTCTATGATTATATTTTGAATGGGGTGCAGTTATTTTAAAATACAAAATTTAAGAGGGAAAAAGACAGTTTCCCCCAACATCGGGAGGTGGTCTGACACTGACAGCTGGACTCAGTGTGGTCAGAAGCTGGCAAATATTCACCCCTTGACCATATTCTTCTCCTGTGGGATGTGAGTTAGTCACCTCACAGAACATCAACATCAGACAAGAACACTCTGAAACCATGTCTGTGGTTTCACAACACAATGTCTGTGTCATTACAGACAAAACAAGGCACTGAACAACCCACAGAATAACACACATCTCCCTGTGTCAGCCAACGTGAGCAATCAACTGCTTCTTCACCATGACTGCTCTCTCCTCACTCTGGTCTGACCTGCCTGGAGAGGGGACTCACTGAGATGCTCAACCATAGAATCACCCACACATCCTGACAACACGCAGTTGGGAGTAGGCCCAGGTCCCATGGATCCTCTCCAAAACTCCCATCCAAATCCCAGATCACTATAGGTTCCAACACCTTCGTATTAAGATGGCCTGTGGCCCCCAAAGGGGTGCGTTCTCTCTCACTGCAACAGGTAATAGATCCAAATTGAAAGCTCTCAGGTGCTCCTGGCTGTTTTGGACTAAAGAACATTGAACCATGCTACCCTTTCGTCTGTGAAATTTTTTTTACTTTGATCATGGACATGTGTTTGTATCTTTATGAGTGTGTGGATCACATGTTGAAATTTCTTGTTCTTTATGGGTTTTCATCACCGGGCCATGCTTAGAGAATTTCTTTATCCCACAGTTGTAAACATTTCATGTCTATTTTCAACTTAGTAGAAATGAGGAGCAGAGGGTTTCAAGGGTGAAGGGAGACACAGAGAATTGTCTGAACTTGGACAAAAGTATGGGGAGGAGCAAGAGGTAAAAGATAATAAAGTAATGGACTCCAAGATGTCCATCTTCTTCTTTATGATGTTTACAAGTATGTACAAAGCCTACAAGGTACATGTTTTAGTCAATATACCCTCTAACCTGGGCTCAGTGAAAACTTATGAGCCTCCTTATGTTTACCAGGTAAACATAACCAACACCAAGACATCCAAAGTAATAGAGACAACAATGAGTCCAGGGATGGGCATTTCTGCACGCTTATGACCTAGATGTGATACATCATGTTTTGGTTCATGTCTGTATACTTGAGTTGTTATAATGCATGGTAATTAAAGTTTCATGTTTCATTTTAAGGATATTTCTCAGACCTACATAGACAATCCATGTCTTTCATTTGAAGATAAATTTAATATGAGTCACACAGCATCTTCTTTGAGGAGGATCCTGAACACTGAAAACGTTCTAGATATGTACTGTCTGAATAGTAGTTTTGAGCCACTTATACTACTTAAATCCCTATTCATTTAAAACAATAAGAAATGCAACTGCTCAGCACACCAGCCCCATTTCAAGTGCCACCTGTATCTCAGGAACCACACACATCTTGTGGCCACCATACTGGACAGAGTGGATATAGGACACTTACTTCCACACAGTGTGTTGCTTTGGATGGTACTGTGCTTCATGCTTTGTGGGCCTTGAGTCAGATGCATTAGACACATGTAAAATGAAATGACCAATATGATTTCTGTTACAGACAACATTAGATTTCTGTTTGGGATGTGAAGCTGGTGGTCACAAATCAAATGAAGCTGGTGGCTCCCAAAATCAGTCAGTTATGTCTCAGTTTGGTGCCTTCAGGTACAAACTGTCCCCAGTTTGTACAGACAGTTCGCAGACAGAGACCAGGGAGGCAGGAGTGATTGACTACTTTTCTCTGAGCGTCCACTAAGGAGTGGGGCCCCAAGATTTTGGCTCATCTGGGGCCAGAGATTAGGAGGCTGCCCTTTTGATTTTCATCCTCCAAAGCTGCACAGAATATCTTCTGGGAACAAAAGCCACATCGAGCAAACTGGAACCAATTACTTAGCCATGCCCCCCTAGCAAGGGTGGTGCAATTCAGCCTCAGATAAAGACATTTGAGAATGAGTGCAACAGGTCCCTGCCTCAGAAGATCAGCAAGAACATTCAACCAAGACCAAGTTTACTGATCAATGAGTACTGCAAACTCCAGCAGTAGGGCAATACAGCACATAGAATTCATGGCTTTCTTCCCGTGGTTCTTTATTCTTTCAAAGTTAATTTTTAAAATTTTCTTTATTTTTTTTCTTTTTCATTTTTTCCATTTTTCTTTCCCTTTTCAACCAACTTCTTATCAGTTCCTTTTAAAAATCTTTTTTAATTTCCTTTTTAATAGTCATATTACATCCCTTCATTGTATTTAACCTAAACAAAGTTTTTCTTTCTTTATAATTTTGGGATACAGTTTCTTCTAACAGACCAAAATATACTCTAAATCTAGTGTATGTCTCTGTTCTATTCCCCCACCTGTCACATTCTCTCTCTCTCTCTCTCTTTTTAAATTGTTCTTCTTTCTTTTTTCAACCAACTCCTTTACCAATTCCTTTTAAAAATTTAATTTATTTCTACATTCATATTCTATCTCTTCATTGTATTTAAACTTACTTTTGTACATATATGTTTTTCTTTCTTTAAAATGTTGGGAGGCAGTTTCTTTTAACAGACCAAAATACACAAAATCTAGTGTATGGGTCTGTTCTATTCACGAGCCTGATCACATTCTTTTTTTTTTTTTTCCCTCCTCCCCCTGCCATTTTCAAGTCTCTTCTGATTTGTTTACTGTATATTTCTCTGGTGTTTTTGCTATCTTTTTAGCATTTTGTTCTCTCATTCATCCATTCTTTTTGGACAAAATGACAAGGTGAAAAAACTCACCTCAGGAAAAAAAGAAAAAAGAAAAAAAAGTAAGAGGCAGTAGTGACTGCCAGGGACATAATTAACATGGAAATTAGATGTCAAAACCAGAGTTCAGAACAATGATTATAAAGATATCAGCTGGCCTTGAAAAAAGCATAGAAGACACTAGAGAATCTCTTTCTGGAGAAATAAAATCTAACCAAGTCAAAATAAAATAGGCTATTAATGAGGTGTAATAAAAAAATGGAGGCTCTAACTGCTAGGATGAATGAGGCCAAAGAGAGAATTAGTGATATAGGAGACCAAATAAAGAAACTGAGAAAAAGAGAGATAAACAACTATTGGATCATGAAGGGGAGAATTTGAGAGATAAGTGATACCATTGAGTGAAACAATATTAAAAATAATTGGGACCCCAGAAGAAGAATGAGAGGGGTGGGCAGAAGGTATATTGGAGCAAATTATAGCAGAGAAATTCCATAATTTGGGTAAGAAAACAGAAATCAAAATCCAGAAGGCACAGAGAACCCCTCAAAATAAAAAAAATAGGTCAACACCCCAACATCTAATAGGAAAACTTATAAATCTCAGAGACAAAGAGAAAACCCTGAGAGCACCTCAGGACAAGAGGTCTGTAACCTACAACTATAGAAACATTATTGGCAGCAGAGACCTGGAAGGCCAGAAAGGACTGGCATGATATATTAAGGGTACTAAATGAGAAAAATATGCAGCCAAGAATACTATATCCAGGTAGGCTGTCATTGAAAAGAGAAGGAAAAATAAAAAGCTTCCAGGACAAACAGAAACTAAAAGAATTTGCATTAAAAATAGAGCTACCAGGAGCGCCTGGGTGGCTCAGCGGGTTAAGCCTCTGCCTTTTGCTCAGGTCATGATCCCAGAGTCCTGGGATCGAGCCCCGTATCGGGCTCTCTGCTCAGCAGGAACTTTTTTTTTCTTCTTTATTTGACAGAAAGAGAGATCACAAGTAGGCAGAGAGACAGGCACAGAGAGAGGGGGCAGCAGGCTCCCCGCTGAGCAGAGAGCCCGTTGTGGGACTTGATCCCAGGACCCTGAGATCATGACCCAAGCCGAAGGCAGAGGCCCAACCCACTGAGCCACCCAGGCGCCCTGACACTATATCATACTTAAAGGGTCTATCCAACAAGAAAATCTAACAGTTGTAAATATCTATGCCCTTAACATAGGAGCAACCAATTATATAAACCAATTAATAACAAAATCAAAGAAACACATTGGCAGTAATACAACTATAATAGAGGATTTAACACCCCTTCACTGAAATGGACAGATCATCTAAGCAAAAGATCAATAAGAAATTAAGGGCTTTAAATGATGCACTGGAGCAGATGGACTTCAAAGATATATTCAGAACATTCCAAGACAGAGCAACAGAATACACATCCTTCTCTAGTGCACATGGAACATTCTCCAGAATAGATCATGTCCTGGGTCACAAATGAGGTCTCACCTGTTACCAAAAGATTGGGATCATTCCCTGCATATTTTCAGAACACAATGCTTTGATACTTTAACCCAATCACAAGAGGAAATTTGGAAAGAACTCAAATACATACAGGCTAAAGAGCATCCTGCTAAAGAATGAATCAGGCAACCATATAATTAAAGAAGAATTTTAAAAATTCATGGAAACAAATGAAAATGAAAATACAAATGTTCAAAATCTTTGGGATGCAGCAAAGGCAGTCCTAAGAGGGAAGTATACAGCAATGCAATCTTTTCTCAAGAAACAAGAAAGATCTCAAATATACAACCCAACCCTACACCTAGGAGGAGCTGGAATAACAGCAAATAAAGCTTAAACCCAGCAGGAGAAGAGAAATAATAAAGACCAGAGGAGAAATCAATGAAATAGAAACCAGTAGAATAGATCAACAAAACTCGGAGCTGGTTCTTTGAAAGAATTAATCAGATTGATAACCCCCGGCCAGATCTATTAAAAAAAGTGAAAGGACCCAAATTAATAAAATCATGAATTAAAGAGGAGAGATCACAACCAATACTGAAGAAATACAAAGAATTATAAGAACATATTATAATCAAATACATGTCAAAAAATTAGACTCTCTAGAAGAAATGGATGCATTCCCAGAGACATATAAACTGCCAAAACTCAACTAGAAAAGAAAAACTGAACAGACCATCACCAGCAGAGAAATTGAAGCAGTAATAAAACACCTCTCAATAAACAAGAGCCCAGGGTAAGGTGGCTTCCCAGGGGAATTCTACCAAACATTGAAAGAATTAATACCTATTCTTCTGAAACTGTTCCAAAAATTAGAAATGGAAGAAAAACTTCCAAACTCATTTTATGAGACCAATATCACCTTGATCTCCAAACCAAAGACCCCAACAAAAGGAGAATTATAGACCAATATCCCTGATGAACATGGATGCAAGAATTCTTACCAAAATGCTAGCCAATAGAATCCAACTGTACAGTACATGGATTATTCACAACCAATTAGGATTTACTCCTGGGATGCAAGAGGGGTTCAACATCTGAAAATCAATCAGTGTGATACACTACATTAATAAAAGAAAGGACAAGAACCATATGATCCTGTCAATAGATGCAGAAAAACCATGTGACAAAATACAGCATCCTTTGTTGGTTAAAACAATTCACAGTGTAGGGATAAATTGAGGGTACATGCCTCAATACCATAATCCATTCACAATATCATTAAAGACATCTATGAAAAACCCACAGTGAATATCATTCTTAATGGGGAAAAACTGAGAGCTTTTTCCCCTAAGGTCAGGAAAATGGCAGGGATGTCCAAATCACCACTGCAGTTCAACACAGCCATCAGACAACAAAAAGAAATAAAAGTCATCCAAAATGACAAAGAAGTCAAACTCTTGCTCTTTGCAGATGACATGATACTCTATGTGGAAAACCTAAAAGACTCTACCCCAAAACTGCTAGAACTCATACAGGAATTCAGTAAATCAGTAAAGGATAATTCATAAAGGATAATTCAGTAAAGGATAGAAAATCAATGCACAGAAATCAGTTACATTTCTATACACCAATAACGAGACAGAAGAAAGAGAAATTAAGGGGTTGATCCCATTTACAATTACAATGAGAACCATGAGATACCTAGGAATAAACACAGCCAAAGAGGTAAAGGCTGTATACTCTGAAAAGAATAGAACACTAATTAATGAAATTGAGGAAGACCCAAAGAAATGGAAAAAGTTCCATGCTCAAGGATTGGAAGAAAAAATATTGTTAAAATGTCTATGCTATCTAGAGCAGTCTACACATTCAGTGCAATTCCTATCAAAATACCATCCACTTTTTTCACAGAAATGGAACAAATAATCCTAAAATTTGTATGGAACCAGAAAAGACTCCAAATAGCCAAAGGAATGTTAGAAAGAAAACCAAAGCTGGTGAGGTCTCAATTCCGGACTGCAAGCTCTATGTCAAAGCTGTCATCATCAAGGCAGTGTGGTACTGGCACAAAAACAGACACATAGATCAGTGGAACAGAATAGAGAGCTCAGAAATGGACCCTCAACTCTATGGTCTACTAATCTTCAACAAAGCAGGAAAGAATGTCCAGTGAAGAAAAGACAGTCTCTTCAACAAATGGTGTTGGGAAAATTGGACAGCCACATGCAGAAGAATGAAACTGGATCATTTCCTTACACCACACACAAAAATACTCAAAATGCATGGAAGTCTTCAATGTGAGACAGAAATCCACAAAGCACAGGAAACAACCTCTTCGACCTCAGCCTCAGCAACTTCTTCCTAGAAACATTACCAAGGCAAGGGTAGCAAGGGCAAAAATGAACTATTGGGACTTCATCAAGAGAAAACTCTTTTGCCCAACAAAGGAAATAGTCAACAAAGCCAAAAGACAACAGACAGAATGGGAGAAGATATTTGCGAATGACATATCAGATAAAGGGCTAGTATCCAAAACTTATAAGGAACTTATAAACCCAACACCCAAGGAACAAATAATCCAATCATGAAATGGGAAGAAAACATGAGCAGTCATTTCTCCAAAAAAGACATCAAAATGGCCAACAGACACATGAAAAAGTTCTCAACATTACTCAGCATCAGGGAGATACAAATCAAAACCTTAATAAGGTACCACCTCACACCAGTCACAATGACTAAAATTAACATGTCAGGAAATGACAGATGTTGGCAGGGTGTGTAGAAAGGGGAACTCTCCTACACTGTTGCTGGGAATGCAAGCTGGTGCAGCCACTCTGTAAAACAGTATGAAGGATCCTCAAAAGTTGAAAATAGAGCTCCTCTATGATTGAGTAATTGCACTACCACGTATTTACCCCAAAAATGCAAATGTAGTAATCTGAAGGGGCACCGCACCCCAATGTTTATGGTAGCAATGTCCTCAATAGTCAAACTATTGAAAGAGTCCAGAAGTCCATCAACAGATGAATGGATAAAGAATATGTGGTGTATATATAATGGAATATTAAGCAGCCATCAAAAAATAAAATCTTGGGCGCCTGGGTGGCTCAGTGGGTTAAGCCGCTGCCTTCGGCTCGGGTCATGATCTCAGGGTCCTGGGATCGAGGCCCGCATCGGGCTCTCTGCTCAGCAGGGAGCCTGCTTCCCTCTCTCTCTCTCTCTCTGCCTGCCTCTCCGTCTACTTGTGATCTCTCTCTGTCAAATAAATAAATAAAATCTTTTAAAAAATAAAATAAAATAAAATCTTGCCATTTGCAAAGATAAGAATTTACAGCCTTGCACAGGTAGGGGAGAATGGCATGTTTCATAACTTTCTCAGATAATTATAGATATCATCTTAGTTATCATAATCTTAGATATCATCTTAGATATAATCATCTTAGTTAGACACTATATTACAAATACACAGGTTGTACTTTCTCTAAAGTTATTGGCAAAGTGGAAATTGAAACAGTATCATTGACTATGTTCTTCTCTGTTACATTAATATCCCTGGCCCATCCTGCACATGGAATGGATCTTGTACTATTGCATGACTTTTTTTTAAGTACTGTGTTTCTGGAAGTTATATAGGTGTTCCAGTGTTGATTAGACTGCAATAGAATTATCAAAAAGTCATATTTGTTTTAATATTACCACAGATCCCAACAAAAAGGTTTGTCATGAGAAGCTATCAAGTTTATTGGTGTTTTCCAAAATTCTGATTTTTCTCTTGAGAGCTTACTTTTGATCAAGGCAACAAGTGCTCTCAATTTTCATGTGAGTTTATTTTCATGAAAGGATGGGTTCCTGTTCATTTTCCAGAAACTGTCTATCAAATCACCCAGTCTAAATATTCCAAGTTTCTGTGTCATTAATTCTTTCAGGTAAAAATGGTATTCTGTATGGGGCACCTCGGTGGCTCAGTCATTAAGCATCTTCCTTCAGCTCAGGTCATGATCCCAGGGTCCTGGGATAGAGCCTTGCATCAGGCTCCCTGCTCAGCGGGAAGCCTGCTTCTCCCTATCCCACTCCCCTGCTTGTGTTCCATCTTTCACTATCTCTTTCTCTGTCAAATAAATAAATAAATAAAAATCTTTTTTTTTAAATGGTATTCTGTTAAAAAAAAAAAGAAGAAGGAAGAGGAGAAGAAGAAGAAGAAGAGGAGGAGGAGGAGAAGGAGGGGGAGGAGGAAGAGGAGGAGGAAGAGGAGGAGGAAGGAAGAGGTCAGTTAATTTCACATAAATTATTTTCCTTGGGAAGTAGCAGAAGTGCTGTACATTCCATGTCATCATGTAAGATATGTTTAAAATTGGAATTTGAGAATAATTATAAGATAATAATTTTTAATGCCTTAACCAGGACGCTTTAATATGATACTAGTTTTGTTTTGCTGTTTTTGAGACATTTTATTTGCACATAATACTACAGCTGTATTACATCTGTAGAAAAAGAATCTCTGGATTTTCCCTGGTGTGTGTTTTCATCTTGCTTCTTCATGGTCCATGATGCCAGCTGAGGTTGTCAGGACAATGAAACCAAAATGGAGAGATGGGAGCAGATTCTTCTACTATTTTGGTAGATTCTTGATTTGTGCATCAAATCTGGGGCTGATCACTCCACAGGTTTTTAAACTGCCCCTGAGGTTCACAGCAGTATTCCCAGCTCTGTGTTCATCAGTGACTTCAGATTCACCAATGTAACCAAGCTTCCTCATCACAGTTAGAAACAGGATGATGACTTTGGAGCATACCCTAATAAGACCTGACTTTTTCCTCTTTCTTAGCCATTGTTAATGTTCTTGAGAGCATCTGCAGAACATTCATGCAACCACTATCATGGCACTGAAAGATGGCAGAAACAGTGTTTTTGTTTTCTATGGGAGTAAGTGTGGTGAAGAATAACAACTATTGCTGTTTGCACCCATCACCTCCATTCTTGCTAAGTTTTACCTCAGTGTGAATATCAACATGGTGAAAAGGCAAATAATGTCTATGAAATGTTATAAAAATAGTGTTAACCTCATAGATTCTGTGAAAGGGCCTCATTGACATCAGCTGTTCCACAGACCACACTTTGAGAATGGCTACTCTGAATAACCCAGGGAGAGTCTCCGCTGGTTCTGGTCTGGCCTCTTCTTCACTCAGCAGAATCTCTTTTCCTGAGCTGCATTTCCTGCCTCTGAAAACCCAGCTCTGACTTTAGCCCTGAGTGCATCTAGAAGAGACCTCACTTTTCACTGATTAACTTATTTCACTTAGCATGACACCCTTGTGTTGCACCCATGTTGCTGCAAATGGCAATATTTCATTCTTTTTGATGGCTGAGTAATATTCCTGTGTATATTTATCCCACTTTTCCTTATTCATTCATCTGTTGGTGGACAACAGGGCTTTTTCCATATTTTAGCTACCATGGAGAGTGCTGCTATAAACACTGGACCCCGCCTCCTCAAATTACTATGTTTGTATACTTTGGATAAATACCTTATAGTGCAATTGCTGGGCCATAGGATAGCTCTCTTTTTAACTTTTTGAGGAACTTCATTACTGTTTTCCAGAGTAGCTGCACCAGTTTACATTTCCACCAATAGTGTAACAGCGTTCTCCTTTCTTTGCATCCTCACCAACATCTATTGACTCCTGAGTTGTTCATTTTAACCATTCTAACCAGTATGAGGTGGTATCTCATTGTGGTTTTGTTTTGTATTTCCCTGATGCCAAGTGATGTTGAATATTTGTTCATGTGTCTGTTGGCCATTTCTTTGTCTTCTTTGGAGAAATGTCTGTCCATGTCTTCTGCCCATGTCATAACTGGATTATTTGAGTTTGGGGTGTTGAGTTAGATAAGTTCTTCATATACTTGGATACTAGTCCTTTATCTGATAAGACATTTGCAAATATCTTCTCCCATTCTGTCCATTGTCTCTTGGTTTTGTCAACAGTTTTCTTTGCTGTGCAAAAGTATTTTTATCTTGATGAAGACCCAATAATTCATGTTTGCTTTTGTTTCCCTTGCCTTTGAAGATGTGTTTAGCAAGAAGTTGCTCTGGCCTAGGTCAAAGGGGTTGCTCACTGTGTTCTCCTCTAGGACTTGGATGGGTCTTGTCTCACATTGATGATTTCCATGCACTTTGAGTATTTTTGTGTGTGCTGTATGGAAATGGTCCAGTTTCATTCTTCTGCATGTGGCTGTCCATTGACCATAGAGTTGAAGGTCCATTTCTGGGCTCTCTATTCTGTTCCACTGATCTATGTGTCTGTTTTTGTGCCAGTACCACACTGCCTTGATAATGACAGCTTTGACATAGAGCTTGCAGTCCAGAATTGAGACCTCACCAGCTTTGGTTTTCTTTCTAACATTCCTTTGGCTATTTGGAGTCTTTTCTGGTTCCATACAAATTTTAGGATTATTTGTTCCATTTCTGTGAAAAAAGTGGATGGTATTTTGATAGGAATTGCATTGAATGTGTAGATTGCTCTAGGTAGCATAGACATTTTAACAATATTTTTTCTTCCAATCCTTGAGCATGGAACTTTTTTCCATTTCTTTGGGTCCTCCTCAATTTCAGTAATGAGTGTTCTAGTTTTCAGAGTACAGATACATTACCTCTTTGGTTAGGTTTATTCCTAGATATCTTATGGTTTGGGAGACAATTGTAAATGGTATTGGTTCCTTAATTTCTCTTTCTTCTGTCTCATTGTTAGTGTATAGAAATGTAACTGATTTCTGTGCATTGATTTTATATCTCACCACCTTACTGAATTCCTGTATCAGTTCTAGCAATGTTGGGGTGGCGTACTTTGGATTTTCAACATAGAGTACCATGTCATCTGTGAAGAGTGAGAATTTGACTTTGTCATTGCTGATTTGGATTTTTTTTATATCTTTTTGTTGTCTGATTGTCGAGGTTAGGACTTCTATTACTACAGTTATGAGAGGGAACATCCCTGTCATGTTGCTGACCTTAGGGGAAAAGTTCTCAGTTTTTCCTATTGAGAATGGCATTCACTGTGGGCTTTTCATGGATGGCTTTTATCATATTGAGGTATGTTCCCTCTATCCCTATAGTGCAGAGAATTTTAATCAACAAAGGATGCTATACTTTGTCACATGCTTTTTCTGCATCTATTGTGAGGATTATATGGCTCCCATCCTTTCTTTTATTAATGTGGTGTATCACATTGATTGGTTTGCAGATGTTGAACTGTCCTTGCAGCCCAGGAATAAATCCCACTTGGTTTTGGTGAATAATTCTTTTAATGTTCCAGTGGACCCTATTGGCTTAGTGAGAATTTTAGCATCCATGTTCATCAGGGACATAGGTCAGTAATTCTCCTTTTTGGTGAGGTCTTTATCTGGTTTTGGGATCAAGATAATGCTAGCCTCATAGAATGGGTTTGGAAGTTTTCCTCCCATTTCTATTTTTTGGAACAGTTTCAGAAGAATCTGTATTAATTCTCCTTTTAATGTTTTGTAGAATTCCCCTGGGAAGCCATCTCTTGTTTGTCAGGAGATTGTTGATTACTGCTTTAATTTCTTTCCTGGCTATAGGTCTGGTCTGTTCAGGTATTCAATTTCTTCTTGTTTCAGTTTTGGTAGTTTGCATGTTTCTAGGAATGCATCCATTTCTTCCAGATTGTCCAACTTGTTGGCATATAGTTGTTCATAATATGTTCTTATAATTGTTTGTATTTCCTTGGTGTTGGTTGTGATCTCTCCTCTTTTATTCATGGTTTTATTTATTTGGGTCCGTTTCCTATTCTTCTTGATAAGTCTGGGTAAGGGCTTCTTGACTATTATTAATTCTTTCAAAGAACCAGCTCCTAGTTTCATTGATCTGTTCTATTGTTCTTTTGGTTTCTATGTCATTGCTGTCTGCTCCAATCTTTATTATTTCTCTTCCCCTACTGGAATTAGGCTTTATTTGCTCTTCTTTTTCCAGCTCCTTTAGGTTTAATGTGAGGGAGGTTGTGTATTTGAGACCATTCTTGTTTCTTTTTAAATTTTTTTGTGTGTGTGATTTTGTTTTTTGTTTTGTTTTGTTTTTTAAATTTTATTTCATTTTTTCAGTGTTCCAAGATTCATTGTTTATGCACCACACCCAGTACTCCATGCAACACGTGCCCTCCTCAATACCCACCACCAGGCTCATCTAACCCCCCACCCCCTCCCCTCCAAAACCCTCAGTTTGTTTCTCAGAGTCCACAGTCTCTCATGGTTCCTCTCCCCCTCCGATTTCCCCCAACTCACTTCTCTCCATCTCCCCATGTCCTCCATGTTATTCCTTATGCTCCACAAGTAAATGAAACCATATGATAATTGACTCTTTCTGCTTGACTTATTTCACTCCGTATAATCTCCCCTAATCCTGTCCATGTTGATACAAAAGTTCAGTATTCATCCATTCTGATGGAGGCATAATATTCCATTGTATATATGGACCATATCTTCTTTATCCATTTGTCTGTAGAAGGGCATCTTGGCTCTTTCCACAGTTTGACAATTGTGCCCATTGTGCTATGAACATTGGGGTACAGATGGCCCTTCTTTTCTCTACATCTGTATCTTTAGGGTAAATACACAGTAGTGCAATTGCAGGGTCATAGAGTAGCTATATTTTTAATTTCTTTTTTTTTTTAAGATTTTATTTATTTATTTGACAGAGAGAAATCACAAGTAAGCAGAGAGGCAGGCAGAGAGAGAGAGGAGGAAGCAGGCTCCCCGCTGAGCAGAAAGCCCGATGTGGGGCTCGAACCCAGGACCTGGGATCATGACCTGAGCCGAAGGCAGCGGCTTAACCCACTGAGCCACCCAGGCGCCCATATATTTTTAATTTCTTAAGGAATCTCCACACGTTGAGATACCACTTTATGCCAGTTGGAATGACCAAAATTAACAAGACAGTAAACAAGTGTTGGAGAGGATGTGGAGAAAGGGGAGCCCTCTTACACTGTCGGTGGGAATGCAAGTTGGTGCAGCCACCTTTCTTGTTTCTTGAGAAAGGTTTGTATTGACATATATTTCCTCTCAGGATTACCTTCACTTTATCACAAAAGTTTTGAACTGTTGTTTCCATTTTCATTTGTTTCCACGAATTTTTAAAATTCTTTTTAATTTCCTCGTTGTCCCATTCATTCCTAGTAGGATGCTCTTTCGCCTCCATGTATTTGTGTTCCTTCCAGATTATCTTTTGTGATTCAGTTCCAGGTTTAAAGTAGTGTGGTCTGAAGATATGCAGGGAATAATCTCAATCTTTTGCTACTGGTTAAGACCTAATTTTGTATCTATTCTGGATAACATATCATGGACATCTGAAAAGAATGTGTATTCTGCTGCTTTGGGATGAAATGTTCTGAATATAACTGTTTAGTCCTTCTGGTGCCATGTGTCAAGGAAAGTCATTGTTGTCTTGTTGACTTTCTGCTTAGATGATCTGTCCCTTGGTGTGAGGGAGATGTTAAAGTCCCCTGCTATGACTGTATTATTATCAATTTGTTTCTTTACTTTGGTTATTATTTTTTTTTTTTAAAGACTGATTTCTTTTTTTTTTTTTTTAAGATTTTATTTATTTATTTGACAGAGAGATCACAAGCAGGCAGAGAGGCAGACAGAGAGAGAGGAGGAAGCAGGCTCCCTGCTGAGCAGAGAGCCCGATGCGGGGCTCGATCCCAGGACTCTGAGATCATGACCTGAGCCGAAGGCAGCGGCTTAACCCACTGAGCCACCCAGGCGCCCCTTTACTTTGGTTATTAATTGCTTTACATAATTGTCTCCTTCTACATTAGGAGTATAAATATTTATAATTGTTAGGGGTTTCGTTGAATAGACCCCTTTATTATGGTATAGTATCCTTCCTTGTCTCTTATTACAGTCTTTGGCTTAAGGTCTAATTTGTCTGAAAGAAGGATTGCTACCCCAGCTTTCTCATGATATTCATTAGCATGATAAATAATTCTCCCCCCCTCACTTTCAATCTGTGGTGTCTTTGGGTCTAAAATGACTCTCTCGTAGACAGCATATCAATGGGTCTTACTGTTGACCCAATCTGATTCCCTGTGTCTTTTGATTGGGGCATTTAACCCATTTATATTCAGAGTTATTATTGATATTTATGAATTTAATACCATTGTATTACTTTTAAATTCACTGTTTCTGTATATTGTCTCTGTTCCTTCTTTGTCTTTTTTACTTTTGGGCTATCTCTTCACTCAAAGGATCCCCTTTAATATTTCTTCCATGGCTGGTTTGGCTATCACAAATTCTTTTATTTTCTCTTTGTCCTGGAAGCTCTTTATCTCTCTTATTCTGAATGACAGCCTGGCTTGATAAAGCATTGTTAGCTGTATATCTGTCCCATTTCACATGTGTAATATATCATGTCAGTCCTTTCTGGGTGCCAGGTGCCTGTGGACAGGTCAGCTGCCAACCTTGTGTTTCTACCTATTTAGTTTAAGGACCTCATGTTCTGAGCTGCTTTCAGGATTTTCCTTTATCTCTGAAATTTGCAAGCTTCACTATTATATGTCAGGGTGTTGACCTATTTTTATGGATTTTCAGGGGGTTCTCTGTGCCTCCCAGACTTGAAAGCCTATTTCCTTCCCCAGATTAGGCATATTCTCAGCTATAATTTGTTCAAATAAACCTTCTACCCCTTTCTCTTTCCTCTTCCTCTGGGATCCCCATTATTCTAATATTTTTTCACTTTATGGTATTCTTATGGTATGTAACATGAGAAATCATGTTACATGATTTCTCAAATCCTACCCTAGTGATCCACTAGTTGTTTCTCTTTTTCTCAGCTTTCTTATTCTCCATCACTTTGTCTTCTATATCACTGACTCTCTCTTCTGCCTCATTTATTCTAGCAGTTAGAGACTGCATTTTTATTGTTTTTTTTTTTTTAATTTGACAGACAGAGATCACAAGTAGGCAGAGAGGCAGGCAGAGAGAGAGGAGGAAGCAGGCTCCCCGCAGAGCAGAGAGCCCGATGCGGGGCTCGATCCCAGGATCCTGGGATCATGACCCGAGCCGAAGGCAGAGGCTTTAACCCACTGAGCCACCCAGGCGCCCCTGAAACTGCATTTTTATTGTGTCTCATTGATAGCCTTTTTTTATTTTGCCCTGATTCAATTGTAGTTCTTTTATTTCTCTGGTAGAGATTCTCTAGTGTCTTCTATGACTTTTCAAGCCCAGCTATTGTTTTTATAGTTATTGTTTTGAATTCTAGTTCAGACACCTTACTTATATCCATATTGATTAAATCTCTGGCAGTGAACACTGCCTCTTGTTCTCTTTTTTGGAGTGAGTTCATCCATCTTCTCATTATTCTAGAAAAGAATAGATGAAAGATAGAGAAAATACAAAAATACCAACAACACCAGAAAAATATACATTAAACAAATCAGAAAAGAACAGAAACCACAAGGGGAAAAAAAGTGAGAATAAAATCAAACACGAAGTTGAACAGAACAGAACAATAAACTAGATCCTGGGTGTACGTTCATCTGTTTGTTAGAAAAAAACTAGATCCCAAAATAGGAAAGAAAGAAAAAGTTACATGTATATACAAAAATAAGTTGAATGCAATCAAAGAAAGCCAAAAAATGAAAAAATATATAAACATAAATGTAAAAATGAAAATTTTAAAAAGACTTAAAAATACAATTGGTAAGAAAATAGCTGAAAGGGAAATAAAATATAAAACTGAAGGACTAAAGAATAAGGGAAAAAACCACAGATAGTATATATTTCTTTCCCCAAGAGCTGGAGTTTTGCAGTTCTGTATGATCAATAAACCCGGTATTCACCAGAAGTTCCTGCTGGTATTCTAGGGGAGGGGTCTATTGCACTGATTCTCAGGTGTCTTTCCCCAGACAAAATTGCATCCCCCCTTTGCCAGGGGGCCAGGGCTCAGTGTAAGCAGTTCTGGAGCCGATGTGGGGGTATAAGTGGAGGCACTGCAATGTCTAGATCTGGAGCTGAAATTTCCTGTCCCCTACTCTTCAATGATTTCTCACAGAAAAGCAGTCTGTCATTCTTATCTCCCTGGTTTCCATCGGAACTCTGTGTTCACCCAGCCTGTGACTAGTCATTTCTACATCAGGCATATGACCTTGTTTTGTGCCTCCCAACTTTACAGATCCTTACAGAGCACACCGGCGCTGCTCCTCCCAGGGAAGGGAGGCTGGTCTCATTGGTCCTGCTGCTTGCTGGACCCCTGCTCAGACAGCGATCACCCGACTGTGCCCAGGTGGGTGTTTTATGACAACACTCCTGGGCTTGCTGAGTGCAGTGGGCTTCCCAGTTCAATATCTGGGAACTCTGCTCCACTCAGGCACCCCCATTCTTTCTGTGTCCCTGAGATCCTGAGGCCACATTGTCCCACCTGGGATTCCACCCATCTTTGCTCCCTGAGCACCTTTCAAGCAGGGATGTCCCTCATCAGAGCAGACTTTTCTGAAAGTTCTGATTTTCGATCTGCTGATATATCACTTTCCATTAGCCAGCTGATGGAGGCTCGCTCCCCCAGTGGTTTACCTTCCCATGTATTGCCTCAAAAAGTGATAACTTTTCTATGTGTAGACTTGTAGTAATTCTTTCTCGGATATCCAGTGGATTCCACAAATGTTCAGAATGATTTGATAACTATCTACCTGTTATAAAATGAGGCCCAATACTCTCTAACATTATATACGTATATGTTTCCCTATAAATATATATATTCATAATATATAAATATAATTTATATTTAATATTTAATATTACTTTAATCTTAAAATATGTATTATTTATTTTATTATATGTAATTTATATTTTGTATATTAAAATTTATATATATAACTCTCCTTGACTATACATATGTACATATATATTTCCATATAAATATATATAGTTTCAATTAAAACAACTTGGATTCTGTTGTTGAAAACAAGGAGTGATAAAGCCATGAAGGAATACTTTTGAAGAGCATGGATTCAGAATTGTTTTCCAGTTTTATTGAGATATAGTTGAAATAACATTTTATAAAGTTAAGGGCACAACCTTTTGATTTGATATATTTATATACTGCAAACTGATTACCACTATAACAGCTAAGACCTGTATCATGTCATTTACGTGTGTGTGTCTGTGTGTGTGTGTGTGTGTGTGTGTGTGTGTGTGTGGTGGGAACTTTAAGGACTTCTTTTTAGCAATCAGACTTTTTCTTTATGTTCAGCTGATGATGACTTCCTTCATCTACCACCTGGCTGTGCCCCACAGAGGAGAAAATATATCTCCCAGCTTACCTTGCATTTTTCTTCCTCCAAAAAAACCAATAAATGTGTCTGTAAGACGTCTTCCCACAATGAGTGCTCTCCTCAAGGACTTCAGTGCTTCCCTATCTGTGGAACCACGTGATGACTTGTGACTTTCTTACCAAATACTCAGGTCTCTCCACAGACCCACCACCTTAGAATGTTGGGCATGGGCCCAGGAATCACTGATGTGATAAGCCCTACAGGAGAGGCTGATGCCCGGCCATGTAGGGATCCTGCTTCCTGTGCTCGCTACCAGTGTGGGATCTGAAGACCAGCAGCAGCAGCATCAACCCTTTTATCAACCCAGCATCTCATGCTCTATCCCTGACTGTCTAGATCCTCATAGTCCAGGAAATTCCCATGCACACTGAAGGCTGGGTCTCCCTGGTCTCTGTGCCTTCTGGATGCAGAACCAGACTGTGCAGTGCACTCTGGGTGTGCGCTCTGGTCAGCCTGCTTAGCCCTGAGCAGTCCAGGGATTGGTCCTATTCATTTCTCTTCTATGGTTCTCACCTTCTTGGTGACCTAATCTCTGCTGAAGGCTCTAATCATCATGTATATGGTGTCACCTCCCAAATCTATTTCTCCAACCCAGATATTTTTCCTCCCCTGCACTACCCAACTGCCACCTTATTTGAATTTCTTTCCTTTTTCTTTTTAAGACTTTATTTATTTATTTAAAGAGTGAGCACAAGCATGGATAAGGCAGAGTGAGTGGGAGACAGATTCTCCAGCACACTCCATGCTGAGTGGGGAGCCTGATGCAGGGCTCAATCTCAGGACCCTGAGATCATGACCTGAGCTGAAATCAAGACTCAAATGCTCTCTGGACTGAGCCACCCAAGCACCCTATCTCAATTTTTCTAATTATATCCATTTGTAGTTGTCTTTCAACAGTTTCAAGCAGAGAGCTCTTGCAGCTAGAATACAGCTTCCATTCTCTTTACTGTATGTGTATCCCAGCATTGAATAAAAACTACAGACTTCAAATCATCTCCTTCATGGGAATCTTCTCACAGGAAGAAATGGTAGCGTGCAGAATCCTTGGGACTCCTCCTTGGCAAGTCTTTCAGTTCTGTCTTTGTTGTGTTGGCCAAAATTATAATTTCATCTTTCATATCTATTTCCAGTTGCACATAGTTGAGCTGTTACTTAATGTTTCCAAAGCTTGAAAAGCTTCTCAAGAAATAGGAAATGTTACTCCTTGTAGTGTTTGATGCTTCGTGTCCACACCCATGTCAGTTTGTGCCTCATTAATTTTAATCTGTCGTGATTCTTCCTCAGCTGCAGTCAATGGGGCAGGAGAAGATTGTGACAGAAGATTGTGTTTTTTATATCTGTGTAATGATGCATCTTCCTTTACTGTTCCAAACACTTCATCTGTAATGTGGCCCCCTCCAAACTCCTTTTTCAGAGTTGCACTAGTTCCTACATACAACATATTTTGATGATCACGAGAATGTTCTGGAGACCAGGCAGTGAATATCCACTCATATCCTTGGGCATTCTGAGAGTTTAAACTGAACACTATGTAGCACGGCTATTTGTCCTCCAGGAGGGGTAAAACAAAGGAATCATAATCCTTACCCCAGGAACTGGAAGGCAGACTACATGATGCAATCACAAGTGTCTCATTTTCAACAGATATTTTTAGAACTCAATATTTTTCATTTCTCCTCTGGCAAAAGTATCTTTAATATCTTCACTTGCTTGGAGGCAGGACTGATGGGATGTGGCAGCCATGGGCTCCCAGATCTGGCACTAAGCCTGTGCAGAGACATTTCGGCTTGAGTGGCATGAGTGTCACCCAGGTGTCAGGAGCAGCAGAGACAACAGTTCCGACCAAGGCTCAGGTGTCCTGCATCAGAGGAGTCATGACATTAGCACCCTCAACTGAAAACTTCCCCAGTTTGCTGTTCAGGGAGACAGTGTTTTGAGAAATACCCTGGTATTTTCCTTTACTTGTCAGTAGAACCCTTCATTTTCCTATTCTTTGGCTTCATTGAGTTTTTGCTTTGAACCCACCAAGAGGTGAACCCAGTTGTAGGTAATACAACTGTCAACCTGACAACCTCAATTGCATTTCTTTCTTTCTTTCTTTCTTTTTTTTTTTAAGATTTTTATTTATTTATTCATGAGAGACAGAGAGAGAGAGAGAGGCAGAGGTAGAGGGAGAAGCAGGGAGTCTGATGTGGGCAGGGAGTCTGATGTGGGACTTGATCCCAGGACCCTAGGATCATGACCTGAGCGGAAGGCAGATGCTTAACCATCTGAGCCACCCAGGCACCCCTCAACCACATTTCTAAATGACATCTCAGATTAAGCATGTCTCTCTCTTTTTTTCTTTTTTGAGATAAAGAGCATGTATGTGTGCAAGCTGGGGGAAGGAGCAGAGAGGGAGAGGGAGAGAGAATCTTTTCTTTTTAAAGATTTTATTTATTTATTTGACAGAGGGAGAGAGAGAACAAACAGGCTCCCCACTGAGCAAGGAGCCTGAGGTGGGGCTGGATCCCAGGACCCCAGGATCATGACCTGAGCCAGGCAGACCTGAATGGTCTCAGCTATCCAGGCGACACATGGGAGAGAGAATCTTAAGCACACTCCATGCTCAGTGAGATGTTGGATGAGGGGCTTGATCTCACAAACCTGAGATCATGACCTGAGTTGAAATCAAGAGTTCCATGCTTAATAAGTCACCCAGGTGCCCCTCAGCTTAAACATCTCTTAAACTGAAAGTCTGTGGTGTCCCTTCTCACATATGCTCCTTCCTCTCAAGGACTGAGTGAGAAAGTCCCTCACAGTTCTCAAAGCCACTGACAGTGAATCAAAAGGTACTGCTAGTTGGTTATTGCATGGATGGTCCCCCCTTCCATCCCTGGCAGACTGGATCCCTTAATAGTTTCTGAGAGAAGGGCTGGTCCCCTAAACCAGTCACTCTTCCTGTAGAGGATCTGAAGAGCCAAGATTTAATTAATCCCCTGTCTCCTGAGCCCTGGGAGAGGCAGCAGGTATTTGGGAATCTATTCCATTTCCCCCCCTCCTTATGGGAGCACAGCCCCAGGCTGTGCAGAGATCTGGGAAGTGCTCAGGTGTCTCCTAACTGTGCACTGCAGTGTCTCCTTCTGGTTCTCCAGGCACCTGAGGGGCCACTCCACGCACCTGCCCTCCATGTAGTTCCTCTCATGCTCTGTTGCACCTGCCTGGTGATCTGCGCCGCCGTGTCCACCACAGTCCAAGAGCACAGGTCTTCTTCAGGGCGAGATAATCTGCGCTGTCATCAACCAACTGCCAGTGTCCACCAAGGAGAGGCCCTTGCGACCCCACAGTTCAACTGTAGGTCAACCGGAAAGTGAGACCCTGGCCTTGCCCCAGAGACAGCCCCGACCACACAGCCTCCCCACTCCCCTCCGCTCCACACTGCTGGGTGGTGACTGGTCACAGCCAGTTTCCAAAGGTACAACAGAGCGAATTCCCTGGGTGGAGACTCCCGGTGGGTTCTGAGGCCTCCAGATGAAGCTCCAAACCAGAGCCAGGGAGACCCGGCCGGCCGGTGGGAAATGGGGAGACTTGTGACCTGCGGTCTAGCCAGCCTCACTGGATTGGCCTCACTCTGGTTGTAGCAGTTCCTGTGTGGCTTCAACCTACAGTAGGACGGTATATCCCATTCCTGCCTCTGTAGCCTCAAGCCTATTCTGTGGCCATCCCCAACATAATACCAAAACAGAAAAAAGTTAGATTCCATTGTTTGCTCCAAAAAGTTGATTAGGGGAATAGTTCCAGGGAGTAAGCATTCAGAGATGTTCCTTACACTAAACTAAGAACCACTTCCACTCCTCCCACCTGACTATATATACCTCAAGGTAAGAAAATGACATGTATCTCACATCACATGTCATATTGACAAAAAACATCCTCCCTTTTCTCTCCAAGGCAGGGAAAAACCCACATTTAAATGTGATTTAAAACCCCACCCTGCCTTCTCTCCTCTCCAACCTCAGCAGCTCCAGATACGGCTAAGCACCAGACTCGCTTGCGGGGCTTCTCAGAACACACGGGCCTCTCCCCAGACCCACAGACTGAGTATTTGGCACAAGGTCAGGGAATCACCTATTTAACAAGCCCTATGAGCAAGGTTGAGGCGCAACCACAGGGAATCCCAATCTACATTCCTGCTGCTAAAAGTGCGATGGGAAGACTAGCAGCAGCCACACCTTTGGAAAATACAGAATCTCATACTCTACTCCACACTTTGTGAGCCTTAATAGGATGTCTGGGAATTCTCTGAACAGGGAGGTTTGGGACTCCCTGGTCTATGCATGGAGCCAGGACTGTGCAGACTGCTCTGAGTGTATGGTCTAATCAGATCTCTTAGCACCGGGGGGTCCAGGGTTTGGTCCTTGTCCCTTTCTCTTCTATGGCCCTTGCCCCCTTGGTGACTTCATCTATGCTAAAGACTAAATATCATTTACATGGTGTCACTCCAAAATCTATTTCTCCAGCTCAGACCTTTCTCCTAAATTCCACCCTCATCCACATTTCTCTGATGGCCAAGCCAACTCCTTCACTGACATTTCTAATAGATATCTCAGCTCTTCATATCTTCATGGAATGCTTGTGACACCCCCTCCTCAAAAATGCTCCTTCCAGAGTCTTCCTCATCTCCGCTGACAGCAGCTCCATCTTTCCACTTGCATAGTCCAGAATTTGGGGGGTCCTCCTTGACTCCTCTTTCTCATACCCAAGATTGTGCTGAAAAGCCCATCTACAGATTGTATCCAGAATCCCATAACCTCCCACTCTTTCCACTGCTCGTACCCCAGTGGAAAGAACAGATATCTCCAGCCTGGAACATTGTACCAGTTTCCTACTGCTCTCCCCAGTGCCTCAGCTGCCCCCTTCCTCCCATTCTGTTCCTAACACTGCAGACAAAGTGATCCTTTCAAAGGACAAGTTGTACCATGTCCCTCTTTTGCTCAAACCGTATTGTAATTCCCATCAGAGCAAAGCACACTCAAGCAAAGCTTGACATCCTCTAAACTTACAGTGTCTGGCCATGCCTGTATCTCGTCTTGGTTACTCTCTACTCCAGCCATACTGGCCTCCCTTCTCTTCCCAGAACACCCAGACACACCTGCCCTCATGCATTCACACTGGAATATCCCCTGTCTGGAAAATCTTGTCCCAGACAATCTCATGGATAATTCCTGGGTCCATCAAATCTTTTCTCAAACTCACCTTTTCAGGGACACCTACAGTGAGCCCCCAAGTGAAAACAGCCATCTTTTGATAGAAGATATTGTTCTAAAAAATAAAGACAGTCAACAGACACATGAAAAGATGCTCAATATCACTCATCATCAGGGAAATACAAATCAAAACCAGAATGAGCTATTACTTACACCTGTCAGAATGGCTAAAACCAACAATGCAAGCAATAACAAGTGTGGAGGTGATTGGAGAAAAGGAACTCTCATGCACAGTTGGTGGGAATGTAAATTGGTGCAGGCGCTATGGAAAACAGTGTGGAGGTTCCTCAAGGAGTTAAAACTAAAATTATCATACGACCTAGTAATCCTATTATTGGGTATTTACTCAAAGAAAATGAAAACACTAACTTGAAAAGATACATGCACCCCTATGTTTACTGCAGCATTATTTACAACAATAAGAAAGCAACCCAAGTGTCCACCGATAGTTGAATGCATAAAGAAGATGTGGCATATATACACAGTGGAATATTATTCAGCCATCAAAAAGAATGAAATTTAGCCATTTGCAATAACACAAATGGAGCTGGACAGTGTTATGCTAATTAAAATAAGTCTGAGAAAGACAAATATCATACGATTTCATTCATATCTGAAACTTAAGAAGCGAAACAGATGAACAAAAGAAAAAGAGACATCCAAAAGAACAGACTCTTAAATACAGAGAACTGGTGGTTGAGGGGAGGTGGCTGGGAGGAGGGGTGAAAGGTATGAAGGCGATTAAGAGGACACTTGTTATAGTGAGCACTGAGAAATGTATAGCATTGCTAAATCACTATATTGTTTACCTGATATTAATATAACAGTCTATATAAATTATACTTTAAATAAATGCATAAAAGTTTTTAAATTTTTAAAAAAATTTTTAAAGTTTCTTTGTTCATGTACTACACTCCCATATATATTTTAAAAAACAAAAGCCATCTTTCCTGTCCCCACACCACAACTCTGGATCACCTACCTTCTGCATTTTCTCATAGCATTTAGGACTTTCTGACCTAACACCTCCCTCATTTTCTGCCTATGGTGGATAGTCTGCCTCTTCCTACTGGAAGAGGATCCCAGACTCTGGGACCATGAAATGAGCCAAAGGCAGACGCTTAACTGACTAAGACGCCCAGTCATCCCTTTGTAGTTTTTTTTTTAAGAGATGCTTTTGCTTTCACCATTTTTCTACATTTTCAATTTTGTGATTTTTTTCTTTATATCAGATCCATAATATATATTCAATAATATTTATTTCTATATTTATATGATATCCTAGTTATGTTGTTATAGTTTATGTCTTATGATTCCAATACTGAATTTTATATGAATTTCTTTATACTACCTATTCTTTCTAAAGTGATTCACTCACAGTCTTTTTTCCATTTTAATTTTATGTTTCACTCTAGGCGTTGATCTTTTTCTTTCTGCAATTATTTGTGTAAATTTTTGATACATAGGTTAAATATAGATTTCTGTAGAGAAATTTCTTTCCCTTTTTTTAAGATTTATTTATTTATTTGAGAGAGAGAGAGAGAGAGAGAGGGAAAGAGGGACAATGGAAGAGAATCTCAAGCCAACTTCCTGCTGAGCAGAGCCCTACAATGGGCTCCATCTCAGGACCTATGAGATCATGACCTGAGCCAAACCCAAGAGTTGGACACATAAATGACTGAGGCCCCCAGGTGCTCCTGCTTCTTTCTCTTTTAAAGAATTTCTTTTTTAAAAACTTACTTATTTTTGTTTATTTATTTTTAGTAAGCTATATGTCCAACATGGGGCTTGAACTCAGGACCTCATATTCAAGAGTCACGTGCTCTACCAATTGAGCCAGTCAGCTGTCCTGAATTTGTTTCTTTCTTACAATTTTTGGATCATCACCAATCCAGGACTATTATAAACTAAAATAATGACTTGAAGTTATTTTGCCCCAAAATGGTAAAAAAAAAAATAAAATTTTGACTACAAATCACAAAAGGGTTAGTCTGTGATTGCAATCTTTTTGCAATAATTGTTTGTTCACTTTCTGCTGTCTCAAAAGCAAATTTCCTTAGAATACTCTTGTACTTGAAAATAGAGAAGATTTTAATATGTTTCACCCTTTTCTGGGGATATGAACTTAGTTTCCCATATTTTCAGAAAGGCAATGTTTCTCATGCTCCTCGCATGAATAAGCTCTGGCCATCATTTCCTGTCTATTAAGGTCGTGAAACTGAGAAACCAAGCTGAGATTTTCCAGATTTGAAAAATGTCCTAAGGATCAGAACAGTATTTCTCCCTGTCTTGTCACCCACTTCAGGGTCTCCAAGGTCTCACCTTTAGGAGCCATGAGAGACACATCAGAGCGCTGGGCACTTTCATCACCTAGGGGAAAACAAACAAGATGTGGGCAGAGACCACAGGTCAGGAGACTAAAGGAGGAGCTAATGTAAGTGGGCTCCCCATGGAGTCCTGCCTATACTCTCCCAGGGTCTCAGGCATCACCCCCTCATATTTACCTGCAGCATGAGAGTAGCCTGGTCTTCTTCTTCCTGTGGAAAGAAAATAATCATGTCAGAGGCCTGGAACAGGCCCGGGCCATGAGATCCTAGAGGAAGCTTCTGGCCCTGGTTCTAAATGAAGTTTGCAGAATTCTGGCTGAACACCCAGGACATGATCATGAAACATGAAGAATGACATGTGGAGTCACTGGGCCACCTGACTTCTTTTTAGCAGGGAGATCTGTCCTCAGCAAGGACCTTCCTCTCTGTCCTGTGACTGCTGGGCATCAGGTCTCCATCACCAGAATTAATAACATGAAAATGTGTCCCTCATTTTCACAAGTGTTTGCTACACACTGAGTGTATTGATCAGCTCCAGAGTGGGCAAGTCCACGTGTGAGAATGGTACTTCCCAGTAACAAGGCAGGACAGTCTCCTACCTAGGAAACACCCCCAAGGGACAAGAAATCTCAGATCCCCTCACTCCATTCCCTACCTGAGCGCTTCTTCCAGCAGATCACAACTCCAATCACTGCAATGACCACCAGGAGAACCAGACCAGCAATGATCCATGGGATGGGGATGGTGCGAGGAGGTGGCTCTGGAAAGGGAAGGGAGGGTGAGGCATCCAGAGCCCTGGTAATTGTCCTGACCCTGCTGAAGTTCTCCAGAAGGCCTTCTACTTTCCCTGGAAGAGGCTCTACTCCAAATCTTCCTTACCCCATCTCAAGGTGATGGGCTCAGGCAGCCCCTCATGCTGCACATGGCACGTGTATCTCTGCTCCTGTCCAGAAGGCACCACCACAGCCGCCCACTTCTGGAAGCTTCCATCTCCTGCAGGCCTGGTCTCCACAAGCTCTGTGTCCTGAGTCAGGTCTTCCCCATCCCGCTGCCAGGTCAGGGTGATCTCCGCAGGGTAGAAGCCCAGGGCCCAGCACCTCAGGGTGACATCACGGTCAGAGATGGGGTGGCGGGTCACGTTTGTATTGGGGGGTTCTGAGGAAGAGAATCAGAAAAGCCACACTTGGGTTTACCTTTATAGGCCACTGAAATGGCATTCATGTGACCATTCTGAGGGGGACTGGGCATTGGTTCAGATGGAAGAATAAAACCCAGTTACCAACCCAGCCTTTGGGATCTTCTAATCCTGAAAAGTTCTACGGTAGGAAAACCCAGGATAGGAGGTTGCAGGTCTTAGGGGGAGAGCACACTAAATGGTCCTGACCGAGGTGGAGGGTGACTGAGTCAGAAAACCAGGATTCAGACCTACAAAGGGCTTAAAGAAAAAGCCCTTGAGAGGGAAAATCATGGTTCCCAAGGTGGTTGGAGGGTCAAAGAGAACCAGTGATGGGTTATTGCAGGGATGGTCCCCACCTGCCTCCCGGGAGAGACTGAATTCCTCAGTTGTCCTTAGAGAAAAGCGGCCCTTTGGGTGAGTCACTCTCTAGCAGGAACATGAACACCCAGGCGGATCTCCCTCTCCCCACCCGTGGGAGGGCGGTGTTCCGACACTGAGTCAATTTTCCCTTTCTGATGGGAAGCCAGCCCCAAGGGAGGGGAGATCAGGGAGGCGCCGCGACCCCTTGTACCTGTGCGCAGCAGCGTCTCCTTCCCCATCTCCAGGTACCTGCGGAGCCACTCCACGCATGTGAACTCCAGGTAGTTCCGGTCATGCTCAGTGTAACCTGCGGCCTCCCACTTGAGGCGGGTCATCTGCGCCGCAGTGTCCGTCGCTGTCCAGGAGCTCAAGTCCTCATTCAGGTCGATGTAATCCACACCATCGTAGGCGAACTGTCTGTACTAGCGGAGGAGGCGCCCGTCGGGACCCACGTCACAGCCGCACATGCGCTGGATGGTGTGAGACCCTGGTCCCGCCCCGACAGGAAGGGGGTTAAGTCCAAATGAAAAGTAAAACCCCCCAAAAGTTCCCTCGGGTTCCTCCTGGTTTGGGGATCTGGGGACGGGAGTTTCCTCAAACTCTGGGTGATGCTCGCATCAGGACACTCGGGGAGATCCCGGCCCGTCGGTGGGGATGGGGGTCGTGACCCGGACCCGGGCCCTGTCACTCACCGGCCTCGCTCTGGTCGTAGTGGTCCCGCAGGATGTACAGGCTCACTCGGTAATTCCATGCATTGTGCTTGGCGATTCGCGTCTCCTCGTCCCAATACTCCGGCCCCTCCTGCTCCACCCACGGTGCCGGCGGCTCCATCCTCCCACTCCCAGCGCGACTGTCAAACCGCACGAACTGCGTGTTGTCCACGTAGCCGAGGGCGATGAAGCGTTGGGGCCGGGACACGAAGGTGTAGAAATACCTCAGGGAGTGGGAGCCTGCGGATGCGGAGAGGCTAAGACCCCGCCCGACCCTCCTCCCGGCGCGGGGTCGAGGACCAGGTGGAGGCCGCAGGGAGGGCAGGGGGAGGGGGCATCGAGTGGGGGAGAGCAGGGCACAGGCGGGTAGGAACCGGGGAGCACAGGCTGGGGTGGGGTTGGGGCGGCTGGGGGTCTGGGGCGGGGGTGGCGGAGAGGCGCCTTCCCCAGGGGTCCCGCGTCCCCGCCCGGCGGTCCCCTCGCTCCCGCCCCGCAGAGGCCCTTTCCTCCCTCCCGGCACTCACCCGCCCAGGTCTCGGTCACGGCCAGGGCCCCCGACAGCAGCAGGAGGACGGTTCGGGGCATCACGACCTGCATTTCCGGGGTCTGGACAAACGGCTGAGTCGCAGCTGGGCTAGGTGGCGGATGCGGAGACTTTATAAGTGCCGCTGATTGGTCACTCCAGAAACCTGACACCCAAGGGGAGTGCGAGCTAGGGCTGCGTCACGAGTATCCAGGCGGGAGGACCTGACACAGGTGTGAGAGCGAGAAGTGAAACCCGGGAAAATGGGGACTCCCCAACACTAGACTTCTCTTCTCCAGTCACAGCCCTGGGGCCAGAGAACCTAAGAGGCAGGCCCAGGGTCCTGGGACTTTGCCGCGACGCGTCACATATGGCACAGGGCTCTCTTTGTCACACTGTCCCTTAGTCGTGGCCCAGGACCTATGTGTGTCAGTGATTCTAAGACGTTTTGTTCACAGGGTATCTATACAGTCTCACAGATGACTGAAGATCCCAAGGATAATCTTGTGTCTGTGGGTTATCTCTATCAGTATTTACCTAGTAAGATAACAGATTTAAAGATTTATTAATTCACTTAGAATCATATTAACCCATAGCATGAAAACAGAAATACTATTTTTTTTAAAGATTTTATTTATTTATTTGACAGAGAGAGATCACAAGAGAGGCAGGAAGAGAGAGAGAGAGAGAGGGAAGCAGGCACCCTGCTGAGCAGAGAGCCCCATGCAGGACTTGATCCCAGGACCCTGAGATCATGACCTGAGCCGAAGGCAGCGGCTTAATCCACTGAGCCACCCAGGTGCCCCCAGAAATACTATTTTTATGAAAAATAACTATATCCGCAGATAAGCAGAGTGACAAGAATGAGAAGAGTGATGTTGTTGCATTTTAAATTTTGCAAGTCTCTTTCTTGTCTGTCTCCTTAGAAGACCCCTGGATGTTCAGATTTGTTTCTGCATTTACTGTTTTGTTTTGGCTGAAGTATATGAAAAAAAATTTACAAAACTTGCACAAATAGGGGAGAATACTATGTTTCCTAACTTTCTCAGATAATTACAGATATTCATCTTAGATACTATATTCAGACTACACGGGTTATACCTTCTCTAAAGTTATTTGCAAAGTGGAACCTGAAACAGTGTCATCGACTCTGTCCTTCTCTGTTACATAAAAAACCCACAGCCCATCTTGCACACTGAATAGATCTTGTACTAATGCATGATTGTTTGTTTGTTTATTTATTCATTTTTTTTTCTTTGGAGCATGATTGTTTTTAAAGTAATTGTTGTTTCACTAAGTTACCTAGGGCTTCCTGTGTTGATTAGACTACAATGGAGTTTCAAAAAGTCATATTTGTTTTACCATTACTGCAGATCCCAACAGGAAAGTTTATCAGTAGTGAGAAGCTATCAAGTTTATTGGTGGATCACGAGTTTTCCAAAATTCTGATTTTCTCTTGAGAGCTTATATTTGATCGATGCAACAAGTACTATCTGCTGTTATATGTGAGTTGATTTTCATGAAAGGGTAGGTTCCTGTTCATTTTCCAGAAACTGTTGGCCAACTATCCTAGTGTAAATAATCCAAGTTTCTGTGTCGTTCATTCCTTCAGGTAAAAATGGCATTCTGTTAAAAAAAAAAAAAAAAAAAAAAAAAGGAGGCCAGGTAATTTCACATAAATTATTTTCCTTGGAGCTTATGCATGTAGTGGAATCGCTATACATCCCACGTCATCATATAAGACATGTTTAATATGTGGATTTGAGAATAATTAATAGATATAATAATCTTGAATACCTTAACGAGGACATTTTAAAGTGTGACTAGTTTTCTTTTGTTCTGTTTTATGGTTTGGGGGCATTTTATTGGCACGTAGGTATTATATCCCTAGAAAAAGAATCCCAGGATTTTCCCCTGTGTGTATTTTCATCTTGCTCCTTACGGTCTATGGTGCCAGATGACTTTGTCAGGACAATGAAACCAAACTGGAGGGTTGGGATCAGAATTTTCTGCCAATTTTGGTAGATCTTTGAATTGTACACCAAATCTGGGGCTGACCACTCCACACATGTTTAAGCTGCCCATGAGGTCCACAGCAATGTTCCCAGTTAGGTAATAAGCAGTGATTTCAAATTCTTCAGTGTAACCGTGCTTCATCATCACAGTTAGAAATGGGACATGACTTTGGAGCATGGCCTGATAAGACCTGCCTTTTGCCTCTCTTTCCAGCATTGTGCATCTGCCAAGGTATTCATGTGACTGTTATGGTGGATCAGAAAGAAGGCAGAAAGAGTGCTTCTGTTTTTTTATGTAAGTAGTGGTGAAGAATAACAGCTGTTGCTGTTCGCACCCATCACCTCCATTCTTGCTAAGTTTTACCTCAGTGTGAATGTCAATATGGTGAAAACACAAATAATGTCTAAGTGATGTTATGAAAATAGTTTAACCTCGTGGATTCTGCAAAGAGCCTCAGTGACATCGGCTGCTCCCCAGAACACACTTTGAGAGCGACTGCTCTGAATAACCCTGGGAGAGTCCCCTGCTGGTCCAGTTCCTGCCTCTGAAAGGTCCAGGCACTTCCTGCCTCTGAAAACCCATCTCTGACTTGAGCCCCTGAGTGCATCTAGAAGAGACCTCACCTCCTTGAAATGTGATGGCAGAGAGGGTCCCCAGTCTGGGAAGGGAGGCGGAGGGACAGGGATTTCCCTTTTGTAACTGGAGACAGTTTGCCCCTGAAGGTATCAGACTCATACAAGCAACTTTGATTTTGTGATGCATCAGCTTCACGTGTATTCCCCCCCGACAGAAATCTGATGTCGTCTGTAAGAGAAATCATGTTGGTCTTCTCAGTTTACATGTGTCTCATGCATCTGACTCCAGGCCCACAAAGCATGAAGCACAGCACCTTCCAGTGCAACAGTCTGTGCAGAAGGAATTGTTCTGTATCTGCACTGTCCGGTATGGTGGCCACAAGATGCATGTGGCTCTTGACATGCAGGTGACACTTGAAATGGGGCTGGTGTGCTGAACAGTTGCATTTTTAATTGTTTTAAATTAGTAGGAATTTAAGTAGCCACAGATGGCTCATAACTACTATTCAGACAGTACATATCTAGAACGCTCTTAGTTGTCAGGGTCCTCCTCAAAGAAGAGACTGTGTGACTCATAGGTGTATGTGTATTAAATTTACCTTTAAATGGAATTTATGAATTTGTCTATGTGGGTCTGAGATATATGCTTAAAATGCAGCGTGAAAGTTTAATTAATTTGCATTATAACAGCTAAAGTGTATGGACATTAGCCAAAGCATGATATATGATGTCTAGGTCATAGTGTTGAAAAATACCCATTACTGGAGCTAATTATTGTCTCTATTACTTTGGCTGTCTTCTTGGTGTTGTTTGCATTCAACTGGTAAACATAAGCAAGCACATATGTCTTCATTGAGCCCAAATGAGAGGATTTATTGAACACACATATATCAGATACCACGTAGGCTCTGTACGTACTTGTAAAAATCATAAAGCAAAAGATGGACATCTTAGATTCCACCACCTTAGAAACTTTATGTGTTCTCCTCCCTATATTTTTGCCCAAATTCAGACAATTCTCTGTGTTTCCCTTGTCCTCTGAAACCCTCTGCTCTTCATTTCCACTGAGGGGAAAATATACATGAAATGTTTACAAGGGTGGGATGAAGAATTCTCTAAGCATGGCCTAATGATGAAAACCCATAAAGAAGAACATGAAATTTCGGCATGTGATCCACACACTCACAAAAATACAAACACATGTCCATGATCAAAGTAAAAAACAGAAAAACAATTGTGACACACAAAAGGGTAACATGGTTCAATGGTCTTCAGCCCACGACCACCAGGAGCACCTGTGGGCATCCAAGTTGGATCTATCACCTGTTGCAGT